>NC_142888.1:107555322-107860080 GCF_051225735.1 Oryctolagus cuniculus
TAGCTCTTTCAAAATAAATAAATAAATCTTTAAAAAAAAAAGTCATATAAAAAAGCTCCTTTTAAAAAATTTATTTGAGGGGCTGGCACTGTGGCATAGCGGGTAAAGCTGCTGCCTGCAGTGCCGGCATCCCATATGGGTGCCGGTTTGAATCCCTGCTGCTCCTCTTCCGATCCAGCTCTCTGCTATGGCCTGGGAAAGCAGTGAAAGATGGCCCAAGTCCTTGGGCCCCTGCACCTGCGTGGGAGACCCAGAAGAAGCTCCTGGCTCCTGGCTTCGGATTGGCACAGCTCCGGCCATTTCAGCCAACTGGGGAGTGAAGCAGCAGATGGAAGACCTCTCTCTCTCTCTCTCTCTCTGCCTCTCCTTCTCTCTATGTAACTCTGACTTTCAAATAAATATATCTTTAAAAATTTTATTTGAAAGGCACACACACACACACACACACACAAAGAGACATCTTCCATGGGCAGGTCCATTCCCCAAATGCTTCCAGCTCATTCTGGGTCTCTTATACGTGGGTAGCAGGCACCTAAGTAATTGAGTATTCTCACTGGATCAGAAGCGGAGCTGGGACTCAAACCTAGGGACTCCAATAAGGGATACAGGTGTTCCAAGCAACATCTTAACCACTATACCAAATTCCTGTCTCGCAAAACTCCTCATAACAAAGTTTATGTGGATGGTAAGTGTGATTAGCTGGTGTGTGGTAGTGGCTGAGATAGCAAAAATAGTCTTGTAGAAAAGCTAAGACTGGTTTGTTCATGGAGAGAGCCATAATTCCACAAGGTTTAGTGACCTGAATGTAAGGGGAGTGATAAGCTCAGGCCACAGCGAGACATACAATTCAGTTGGCGAGAGCATAGTCCTTTCAAGTGAGAATGACACTTAGCTACAACCCCCACGCCCCCCAAAAAACTGGCTGAAAGCAAGTGTTCTGCTGAGATCTAAATGGAAGGGAATTCCAATTTTGAAATGCATGCAGATGTTTCTCATATTATCTGTATTGAAGTAAGCAAGTTTTTGAAGTTAACAAGGGTATTAAAGTTGAGAGCAGGACAGCATTGTAAAAAGCCTGGGCTCTCAAGTCTGACTGGAACCTAAGTCCCAGCTGTGCCACTTATCAAATTACTCTCTTAACCTTTTATAGCCTCAGTATTTTCAAATGTCAAAAGGGAAAAATAGGGGCTGGCAAGGCACAGTGGGTAAAGCTGCAGCCTGCAGTGCCGGCATCCCACATGGGTGCCGGTTCTAGTTCTGGCTGCTCCTCTTCTGATCCAGCTCTCTGCTATGGCCTGGGAAAGCAGTAGAAGATGGCCCAAACCCTTGGGTCCCTGCACCCACGTGGAAGACTCAGAAGAAGCTCCTGGGTTCGGATCAGCGCAGCTCCAGCTGTTGCGGCCATCTGGGGGAGTGAACCAGCAGATGGAAGATCTCTTTCTCTCTGCCTCTCTGTAACTCTTTCAAATTAATAAATAAATTTTTTAAAAAAGGGAAAAATAATAGTATGTCTTATATGGTAGTTGGATCTCTTTGTACCCTTGTTGGTACATGATGTTTTCTACAAAACCATCGAACACTATTTGTATGCCTGACAAAATTTTTAAATGAAAAAAAAAAACACAAAAACAAATTGTGAACCAAAATGCAAACAATCCTTCTGGAACAAAAGAGTAACAAATATTTATTCATTCAACGAGTAATCATTTTAGGGCCAAGTGCCTTGCACTCCCTGCATTTTACTTATTAAATACGGACAAAGAATCCTAACTATAATCGCGTACTACCACATGATTAACAAACCTTCGCGAGAGGCCTACCAATCAGAGGTAGTTCATTGGCTAAGGGAATCATGCAGGGTTATCCTTTCCAGAGGCCTCAGGAGCTATAACTAGAAGCCAGTTGTCTAGGCCGGTGCCACGGCTCACTAGGCTAATCCTCCACCTGCGGCACCGGCACCCTGGGTTCTAGTCCTGGTCGGGGCGCCGGATTCTGTCCTGGTTGCTCCTCTTCCAGGCCAGCTCTCTGCTGTGGCCCGGGAAGGCAGTGGAGGATGGCCCAAGTGCTTGGTCCCTGCACCCCATGGGAGACCAGGATAAGTACCTGGCTCCTGGCTTCGGTCCGCACCCGGTGCGTGGGGGGTGAACCAATGGAAAAGGAAGACGTTTCTCTCTCTCTCTCTCTCACTGTCCAATCTGCCTGTCAAAAAAAAAAAAAAAAAAAAAAAAAGCCAGTTGTCTGGCTTTCTTCATTTGCTGGCAGGTTGTGAGGGGCCGGTTAAAGGGGACTCCCCTGTTAGCATTTCTCCTCTTTGTAGTCTGTCTTTTTAACTTCTTATGATTCCCTTGTTTGTTTCCACCTAGCTCTTATCCAAATTCAGTTGCTGACTAAACTGGGAACTTTGATCTTGGGCCTGCAATTTTTCAGTTACTAATGTCTGCTATCCAATACAGGCTCTGGGCTTTCTTTGATTTTTCTTTCTTTCTTTTTTTTTTTTTTAAGAATGAAAGGAATTCTTAGGAGAAATTTTTTTTTTTTGACAGGCAGAGTGGACAGTGAGAGAGAGAGACAGAGAGAAAGGTCTTCCTTTGCCGTTGGTTCACCCTCCAATGGCCGCCATGGCTGGCGCGCTGCGGCCAGCGCACCGCGGCGCCGGCTATGATTTTTATTTTCTTTCTGAGCTCAGGCACTTCACTATATTCCAGCACCCCCCTATCCTTCATTTTCCTCCTTTTTTTTTTTTTGACAGAGTTAGATAGTGAGAGAGACAGAGAGAAAGGTCTTCCTTCCTTTGGTTCACCCCCCAAATGGCCGCTACGGCGGCGCTCTGCGCCAATCCGAAGCCAGGACCCAGGTGCAGGGGCTCAACCACCTGGGCCATCCTCCGGGCCACCACAGAGAGCTGGACTGGAAGAGGAACAGCCGGGACTAGAACTCGGTGCCCGTATGGGATGCCGGCGCCGCAGGCGGAGGATTAGCCAAGTGAGGCACGGCACCGCCCCCCCTTTTTGTTTTAAATCGTTTCACCTTCCCTCTTTTACTCTGTACTCTGCGCGCCCCTCCTGCCCAGTTGCTCTGCCAGCCCCGCCCCTCGCGCCCCGCCCCTCGCGCCCCGCCCCTCGCGCCCCGCCCCGGTTGCTCTGCCAGCCCCGCCCCTCGCGCCCCGCGAGCCCCGCCTTTAACGCTCTGCCCCTCACTTCTCTCGCCCCACCCCTCACGCCCTTTGGGCTTTGCCCTTCTTGCTCTGCTCCACCTTTCCTAGTCTGTCCAAGTGCCAATCACGACGACACGTCGGTCCCTAATGGCGAATACGTTAACTACCTCTGGCTCCTTCTCCTTACACAATCCCGAAAGTCAGGTTGACCCCTCCCAGGCCTTCGAGTCCGAAGCTTGCCCTTCGCCGGTCCTTAGACCCCTGCCCCTTCTGTCTCTTATTTCGCGCCATTTTTTTAGGCTCGGAGGGGGTGGAGTTGCATCGACTGCGCCACCGTTGCCGAGACGACGCCTTAGTTACTTCCGTTGGTTTCAATACTTCCGGGTTGGCTTTGCGGTGGCGTTTCCGACTGTGGGAGCCTCGGCTTCCCAGTCGTCCGATGAGCCCGAGCAGGTGAGGGGGAACTCTTTGACTTCCAGGCTGGGGAGCGGGGCTGGGCCGCGCCAGGCCGCGCGGGGCCGTGCTGGCCTGGGAGGGGCTTAACGGTCCTTTGGTCTCTCTCTCCCCTCAGCCGAGTCCCTTCCCTGTCTTTCACTCTTCTGGCACCGGTGGTTTTACTTCTTCGATTGAGCCCTGCTTCCTCGACCCCCCTGGGAGGCCGCCTCCTTCAGGCGCCTCCCTTCTCTCCACGAACTCGCTCTGACAGCTGAGGAACTGGCAAGATCCTGCTACCCAGAGGGTGAATGGGTATCTTTCCCGGAATAATCCTAATTTTTCTAAGGGTGAAGTTTGCAACGGCGGCCGTGATTGTAAGCGGAGTAAGCAAACACCTCCATTGTACTGGTGTGAGGGATGCTATATGAAAGATGCTCCCCTTCAGTTTCCTTGCGCCCCCCTCCCCCCCGCTGCTGAGGGCAAGGCATTGGAGGCATCTGTTAAAATGCAGTTCAGTTACTTGATTGGGATGACAGCCATTGTCAACGTGAATTAGTTTCGTAGGCATGGTAACAGCAGGGACATGTTTTGTTTGCTGTCAGCGATTGCTGTTTTGTTCTCCAGACTAGAGATGCTTAGAGTCGTCGCGAAGTCCCCTCGTCTTCATCCCGTCCATCATTCAGTACCTTTGTCTCCATTTCAGAGGTTTATCTCTAACCTCACCACCGACAGGCGTCCTTGTCTGCCTACTCCACGCCATGCTAAGCTACCCTCTCTGCTTCTGCAAACTATTTGTTGTCCACCGTGCTTGCTGCGGCCCTGCTAGGCTGGCTAGAATGTCATGGATTTCCACAAGTCACTTCCCGGTTAAAAATAAACGAAATTTCCCCCTCCCCCTCCCCCGCCCCCGCCCCAGCCTTTCAATATAACTTGCTCCTTGTCAGACTTATTTTCTGATGTTGTTTCAGTCAACGAGGGAATTCTCTGTTCCAGTTAGGTCCCTGTCTTCCCTCTCGGCGCAAACCACACTGCTGCCTGCCTCCTCCACGTGCTATGGTTGTTCCCACATTTGTGTCTGTGTTCATCCTGCACCCTCAGCCCTTACCCCGGTCTCTCACCTCCACGAGCCTTTTCAAATTCTTCAAGCCTGTGTTGCTTATCTCCTTTTCTTTGCTTCTTAGCTCTTACAGTTTGTGCCACAGTTACCACTTAGTTTTTCTCTAATGAATGACTTTGATTTCTTCTACCAGATTATAAGCTCTTAAGAGGCAGATGCTATATTTCGTATCACTTTTATCCCTGTCCCATCTCCTTGATTTTCTAGGAAAGATAGATTGAATGGTGAATATTGTCTTGGTGTTAGAACATATTTCTGTGGTTATTTTTAACAGGGAAATTATACCCATCATGCATTACAGAATTGGACATTTCATATTCCTTTCGTAAATATTTGTTCTGTTCTCCACTGCTACCTTCTGAATCTGAGAATTGCTAATGCCCAATCTTTCTTAAAGGAGAAAGTAAGAAAGGCCTCCAAGTTTCCTGACCAGATCTTTGTAATAGTGTAGGGCTATGCGACTTGTAAGACAGTACTTTAAAAAGTTCATGGAAAAGTGGAATTTCCAAGATATTTATTTTGGTACAAATTTTTTTGAAATCCATGTAGTTTTTTTTCCATAATATATATTTTCCATGAGCTTTATGAAGTACACTCATAGTCTATGACACCCTTGTCATTTGTTAGGCTCTCAGCTTTTCCTTAGACCTGCAGAATACATGTCTGAATTTTGAAGACATTTTTCATTGATTTCTTTATATAATAAAAATATTTAGGATATTGTATTTTTGTTTTAACTTAGATAGGACTTCTCTCCTTTTACCCATAACTGGGGTTAGCCCGCAAAAGTCAGAATAATTTTTACAGGGGTGAATAGGGTTGTTGCACAAGTGATTTTCTACAACAAAAGCAAGGGAAGAGGATCTGCAGGCAGAGAATTTCTGAGGATCAGGAGAGTGTGTGTGAACAAGGTGTATAGCACTGACCAGGTCCAGCAAGTTACCATTCTGGTTACCCTATAATCTTTTCCATACAGGCTGTGTATGTAGGTAAAAGACATCACACCGGAATACCAACTCAATGTTTAATGGTTGTGTACACAATTCTATGCAAACTATTCAAGTGATTCTAAAAAGTATTGTGAGATGATGTATACTTTCAGCGATCTTTGTAGTTAAGTGAGGAAATAACATAGGACAACTAGAAGAAAAGCCTCCTCTTTGTCATTATTTGTATGCTTAATATTAAGATATAGAAGGGAAGGTGCTGGCATTGGGTGCAGCAGGTTTGGCCACTGCTCGTGATGCTGACATCCCATATTGGAGCGCTGGCTTGAGACCTGGCTGCTCTGCTTCTGATCCAGCTCCCTGCTAATGCACCTGGGAAAGCAGCAGATAATGATTCAAGTTCCTAGGCCCCTGCCACCCACATAGGAGACCTAGATGGAGTTCCACACTCTTGGCTTCAGTGGCCCAGTCTCAGCTATTGCAGCCATTTGGGGCAGTGAACCAGTAGATAGAAGATCTCTTTCTCTTTCTCTCTCTCTGTCACTCTGCCTTTCAAAGAAATAAAATACATTTTTAAGAAAAGATACAGAAGATTCAAAAATATTGCACAGCTTTAGAATGTAGGTAACCTAGCATGCATGCATATATATAGCCTTATGTAAAAGATTGAGATTTTAGCTGACAATAGTGTTTTGGTCCCTCAAAAAAAGTGTCTACAGTTTTCAGCTGTAGTAACTAAAGTATAGCAGTAAGAAATAGTCACAGATATTTAGTCAGAGAATGTGAGTTAAGAAAACATGATAGCTGTCTGTATTTGAAGTTCTCGTTTAGGGAAAAAGAGTAGATTTATTGAACATTGCCTCTGAAGCCTGGGTGAAAAAATAGAGAACTGACTTTTGGCTCAGCATGAGGAAGGATTGTCTGAAATGAGGCCTAATCCAAGATGATATAGGATTTCTTCATAAAATTATTTCTAAATATTGGATTAAAAGATTTTACTTTCAGATGGAGGGGAGGAGGTGGCTGTAGTAGCAGTGTTGGATTTGCTCAGGAGTCCCCAGACTTGTATTTCAAGGGTCACTAAAATTTAAATCAAAGTGTGGGGAGGGAACCAAATATAGGGTAGTCAGTGTTACTTTGTCAAGTAAAGAAATGAAATAAAATCAACTACCAACTACTGATATAATTTCATACAAGAAATGTGGTTTTTAAAGTCTGCCTAGTAACAGTCCTTAAACGTAAGTGTGATTAGCTGAGGAAAGGCACTATATGCTCTTTTTTTTTTAGTTCACCTCAGAATTGCAAAACTTTCATTGTGAAACCGCTGGGCCAACTGACTGAAGAGTCAGTGACTGATCTGCTCTCTGCTGTGACTCTGCCCCTGGCCTTCCACTGATTCATTTATTGCTCCCTGAATCCCGCATGCATCTTCCTTGTTAAAATGCTGGGCAGAAACTAGTTAAGTTCTGATAGAGGCTTTCTGGACAATGAGAAGAATTGAAAGAAGTTGTACAGAGAAAGTTTTAGAGAGAAGCACAGGAGTGTCTGAGACACTGAAGACGATTTGGGGTAATCTTTGAATCTGTGAATAGAAAGTGGATTTGTTTCCCTGCAAACTCAGAGAATATGCCCTTGGTCCTGCTTTTCCAGCCCTCCTCTCTCACCATGAAGGTCATGTTTAACTATTAATCCTAATCTTAAAACTGTGGCCTCACTGCAAATGTTAACAAGGTAGTGTTTAGTATTCAAGACCCTTAGTTCAAGATGCAGCTGATATTTCAAGGGCCTGTTCCTCCATTACTTCTTAGAATTCCTTTCAATAACTTCCCTAGAAAAGGGCTATTGATTCCACATTCGGTATTACTATGCCTGAAAGGAAGCTTCCATAATTATTTTTGTGGCCTGTAATGAAAACATTCGGTTGCATGTTTGCTGTCCTCTCTTAGAAAATTTGGTTCTTAGAAAATTGTTCTTTGCTTAGTTACAGAGAATTCCTTATGTGGAAACAAAACAAAACCTTGTCTCCTCTAAAAACAGACTGTGGCTCTAAGGCACTCATCCCTGGTAGGGGAGGCGGGCAACAAGTCATATCTATGAAAATGCAAGTTTGGGTACTTAAATTTTTACAAAGGTAATAATGATAATTAGCTAAGAGTTATTGAGCTAGCAGGTACTTTTCTAGATGTTTAAATATAGTGGTTAATTTTCGCAGCAACCCATAATACAATTTTTATTGTTCCCATTTTACAGTTCAGAAAACGGTCATAGGGAGTTTAAATAACTTGCCCAAGGTCAAAGAACTAGTCAGTGTTGGAGTCAGGGTTGGAATTTAGGCAGTCTGACTTCAGAGTCTTCATTCCTGACCATAAACCATTTAAAGGTGCTTTTGAACCTTGAAAGTATGCATACCACAAAGCTCTACAGAAAGAATATTTATGGGAAAAAAGAATATTTATGGTAATCTGAGAGTCCATGCTAAGCCAAAATGGTTACTTTCTTCTGGACCAGTATTTAATAGGTGATGCCTGGTACATTAGTTCTTAAGCATGGAAGCATCAGCACTCAGGGCCGGACCCACACTACCAATCAGAAACTGGTGGAGAGGCCCAGCAATCTGTGGTACAGTGTGCCTTCTAGATGATTCTGGTACATGCTGAAATTTGAAAAGAGCCCAGAGCTGTGGAAAGAATAAAATCCAGGAGAGAAGGAGCTGAGAGTGGCAAAAAAGGCAGGGAAAGCTGGAAAGATTGAACGTGACAGGCCTAATGAAGGCGGCATGGGAAAAGGGGTAAGGAGTACTGGAAGAAATACATTGTTAAAGAACCAGGACATAAAATAAGAGGTTCTCTATGTGTGTGTGTATGCATATGTGTGTGTGTGTGTGTATAAAGTCCGGGGGAAGAAAAAGGAGATCCATTGGATTGGATGAATGTCAAATATCAGAGAAAAGAGAAACATCATTCATATTGCTGTCATTTCCTTGGGGGGGAGCCCAAAAAGGAGGTGAAAAGGTACTCAACTCAGCCTGGGCCCAGTGGAGGGGAGGAGTTATGTATAGCAAGAATTAGCTAGAGGAACAAAACTGTGGAGAAATAAAAGAGCAAAAATATGAGAGAAGGTGGTGGTGTAGACCTTCGCTTTGCACCTGAATCAAGCTAACTGAATACCATGAACTGCTTTTATGAGATGCCTCAGCCTATATACTTGGAATTCCAGGTTCCTTCACTTGATTAGTTGAATGTCTAAGTGTGCTGGATGGACTAAAGCCCCTTCTTTGGGTGGGGATGAGTAGAATATTAAAGAAACTAGGGAGAGTGAAGGGCACAGGTTGATCACTGAGTGAGTAGCATGCCTACCCTTACAGAATGGCAGTAAAGAACACATTCATGATCATCCAGCACATAAAACAGGAACCCCCATTTTGTGTCCTTGCACTTGGTGGGGTTTTTCCTTCACGTTTGTTTTACTTGCCGATTGTGTCGATCTACATTATATGATCAGATGCTAACAAATGCTCCTCCCTCTTGTACCTTGTTCTGATTTGTGTTTATTTTTAGCACCAGAAAAGTGCCACTGTAAGCCATGAGATGTCTGGTCTGAATTGGAAACCCTTTGTGTATGGCGGCCTTGCCTCTATTGTTGCCGAGTTTGGTAAGAATGTGAAAAAAAAATCAAGTCTGTATTTTATGGTATAGATGATAGTGTTTGGTGATTGTCATTTGTGAAAACTAGAGGGAAAAATAAAACGAAGTTCACCTTATTGGTTTTAAAAAATGATGCTCTCAAAGACATCAGCAAATATTTCTGAGAAAGTACTCCTAATGGTATGGCTGATGAAGTTATGAAAAACCAACTTAGGAAGCTTTTAAAATAGTTGAATAATAGTTAAATTGCTGGACTTAAGCAATATACATAATAATGTAGAAGAAGTTGGATATGATGGGGGTTTCTGCTGTATTTCTATACTAATGATCTTTCTTTTATGTTAAGCTGTTTATGATTTTCTTAGTAAGTATCCACATTTTTTCCCCAAGCCTACCAATATTAAACAAAGCTCTCCTCTGTTTGAGTTTTGAGATATTTCGAGATTGTAATTTTTCATCTTCCAGATTTTTCTCTTCCTTGAACTCTATGTAAGTGACTACAATCCACCATCCTTCATTGACTTTCTTGGTATATGCTATGGTGTTGTGATATCCAGGTCATCAGTGACTAGATCTACATAATGACCTTGTTAGTTTTAGACCTTTGAATATTCCTTGAAATGTGTTTTGTTAAAATAATGACTACTTCTCTAGGTTGACATAAGAGAAAGACATTTGGTTAAAGAAATTTTCCCCTCAAGCACTCTGTCCTTGTTAGTCTTGAATTACCTAAGGAACCAGGATGAGTAGGACCAAATAGAACTTTGCCATTATCTATCATAATTTTAGGAAACTTTATTTCTTATAAACAGATAAAATTAAAAAGACTCACAAAACTGTAAAAGTACTTAAGAACATCTGGAGCAGCAAGCTCATGCTTTCTTTGTGAAAATTGGGGATATATTACAGTGGAGAGGTGGAAAGACTCGAAGTAGGAGGGAGCAGCAAGAAGAAGACACTGATAAATGCCAGATTTTATGTTATAGATGCACAATATTGCATTTATAGTATACACATATTAGGACCATCTAAAATCGCTTTATTCCACCACTGCTTCAAGTGTACCCTGGGTCAAATCATGCTGACTAGATATAGTATGGTACATTTCACTTTAGCATATACAACTCTGTTCTACAAGAGGTGTTCTAGTAGAGATCTTCTGTATGTTATAAAAAGGACTGTCTTATATTTTGAATATTGTCATTGGCTTACAGATAGGTAACATTTAACTGTGACTATTTGGAAATACTCACAAATGAGTGTGTTCCTTTGTAGGAACTTTTCCTGTGGACCTTACCAAAACACGACTTCAAGTCCAAGGCCAAAGCATTGATGTTCGTTTCAAAGAGATAAAGTATAGAGGGATGTTTCATGCCTTGTTTCGAATCTATAAAGAAGAAGGTATATTGGCTCTGTATTCAGGGTAAGATGGATTCTTTCCTTACATCATGAATAGAAATACTTTTTAAAGAAGCCATGTAGGGACAGGCATTGTGGTGCAGTAAGTTAAGCCGCTGCTTGGGACACCTGCATCCCATGTGAAAGTGCCAGTTCAAGTCCTAGCTGCTCTGCTTCCAATCCAGCTTCTTGCTAATGCATCCCAGGAAGCAGCTGACAATGGCTGAAAGTGCTTGGGCCCCTGACACCCATGTGGGAGACCTTGATGGAATTCTGGGCTCATGGCTTTGGCCTGGCCCAGTCTTTACTATTGCAGGCATTTTGGGGGTGAACCAGCAGATAGAAGATCTCTCTCTATCCTTTCCTCTTTCTCTGTTGATCTGCCTTTCAAGAAGGGAAAAAAAAAAAAAACCAGAAAACAGAAGCCAGGCAGTTCAGCTGTCTGATAGTTTGTGCCCTTCATAATCACCCTTTCAACTTGTAATTATATATTGAAGTGCCAGTTTATATTTCATCTGGTTGCAGGTCTTGAGCTTTTGATTTTTTGTGTTCGTCTGCCTGTAAATGATACATTTTAAAATGTTTTATCATTGTAGCATAGGTTTTCTCCTGGTTTCTGAATCAGATAGCCGTTGTTAATAGCAGCACCAATTAACTATATATTTTTGTGAACTTCTTCCTAAATTGGCAAATATTGACTTCTTTAAAAATTTTTTCTTTAGATACATATTATTCTGGCAGCTTAAATAGAAAATATGAAATGAGAGAGAGGGAAACCCATTTTAGGGGGACCAACTTTTGATTAACCATTTGTGGTTTATTTTCCAATTTATAGTTTATCTGCTATTAATTTGCTAGGTCAACTGGGTTACCAGTTGATTGCACAGAGAATGGACATCAATATTATCACTAACTTATATTAGGCTTAATTTAAAAGATAATTAATTTTTGTGGGAGAAAATCAAGTAGTATATGTTGAAGCAAGTGATTTCGTGGATCACCTTTTTACCCTGTTCTTTCATCATCACAGATAATCACAAGATACTCTTTTTCTGATAGCAAGAAATAAAATCAGTAATATGCATATTTTGTCTTCATTTTCAGTCCTAACCACTTGAGCTGCTACTGTCTTTCTATTTATATCTCCTAAAATATAGTTCTGCAATTTGGAAGAATCTCAAAGGAGGTATGAGTGAGAATGTCCCCAGTTTATAAGCAGAACATAAATAGGGCAGAATCTTGGCTCTAGTACCTCCTTGTTGATAGGATTCAAGATGTATCTGCAACTGTTTAGAAGTAAGGGTTGATTTTTTTTAAAGATCTATTCATTTATTTGAAAGTCAGAGTTACACAGAGAGAGAAGGAGAGGCAAAGAGAGAGGTCTTCCATTCACTGATTTACTCCCCAATTGGCTGCAATGACTGGAGCTGCACTGATACAAAGCCAGGAGCCAGGAGCCTCCCCTGGGTCTCCCACACAGGTGCAGGGGTCCAAGCACTTGGGCCATATTCTACTGCTTTTCCAGGCCATAGCAGAGAGCTGGATTGGAAGAGGAGCAGCCGGGACTCGAACCATCGCCCATATGGGATGCCGGCACTGCAGCTTTACCCACTTTGCCACAGCGCCAGCCCCAGGGGTCGTTTTTTTTTAAAAACAATCTCTGAGGTATATAATGGCATATAGTTCTTTTTATACATTACAGGGTTCAAGTTGCTAATATTTTCCTAATGATTTTTGCATATGTATTGGCCTTTAATTTTCATTTTTTGTACTGTTTTGTCTGTTTTTTGTGTCAGTGTAATACCAGCAAAAATGGATTCTATTTTCTGGAAGAGATTGTGTAAGATTAGTGTTAGTAATTTAAAAATTAGGAAGAATTCCTAAGCAAAGTTATATAGGCTTGGAGATTTTTCTCTTTTTTTTAAAGATTGATTTATTTATTTGAAAGTCAGAGTTACAGAGACAGGGCACAGGGTGGGGGGGGGGAGAGAGAGAGAGAGAGAGAGAGAGAGAGAGAATGAATGAATCTTCCATCCACTGGTTCACTCCCCAAGTGGCTACAGTGAGTAGGGATGCACCAGGCTGAGATCAGGAGCAGTAGCTTCATCTGGGTCTGCCATGGGGGTGGCAGGGCCCTAAACACTTGAGCCATCTTCTGCTGCTTTCTGAAGTGCATTAGCAGGGAGCTGGATTAGAATTGGAGCAGCCAGGACACTAACAGGTGCCCACACAGGATATCCGTATTGCAGGTGATGGCTTTACCTGCTGTGCCACAATGCTGGTCCCTGAGATTTCTTATTTGGGAAATTTTTTATATTTTATTTTATTTATTTGAATGGCAGAGCCAGAGAGAGAGAGAGAGAGAGAGGGAATGCATCTTCCATCTGCTGGTTCACTACCTGAATGCCTTCAAGAGCCAGGCTGAAGCCAGGAACCTGGAACTCTATCTGGGTCTCCCACATGAGTGACAGAGACCCAAATACTTGGGTCATCATCAGCTGCCTTCCCGGTCACACTAGCAGGAAGCTGGATCAGAAGCAGAGGAGAGGCCAGCACTGTAGTGCAGCGGGTTAAAGCCCTGGCTTGAAGTGTTGGCATCCCATATGGGTGTCAGTTCTAGTCCTGGCTACTCCACTTCCAATCCAGCTCTCTGCTATGGCCTGAGATAGCAGTAGAGGATGGCCCAAGTCCTTGGGCCCCTGCACCTGCGTGGGAGACCTGGAAGAGGCTCCTGGCTTCTGGCTTCGGATTGGCATGGTGCGGCTCCAGCCGTTGTGACCATCTGGGGATTGAGCTGGTGGATGGAGAACCTCTCTCTCTGTCTCTACCTCTCACTGTAACTCTTTCAAATAAATCTGAAAAAAAAAAGAAGCAGAGGAACTGGGACTCAACTTGGCACTGTGATGAGGGTTGTGGGCATTGTAGGTGGCAGCTTAACCCACTGCACCACATGCCCTTCCCCTTATTTGGAAGTTTCTAGTTATGAATTCAAATTCTTTAATGATTGTCTTAGTTTGGGCTGCTACAGCAAAGTACCATGCACTAGGTGGCTTATAAAGGACAGAATTTTTTTTTTTCTGGAGGCTGAGTTCTGATGAAGGCCCTCTGCTGGGTTGCAGAATGCCCACTCCTTGTATTCTCACAAGGCAGAAAGAATGAGAGGGCTCTCTGGGATCCCTTGTACAAGAGTACTAATTCCGTTGCCTCAGCCTTCTGACCTAATTACCTTCCAAATGCCCTGCTTCCTAAGGCCATCACATTGGAGGCTAGGATGTCACTGCGTGTATGACTTTTGGGGAGGATACAAACAGTCCGGTGCAATGATTATGAGACTTAAGCAGATTGTTTTTTATCTTGGTTGAGTTTTGGTAGTTTGTGGTTTTCAAGGGATTAGTCCATTTTTTCTAACTTGTTGAATTTAAGATCGTAAAGTTGTTTATGGTATTCCCTTTATTATCCTTTTAATGGATGCAGAATTTATTGTGCTATTCCCTGTTACCTTTCTGATGTTGGTGACTTATATCTTTTTATTTTTGTGAGTCTTACTAGGGGGTTTATCAGTTTTACTCATTTTTTTCAAAGGGCCAACTTTTTGTTTCATTGATTTTTCTTTATTTTCCCATTTTTAATTTCATTGATTTATGATCTTTGTCTTCCCTCTGCTTTCTTTGGATTTTTTGTTTGCTTGTTTGTTTGTTTTGCTCTTCTTTAGTGTCTTGAGGTAGACACTTAGACCATTGCTTTGAGACTTTCTCATTTTCTTTTTAAAATTTTTATTTTGTTTATTTGAGAGACAGAGTGAGGAATCTCCCATCTGTTGATTGCCTCCCTAAATACCTACATCAGCCAGGGATGGGCCAGGCTGAAGCTGGGAACCAGGCATTCAGTCTAGCTCTCTCATGTAGGTGACAGGGATCCAAATACTTGAGCTGTCACCTGCTGCCCCTCAGCATGCACATTATCACGGAGCTGGAGTTGGGAATAGAACTGGGAGTCAAAGCCAGGCACTCTAATGTGAATTGCCAGCATAGCAACAGTATCCTAATTACTCTGCCAAACACAGATCCCCACTGTTTTCTAATGTAAGCATTTTGTGCTGTAAATTTCCTTCAGATCTGCTTTAGCTATATCCTATATAATTTAGTAGGTTGGATTTCCATTTTTATCTAGGTCCATGTGTTGAAAAACTTTCCTTTGAGACTTCTGACCAATGGGATTGTGGAGAATTATGTTGTTTATTTATTTGTTTTTAAATATTTTTTATTTATTTGTTTCAAAGAGAGAGTTACAGACAGAGGGATAGACTGACAGAGAGGTCTTCCATCCACTGGTTCACTCCCTAAACGGTTGCAATGGCCAGAGCTGAGCTGATCTGAAGCCAGGAGCCAGGAGCTTATTCCGGGTCTCCCACACGGGTGTAGGGGCCCAAGCTCATGGGCTATCTTCTGCTGCTTTCCCAGGCCATGGAGAGAGCTGGATTGGAAGAGGAGCAGCCAGGACTTGAACCGGAGCCCATATAGGATGTCAGTGCCGCAGGCAGAGGTTAGCCCACTGTGCCACAGTGCCAGCCGCAAAAGTGTGTTAATTTCCAATTGTTTAAGGGACTTTCTTCAATTTCTAAAATATTTATTTATTTAGTGCTGGCACCGTGCATAACAGGTAAAACTACCACCTGCAGTGCTGGCATCCCATATGGACGCCAGTTCCTGTCCTGCTCTACTTTTGATCCAGCTCCCTGCTAAGAGCATCCTGGGAAGTAGCAGAGGATGACCCAAGTACGTGGGCCCCTGCACCCACGTGGAAGACCCAGAGGAAGCTCCTGGCTCCTGGCTTCGGATCAGCCTAGCTCCAGCTATTGCAGACATTTGGGGAGTGAACCAGTGGATGGAAGATCTATCTGTCTCTCCCTCTCTCTCTCTCTGTAACTCTGCCTTGCAAATAAGATTTATTTATTTGTGTATTTATTTGAGCGGCACCGTGCATAACAGGTAAAACTACCACCTGCAGTGCTGGCATCCCATATGGACGCCAGTTCCTGTCCTGCTCTACTTTTGATCCAGCTCCCTGCTAAGAGCATCCTGGGAAGTAGCAGAGGATGACCCAAGTACGTGGGCCCCTGCACCCACGTGGAAGACCCAGAGGAAGCTCCTGGCTCCTGGCTTCGGATCAGCCTAGCTCCAGCT
The DNA here is from genome assembly GCF_051225735.1 of Oryctolagus cuniculus. Classification (NCBI taxonomy): domain Eukaryota; kingdom Metazoa; phylum Chordata; class Mammalia; order Lagomorpha; family Leporidae; genus Oryctolagus; species Oryctolagus cuniculus. The sequence continues at coordinate 107,571,201 of NC_142888.1, forward strand.
ATTGCAGACATTTGGGGAGTGAACCAGTGGATGGAAGATCTATCTGTCTCTCCCTCTCTCTCTCTCTGTAACTCTGCCTTGCAAATAAGATTTATTTATTTGTGTATTTATTTGAGCGGCAGAGCAACAGGAACTGAGGGGGAGGAAGAGAGAATGAATCAGTCTTCCATCCACTGCTTCACTCCCCCAAATGGCCTCAACAGCTAGGTCTGTGCCAGGACAAAACCAAGTGCCTGGAACTCTATCCTGGTCTCCCACATGGGTGGCAGGGGCCCTGATACTTGAGCCATCCTCCACTGTCTTCCTGAACACATCAGCAGTAAGTTGGATTGGAAGAGGCATAGCCAGGACTTGAACTGGCACTCTGATATGGGATGATGGCTCTGCAAGCCATGGCTTAACCACTGCACCACAATGCAAGCCCCAGCAGTTTCCTTATTGATTTCTAGTTTGATTCCATTGTGATCAGAGAACATGCTCTATGTGATTTCAATTCTTTTAGATTTGTTGAGGTTGGTTTTACAAAGTGTGCTGTCTTGGTGAGTGTTTCCTGGGTGCTTGAAAAAAAGATCTTCTGTGTTATTGAGTGGAATGAGGTGAGTAATAGAAATGAGTAAGTGGGCTGTCTAGTTATGTATAACCCTCAAATACATGTTGAGTATAATTAACTTTCTTTTCTCTTCTTTTTGAAAGAATCGCTCCTGCTTTACTAAGACAGGCATCATATGGCACCATTAAAATTGGGATTTACCAAAGCTTGAAGAGATTATTTGTAGAACGTTTAGAAGGTCAGTGTGCTTTCTTTTGAGGTGCTACTCAAAGGTATTATTGAAATAATGCTTAGTGAGAAGTGTACATCATGAGATGCCTGCAAGGACAAAGTGAGCTTGAACTGATTTGGGATAAATCCTTGTAGACGTGATATATGGATTAGAGGGACCTGTTTTTAAATTTGTCCCTATCGAATAATAATAAAGGCTTCTGGCCATCATAGAGGAAACATGGAATGGTATTGTTCGGAAAATAAATGCTATTCTCATCAACAAGAGGACTTCAACCTACAAGTCATTTTCTAGCTGCCAATTTTGATAAGCTTTTATTACATAGGATAATTTTAGGCTGTTAGAGTCTATATTATGATGTACCTATGGCCACCTTACCCACAGTCAGCATTATCGCATGTCTCTTTATTTGCTGCTGCAACATTTCCAGCCTGATACTGTACTTAATGGTTATTTTACCACAGGCCTGGGGCTATTGGATGTTTGGGGACAGCTGAAGAGCCTTTCGGTTAGTAATGTCCTTTGAATCACTATATTATTATCCTAAATCAGCTTTTTCTGGAGCTTCTTCTTTGGGAATCATGGAGGATTCCCTTCTACTTCTTCCTAAAATAACTTCCTTTCATACATTCTTTACTTGGGTTTACTTCCTTTTTATTTGTAGGCTCTTCGTGGTGGGGGAGGAGTATGAAGATGGACTTTTCACTGCAGAACTCTATGCTCTGTGGTTTCTTTGTTTTTATGTGTGTGGGGGGGTTAGTTCTAAATGGTTGCTTTTCCACATCTGACTACAGACACCTTCTGTAAATAAATAGAGGGTAGAAGAGATCTAAGACCAGTCAAAATTAATATTTAGATAAATATTTCTATTAAACATAGATTTGCTCTTTTATCACTCAGTTCCTGAATCTTTAGTGGTGAAGATTATGCAGAAAAACATTTAAAAAGCATATTCTTTAAATGTTTGAAATGGTTGAAGAGAAAATACCACATTCTGAATTCAAGTGGGATATTGATAGCTATGTAGAAAAATAGAACATGTTCCAGTGTACGTTAGAGATAAGCACTTTTAAAGAAATAATGATTTATATTTTATAATTTTTATATATTTCAGTACTGATTTGGGATTTAGAAATTTTTTTTTATTTTTGGAAGCTTTGTAGTTTGTTTCTAAAGTCCTCTCTGACCAAGTTTCCTTTTCTCTGATAGCTCAGTATTCTATTTTAATAAGCTGGTGCCTAATATAAGCAGGCTCTTTTTCTTTTTTTCCTTTTTGCAGATGAAACTCTTCTAATTAATATGATCTGTGGAGTAGTGTCAGGAGTGATATCTTCTGCAATAGCCAATCCCACCGATGTGCTAAAGGTAAGAGAGGTGTATGCAGCGTGATTTGAAGAGAGCATGAGCTTTGAGTGAGATTTGGGTTCAGATTTCCAGTCTGTTGCTTGACAGCTGTAAAACCTTCAGAAGGTCACTGAATTGCTTTCAGTGTTGCTCAGTTTCTATAAAATGACGATGATAAATTGCTTATCACATAGAGTTATTACAGGTCGGAGAGAATAGGTGTAAACTGCCTAGCATTGTCCTTGGTAGTAGTTGCTCAATAAATAGTAGTCAATTTATTATGATAGACTTTAATTTGTTGGTCTTCAAACTAGGGTGTGTAAGCATCTATGGAATCTTTCCAAGGACTTTGCCATTTTAAGAGAATCAACTTCCAAATCTCTTACTTTCACTTGTATTCTTTCCTAAAACTAATCTGAGAATGAATATGTGTTTATAATATCCCTTTCCCACTTTACAAAAGAAAGGCATATCCCAACCCATTCCAAATCTTGGTATGGTATGTTGACCTATGGTATAACCTGGCATATCAAACAAACAGGTAAATCACCATACAGTTTTCAGGCAAGCTTCCTTTAATAATTAGTTGGAGTACCTTAAATCTCTCCAGCCTCTGTCTTTCCCTGTATTAGCCATAATTTCTCTTAAGGGTGAGATTGAGCTTTAAAAAAAAAAAAAACCTGTATTTTGGGTATTCTGAGTTCAGAACCAGAACATTATAGGTTAGTCATGCTGATTTGTTAAGAATAGAATTGGATTTCTTTAAGTTTTTTAAGATTTATTTTATTTATTTGAAAGAGCCACAGAAAGTGGTAGAGACAGAGAGAGAGGTCTTTCATCCACTGGTTCACTGCCCAAGAGACCATGGCAGCCAGAGCTGAGCTAATCCGAAGCCAGGAGCCAGGTGCTTATTCCAGGTTTCCTACGTAGGTTCAAGGGCCCAAGGACTTGAGACTTCCTCTGCTGCTTTCCCAGGCACATTAGCAGGGAGCTGGGTTGGAAGTGGAGCAGCTGGGACTCGAACCACTGCTCATATGGGATGCCAGTGCTGCAGGCCAGGCCTTTAACCTGCTGCGCCACAGTGTCGGCCTCAGATTTCTTTAAGGTTTTATCAATTCACAGAATGAAATATTTATTATAGTATCAATATTCAACTCACTTTATTTCATAAAATGGTAAATTTATTAACTTTATGATTAATTAAAAGCACTAAATATGTGATTAAAATATGTGAGAGAATTCCAGACTTTTAAAGATTATTTAATGGGGCCAGTGCTGTGGCTTAGCAAGGTAAAGCCACCGTCTGCAGTGCCAGAATCCCATAAGGGTGCCAGTTGGAGTCTCAGCTGCTCCACTTCCAATCCAGCTCCCTGCTATGGCCTGGGAAAGCAGCAGAGGATGGCCCAACTCCGTGGGCCCCTGCACCTGCATGGGAGACCCAGACAAAACTCTAGGCTCTTGGCTTTGGATAGGTCCAGCTCCGGCCATTGTGTTGAGGCCACCTGGGGAATGAACCAGCGGATGGAAGACCTCTGTCTCTCTCTCTGCTTCTGCCTCTGTAACTCTGCCTTTCAAATAAATAGATAAATATTTTTTAAAAAATATTTTATGGTGAATATGACAAAGAGAGTAAGAGGATGCATGCTGTATTTGAACTGGTGGAACCACAAGTGGCTAAGTTAATGAAGAGATCAATTATAATTCACAGAGTTTTGAGAACTGAGTGACTTGAAAAAATGACCATGAAGGCAACCACTGGTGGTTGATGGAGACAGAGAAAAGATATTTAATAATCTTTCTGGACTACAGTGAGAGTAATTTTACTACAGAATTTTTATATCACTTTAGATTTACTAAACAAATATTTATGACAAGAATTGACTGTATATTAAGACTATAGAATATTTGCAGTATAATTACACTTGTTAGAAAGTGCTTTTCGGCCAGCACCGCGGCTCAGTAGGCTAATCCTCTGCCTGCAGTGCCAGCACCCTGGGTTCTAGTCCCGGTCAGAGCGCTGGATTCTGTCCCGGTTGCTCCTCTTCCAGTCCAGCTCTCTGCTGTGGCCAGGGAGTGCAGTGGAGGATGGCCCAAATGCTTGGGCCCTGCACCCTCATGGGAGACCAGGAGAAGCACCTGGCTCCCGGCTTTGGATCAGCGCAGTGCACCGGCCTCAGTGGCCATTGTGGGGTGAACCAATGGAAAAAGGAAGACCTTTCTCTCTGTCTCTCTCTCTCACTGTCTACTCTGCCTGTCAAAAACAAACAAACAAACAAACAAACAAACAAAAAAAAACCTTCTATCTCCTGTCCACAGAAGTTTTTTTTTTTTTTTAAAGTGCTTTTCAAGACTAATAATACTTAACTCCGTGAGTCTTCCTTTCTTATCCATCATGATTCTAGGCTTAATCACCTATGATTCACTTCTGTTTCTTGTCCTTCTGACCTGTCCAACAAAATTATAACCCTTGAACAATGCTATAATCTACCTTCTCCTTTCTTATACCTCTGTGAGACTGAAGGTATGGGGGTGGAGAAAGCCACGATCTTAGACTTTGGCCAGGCCAATATGATTTATAAGCACAATTGGACTGTTCATTCCTTTCACTTATCCTTGAACAGCTCTTTCTCCTATCCTCAAAGATATTTTAAACCATCAAGCTTTCATTTTAGCTCCTTACTCCTATTGCTCTCAACAGACAACTCCTACTTCCTGTGGCCTTGCCTTCCACCTCTCAACTTCCTGTCCTTTCTACCCTTCAGCTATGAACTTGTTTAACACATATGCTCATCCTTACTGTGCTGTGGTGGTTCTTTAAGTGGTATTCTCCAGGCTAGCAGTATCAGCATCACCAGGGAGCTTGTTAAAAATGTAAATTCCCTGGCCCTACCCTACTGCACCAGAAAGGGTAGGGTAGGGCTCAACAGTCCATGGCTTTGATCTGCTCTTATTTACTCTGATTTCATCTGGGGCTTCTTTTGTCCCCTTTCTCTTTTCTCTTCAACTTCTTCCTTTGTACTGGTTACCTCCCCTCAAGGTATAAATATGTTCAAGTCTATTTAAAACACTTTTGCTAAATATGTTCAAGTTTGACTATCTTTTTTTTTTTTTTTTTTTTTTTTTTTTTTTTGACAGGCAGAGTGGACAGTGAGAGAGAGAGACAGAGAGAGAAAGGTCTTCCTTTGCCGTTGGTTCACCCTCCAATGGCCGCCGCTGCAGCCGGCGCACCGCGCTGATCCTGGCAGGAGCCAGGAGCCAGGTGCTTTTCCTGGTCTCCCATGGGGTGCAGGGCCCAAGCACCTGGGCCATCCTCCACTGCACTCCCTGGCCATAGCAGAGAGCTGGCCTGGAAGAGGGGCAACCGGGACAGAATCCGGCACCCCAACCGGGACTAGAACCCGGTATGCCGGCGCCGCAAGGTGGAGGATTAGCCTATTGAGCCACGGCGCCGGCTTGACTATCTTAAAATATTTTTTCTTGACCCTCACTTTCTCAAAACATCACTTTCTTTTCTTCTTATCCATATTTCACAAAATAACCCTCACCTTCCTTTTTTTCGTAACTTGCTGTAATCACTGCTGCTACTTGGTTGAAACTACTCTCCTCATAGTCCACCTTATCCAATCCAGTGGACATTGTAGTTCTCATCTCACTTAACCTATTTTGAGTAATCCCTCCTTACTTGATTTTCTCATTTTCTTTTGACACCAAAATATTTAACTTCTTCTAGTTTTCAAACTCCTTTGTTTTGTTTGCAGGCTGCTGCTTTTATTTTTGCACATACCACACATGTTTCTCTTTTCCTACTTACAGTTCTATCTTTAGTCCTTTTCTATAATCTCTCTCTGGTTGGCCTTTCTCATTCTTTTGACTTGAGCTCTCAGCACCTCAGTAAGGGTATAGTGGAAGTTGGTGTTACAAAGAAATTTAAATATACAGCCTCAAACAAGATACAAGTTTATTTCTCCCCTAGGTTATAGTCAGAGGAGAGCAGTTTTTGCTAGTGCAGTCATCCAGAACCTGGGTTCCTTCAATTGTGTTACATTGGGAAATCCTAGGGAAGGAGTTGGCAAGCTGCTGTCTGTGGGCCAAACCTGGCTCAGCACCTGTTGTAAATACAGCTTATTGGGACACTGTCACCCCATTTGTTTATGTATTGTTTATGGTTGCTGTTCTGCTTCTATGGCAGAACTGGGTAGTTGTGACAGAGGCCGTCAGCCCCGTAAAGTCTAATATATTTATTATCTGGCCTTTTATAGAAAAAAAAAGGCTGAACCCTGTCCTGTGATATTGTTTTTTTTAAAGATTTATTTATTTATTTATTTATTTGGAAGTCAGAGTTACACAGAGAGAGAAGGAGAAGCAGAGACAGAGAAAGGACTTCCATCCACTGACTCACTCCCCAATTGGCTGCAATGGCTGGAGCCGTGCTGATCCGAAGCCAGGAGCCAGGAACTTCTTCTGGGTCTCCCATGTGCGTGCAGGGGCCCAAGGACTTGGGCCATCTTCTGCTGCTTTCCCAGGCCATAGCAGAGAGCTGGATCAGAAGTAGAGCTGCTGGGACTCTAACTGGTGCCCATATGGGATGCTGGCACTGCAGGCAGCGGCTTTACCTGCTGTGCCACAGCACCGTCCCCCATTGTGATATTTTTTTAATCTGCATAGTTGGAGTCAGGCCACCATCACACCTGCATTACAGTCCATATGAGGACAGAGTATAGGGAACACAGTTTCCTTTTGTTTTGTTAAAAGTAAAATGGTAGAGTCAGGCAAAATTTAAGTTTGTTCCATTCAGTAAGAGAAAGTACAGATAATGATCCAAGAGATTTCAAACCAAGTGGTAAGAAGCTCAGCTTACAGCAGTTAGAGCATAGTTCATAGAGTATACAGGGAAAATGTCTTGACCTTTTGGTGATGGGCTGTTATATGTTATTCTTTTAAAGCAACAGAGCTTTTTTAAATTAATTAATTTATTTTTTAAGGAATACTAATTTCATATGTACAACTTTTAAGATTCATTTTCAATTAACTTTGTATACAGAAGACCAATTTGTACTAAGTAAATATTTCAACAATTTGCATACATATGTGTGTGTGCATGTGCACACATACACACACAAACTCTTTGAAAACAAGTATCATAGTTAAATCTCGTAATACAACTCATTGAGGACAGAGGTCCTGCATGGGGAGTTAGTGCACAGTGACTCCTGTTGTTAATTTAACAATTAACACTCTTATGTATGATGTCAGTGACTACCCAAGGCTCTTGACATGAGCTGCCTAGGCTATGGAAGCCTTTTGAATCCACAAACTCCGTCAGTATTTAGACAAGGCCATAAACAAAGTGGAAGTTCTCACCTCCTTTTAGAGAAAAGTACATCTCTCTTTGATGGCCACTTCTTTCCATTGGGATCTCACTCACAGAGAGTCTTCATGTAGAATATTTATTTATTTTGCCACAGTGTTTTGGCTTTCCATGCCTGAAATGCTCTCACAAGCTTTTCAGCCAGACCAGGAAGCCTTAAGGGCTGATTCTGAGGTCAGAGTATTACTCAAAGCAATTGTCATTCTATGAGTCTGCTGTGTGGACTGCTTCCCATGTTGGAACATTCTCCTTTTTAATTCTATCTGCTATAATTACCCCACACTTGATCCTATTTATATGGTCATTTTAATCCTATCTATATGTTCACTTTAACACTTAATATGATCACTTTAACACTTAAAATGACATTTATATCACACAGCTTAATGGGATTTGGGGTCCCATGACAAGTTTTTAAACTGTACCATTAGAAGTTAGTCCTTAGGAATGTATGCAGAACTGTACAGCTTTACAGTTAAAAACTGTCTCCTTCCTCTTATTCCACTCTTATTTCTTACTGAGATCCATCCTCAATTGACTTTATACACATATGATCAACTCTATGTTAGGTAAAGAGTTCAACAAATAGTATGAAGAGAAAAAAAAGAAAAAAATAAAAAAATGTTCCTTGACAGTCAAGACAAGGGCTACTCAAATCATCCTTTCTCAAAGTGTCAATTTTACTTCTGCAGCTTTCATTTTAGGTGCTCTATTCATTCTTGTAGATCAGGGAGAACATATGGTATTTGTCCCTTTGGGACTGGCTTATTTTACTAAGTATGGTGTTTTCCAGATTCATGCATTTTGTTGCAAATGACAAGATTTCATTTTTTTACTGCTGTGTAGTATTCCATAGTGTACACATCCCATAATTTCTTTATCCAGTCTTTGGTTGACAGGCATTTAGGTTAGTTCCATGTCTTAGCTATTGTGAATTGAGCTGCAATAAACATGGAGGTACAGATAGCTCTTTTGTTTACTGATTTCATTTCCCTTGGGTAAATTCCCAGGAGTGGGATGGCTGGGTCATATGGTAGGTCTATATTCAGAATTCTGAGGTATGTCCATACTGTCCTCCATAGTGGCTTTACCCGTTTACATTCCTACCAGTAGATTAGGGTACCTTTTCCCCCACATCCTTGCCAGCATTTGTTGTTTGTTGATTTCTATATGAAAGCCATTCTAACTAGGGTGAGGTGAAACCTCATTATGGTTTAGATTTGCATTTCCCTGATGGCTAGTGATCCTGAGCATTTTTCATGTGTCTGTTGGCCATTTGGATTTTCTCTTTTGAAAAATATCTGTTTAAGTTCTTGGCCCATCTCTTAACTGGGTGTTTGTTTTGTTGTTGTGGAGTTTCTTGATCTCTTTGTAGATTCTGGTTATTAATCCTTTATCAATTGCATAGGGCAAACAGAACTTTTTAAACAGATTTTTTTATAGTTTCTTGTTTTTTTTTTCACTGAATCATACAAAGATGTAAAGCTTTTATAGTGTGTTCATGATTACAGATAGCATTTTGGGGACATTGGATAATTTATGTTTTTGTTGTGTGGTTATGGGAAGTTGGCCTTGGGGTATAGCTCAACTGTAGCCTCCATTTTTATCTTTAACAGTTTCAACCTTTAAATATGTAGTTTTTAAAAAAGATTTATTTTATTTATTTGAAAGACAGAGTTACAGAGAGAGGTAGAGACAGAGAGCGAGGTATTTCATCTGTGGTTCACTCCGCAGATGGCCACAATGGCTGGAGCTGCACTGATCCGAAGCCAGGAGCCAGGAGCTTCTTCTGGGTCTCCCATGTGGATGCAGGGGCCCAAGCACTTGGGCCATCTTCTACTGCTTTCCCAGGCCATAGCAGAGAGCTGGATTGGAAGAGGAACAGCTGGGACTAGAACCCGCGCCCATATGGGATGCTGCGCTTCAGGCCAGGGTGTTAACTTGCAGGCCAGGGCGTTAACCTGCTGTGCCACAGCACTGGCCCCTAAAAATGTAGTTTTCTTTAAAAAAGAAAAAGTCTATGAGGCTGGTATTATGGTGAAGGGAGTTGAATTGATGCCTGTGACGTTTGGCATTCCATAGCAGAACACTAGTTCTAGTCCCAGCTGCTCTACTTCCAATCCAGCTACCTGCTAATGTCCCATGTGGGAGACCAGATGGAATTCGGGGCTCCTGGCTTTGGCCTGCCCCAGCCCTGGCTGTTGCAGCCATTTGAAAAATGAATCAGCAGATGGAAGCATCTTTCTCTCTCTCACTTTGCCTTTCAAATAAATAAATCTTTATTTTTTAAAAGATTTATTTATTTAAAAGTTAGAGTTACACAGAGAGAAGAGAGGCAGAGAGAGAGAGAGAGAGAGGTGTCTTCCATCCGATGGTCCATTCCCTAGTTGGCCGCACACCTGGAGCTGAGCTGATCTGAAGCCAGGAGCCAGGAGCCAGGAGCCTCCTCCGGGTCTCCCACACGGGTGCAGGGGCCCAAGGACCTGGGCCATCTTCCACTGCCTTCCCAGGCCACAGTGGAGAGCTGGATGGGAAGTGGAGCAGCCAGGTCTTGAACCTGTGCCCATATGGAATGCCAGCCCTCCAGGCCAGGGCGTTAACCCACTGTACCACAGCAGCAGCCCCAACAAATAAATCCTTTAAAAGTTTATTTCTTCATTTTTATGTATTTGAATGGGAGAAAGAGAGTTTGGTCTTCCTTCAACTGGTTCACTCTCCAAATGCCCACAACAGCCATGATTGTCCCAGGCAAAAGCCAAGAGCCAGAAACTCAACTCATATCTTAAACTTTGGAGGTAGAGACCCAAGTACTAAGGCTATCACCTCCTTATTTCCAAAGAGTACATTAGCTGGAACCTGGATTGGATGCAGAGGTGGGATTGAATCCCAGGGACTCTGATACAGAATGTGGGCTTCCCAAGAGGCTGCATAATCCTTTTACCACAATGCCTGTCCCCAAAAGTGGTTTTTGATCAGCAACTTCAAATGTAACACAAAAATATATAATGATATAGTATGATAAATATCTTTGCACATATATCCTAGATTCAATAGCTAAGGTTTGCTATACCTGCTTCATTATTCCTTCTTCTCTGAATTATATTAAAGCATCTCCCAGTCATTGTCATTTGACACTCCCCCTCATACACCATACTTTGGTATGGGTCTCATAAAAGGAATGCTTTCTTTTTGAAAATTTTTTATTTATTTATTTGACAGGTAGACTTACAGACAGTCAGAGAGACAGAGAGACAGAGAGAAAGGTCTTCCTTGCGTTGGTTCACTCCCCAGATGGCCGCTATGGCCGACGCTGCGCCAATCCAAAGCCAGGAGCCAGGTGCTTCTTCTTGGTCTCCCATGCGGGCGTAGGGGCCCAAGCACTTGGGCCATCCTCCACTGCCCTCCTGGGCCACAGCATAGAGCTGGACTGGAAGAGGAGCAGCCGCCAGGACTAGAACCCGGCACCCATATGGGATCCTGGCGTCACAGGCGGAGGATTAACCAAGTGAACCACAGTGCCAGCCCCTTTTTTGCTTTTACAAATTTTGTATGCAATGCAAGTTCAATATAAAGAAAAAATAGAAGGGAGAGAAAGTATGAGGGAAAAATGCTCACGTGTAGCTTCAGCACTCAGACATAAACTACTGTTGATATTGGGGTGTGTATGTTCATCTAGTCTCTTTGATTTGCTTATGGAGGTTTTAACTTTTATGTTTTTTTTTTTAAGTTTACTTGAGAGGCTGAGAGAGAGAGAGAAAGAGAGCCAGTGCATGAGAGAGAGATAGTGGTTTACTCTCTAAATGTCTACCGTGGCTGTGGCTGGGCCAGGCAAAGCTAGGAGCTGGAATCTCAATCTAGGTCTACCACAAGTATGACAGAGACTCGTCTACTTGAGCCTTCACTGCTGCCTACCAGGAAGTACATTAACAGAAAGCTGGAACTGCCCAGACCTGAACTCAGGCACTCTGATATGGGATGGAGGTGTCCCACGAGGTGTCTGAGTTGCTAGACCAAATACCTGTCCCCACATTTACTTGTTGTCAATAAAAATCATGTACATACTACATTGCAATTTAACAATTTTGGACATTTTCCAGTCATTAAAGTATTATTTTACAACAAACTTTATGCCTCCATGGTATTCCATTAAATGGATTTGTCGTAATTTAAATTTGTAAACAATCCATTGTTGTTTTTGGGCATTTAGATTTTTAAAAAGTGAATTATTTTCTTTTTTTGAAAAATATTTCATTTATTTGAAAGGCTGTTACTGACAGAGAAAGAGAGAGAGAGAGAGAGAGAAACCTTCCACTCACTGGTTTACTCCCCAAGTGGCCACAATATCTGGGGCTGGGCCAGGCCAAAGCCAGTAGCCTGGAACTCCATCTGGATCTCCCGTGTGGGTGGCAGGAGCCCAAGCACTTGAACCATCTTCTGCTGCTTTCCCAGGTGCATTAGTGGATCAGCTGGAAACTGGTGCATATGGGATGCCCACGTTGCAGACAGCAACTTAACCCACTGTACTACAATGGCAGCTCCAAGTGAATTATTTTCTACTGCTGAATACTTGTTTTTACTTTTCCCTACATTTTCTTCCAATACCAGAAATAATGGACTTAGTATGGAGAATGTGATGCTGATAAAAATCATATTTATGGCTGGCGCTGCGGCTCACTAGGCTAATCCTCTGCCTTGCGGCACCGGCACACCGGGTTCTAGTCCCGGTCGGGGCGCCGGATTCTGTCCCGGTTGCCCCTCTTCCAGGCCAGCTCTCTGCTGTGGCCAGGGAGTGCAGTGGAGGATGGCCCAAGTACTTGGGCCCTGCACCCTATGGGAGACCAGGATAAGTACCTGGCTCCTGCCTTTGGATCAGCGCGGTGCGCCTGCCCCAGCGCCGGCCGTGGCGGCCATTGGAGGGTGAACCAACGGCAAAGGAAGACCTTTCTCTCTGTCTCTCTCTCACTGTCCACTCTGCCTGTCAAAAAATAAAAAAAAATAAAAAAATAATATTTATGAAATATACTTTGACAGAAACTACATTCTCTCTATATACAGTTTAATTAATTTTATCATAATAGCAGAAATACTTGTGATAATTCCCAAATACTGTTTTCTTAATTATAAATGAGTAAGATCTTATTTTGATTCTCTCTCAAAAAAAGTGTTTTTATTTTAGATCCGAATGCAGGCTCAAGGAAGCTTGTTCCAAGGGAGCATGATTGGCAGTTTCATTGACATATATCAACAAGAAGGCACTAGGGGTCTGTGGAGGGTGAGTACTCTTTTTGTTGTTGTTGTCCTATACTCTCAGTTCCTAGAATTTGCAAAGAATATTTTGATGTAAAGCCACAAAATTGTGAAGTATAACCCACAAAATAAGATAATATACTCCTCGTCACCTGTGAAAGGACCTGCACCTGCCAGTGGTTTTTATTTCTGCATGATGTATAAGTGAGGAAAGTTGTTATGCTATTTGAGATAGCCATTTTGATTTGTTCAAATTCACAGTAAATTTAGTTCTTCAAGGTATTTTTTGTCAGTTTTGTACTAATATAGTAATATGTGTCTGTGATAGTCTCAGTAATACTTATATTCAAAAGTTGTTACATAACTTTTTTAATTTATAAAAAGTAAATTATGCACTATAAAATATTTAGTAGATATAAAAAATGGAAAAGAAAAAATCGAGCAGTCTTGCTATCTAGAAATAATCACTTTTAAAAAAAGATTTATTTTAGGAGCCAGTGCTGTGGTGTAGTGGGTAAAGCCACCGCCTGTGGTGCTGACATCCCATATGGGCGCCGGTTGGAGTCCCGGCTGTTCCACTTCCAATCCAGCTTTGTGCTATGGCCTGGGAAATCATTGGAGGATGGCCCACATGGGAGATCTGGAAGAAGCTCCTGGCTCCTGGCTTCGGATTGGATTGGCACAGCTCTGGTGTTTGTGTCCATCTGGGGAGTGAGCCAGCAGATGGAATACCTCTCTCTCTCTCTCTCTCTCTCTCTCTCTCTCTCTGCTTCTGCTTCTGCTTCTGCTTTTCTGTAACTCTGCCTTTCAAATCAATAAATGAATCTTTAAAAATTTTATTTATTTATTTATTTGAAAGGCAGAAATAGAGAGAGAAGGGCATGGAGGGAAGGAGGGAGGAAGGGGGAAAGAGAGAGAGAGAGAAAGAGAGAGAGATCTTCCATCTGCTTGTTCACTCCCCAGGTGGCTGCAATGTCCAGGGTTGGGCCAGATTGAAGCCAGGGACCAAGAGCTTCTTTCATGTCTCCCATGAGGGTGTAGGGGCCGAAGTACTTGGGCCATCTTCAACTACTTTCCCAGGTCGTTAGTGGGTAGCTGGATTGGAAGTGGAGCAGCCAGAACTTGAATCGGCACCAATATGGGATGCCAGTACTGCAAGTGGAGCTTAACCTTCTATACCACTGCGTTAGCCCGAAGATAATCACTTTCAGCACTTGTCATGCAAAAGGTCTTTAGAAAATTCATGGAAAATTAATATTATGAAAGAAAACTATGCATGGGTTTCATTTTTATAGTGTCAAACTTAATTCCATATTTTCATAAACTTTTTAAAATATGTTATTTCATTTGCGGGTGCAGGGGCCCAAGAGCCTGGGCCATCTTCTACTGCCTTCCCAGGCCATAGCAGAGAGCTGGATCTGAAGAGGAGCAGCCAGGTCTCAAACTGGCGCCCATATGTGATGCCAGAGCTTCAGGCCAGGGCGTTAACCCACTGCACCACAGCATCTGCCCCTGCTGTAACTTTTTAATTCTGTTGTAATCACTGAATATTGTGATATTGAATATGACGCTAAATAGAATATGCAGTGGAGTGGAATGTGAGATCCATTAATATACTTTTAAATTAAAATGAGAGCTTTGCTATTTTTCTTTCTTTAAAGCTTTCCACGACTATTTATTGTAAAAAATTATAAGCACAAGTGTTCAGAGAATAGAGCTATAAAAATAACAAACCTGTGGGTTTGATTAAAGAGCTATTACGGTTTGACCATATTTGCTTTATCTGTCTATTTGTATAGATGCACATACAATTTTTTTTGTTAAACTGTATGAAAGTAGTTTTAGGAAAAATCATAATATTCTAAATACTTTATTATGCATCTCCTAGAAATAAGGACATCCTCTTACATAATAACAATACCATTATCTCATCTAAGAAAATTAACAAGTCATGGGGCCTCTGCTGTGGTGCAGGGGTTAAGCGTCCTATATTGGAATACTGGTACAAGTCTGGGCTGCTCCACTTCTGATCCAGCTCCTTGTTAATGCATCTGGAAAAGCAGCAGAAGATGGCCAAACACGTAGGCCCATGACTGCACGTTGGAGCTCTGGGCCCCTGGCTTTGGCCTGGCCCAGATCTGACTGTTGTGGCCATTTGGGAAGTGAACCACTGGATGAAACATCTTTTCTCTCTCTGTCACTACATCTTTCTCTGTCACTCTGGCTTTTAAATAAATAAAATAAAGCTTTAAAAAATAGAAAAAAATTACCAAGTCAATAATATATAATATCCAGTCCATATTCAAATTTCCTCTATTGATGAGGCCATGGTAGTTTTATTATAGAATATTTGTGATGTTTAACTTATTCCTTTCCCCCCGTATTTGCTATAAACTAAAAGTTGGATCCTTTTGCTTGATCATATTCATGTTAAATGTTTTTGGCCCAAGTGCCTAGGTGATGCTGTGTGTTTCATATTTCTTTTTAAAATTTATTTATTTGAAAGGCTAAGTGACAGAGAGAGGTTGGGAGACATAGATAAATAGATTTTCCATCTACTGTTTCACTCCCCAAATGGCTGCAAAAGCCTGGGCTGGGTCAGGCCAAAGCCAGGATCCTGGAACCCATTCCAGGTTTCCAACGTTAGTTCAGGGGCCCAAGCACTTGGCCCAACCTCTACTGCTTTCCCAAGCAGATTAGCAGGGTGCTTGATCAGGAGCTGACTAGCTGGGACTCAAATTGTCACTCTGATATGGGATACTGGCATCTCAAGCAGTGGCTTAACCTGTTCTTAAGAACCTGCTGCACCATAATACTGACCTCTATTTCATATTTCATCACAGCAAGAGGTATATAATGTTATTTGTCTCATAATTAGTGGGCCAATTTTTATTCATAAGACCATGTCCACCAGAAGTTTTTTTCCCCCTTTGCAGTTAGCAAATAATCTGTGGGGTGATATTCTTAGCAATATATACGTATCCTAATACCTAATAACCTTTCATCTAGTGATATTAGCATTCATTAATGATGTTTGAAGTTTGCTTTTTGATAACAGTTGGGCATGCTTTCTTGATTAATGTAATTTAAAGCCAGAAATGGAACTAACTAGAACTTTCTCACAAACTAATGCCAAGAGACAGACACAAACAGAGCAATAAATAAAATTGGAGGTTTTGTTAGGGGACCACAGCGACTTTATTTTTTTATAAAGATTTATTTATTTATTTGCAAGTCAGTGTTACATAGAGATGAAGAGACAGAGAGTGAGCGAGAGAGAGAGAGAGAGAGAATATCTTCCATCTGCTGGTTCACTCCCCAAATGGTCACAATGACTGGCTGTGCCAGTCCAAAGCCAGGATCCAGGACCTTCTTCTGGGTCTCCCATGTGGGTGCAGGAGCCCAGGCACTTGGGCCATCTTCCACTGCTTTCCCAGGTGCATTAGCAGGGAGCTGAACTGGAAGTGGAGCAGCTGAATCTTGAACCTGTACCCATATGGGATGCCGTTATCCCAAGAGGCAGCTTTACCTGCTACTCCATAATGCTGGCTCCATTTTCTTTTTTTTTTTAATTTTTAACTGCATAATATTATATGTAATATAATATTTACCATCTTTTTTTAAAAGTGTACCTTTTTTAAAGATTTATTTATTTATTTGGAATTCAGAGTTACACAGAAAGAGAAGGGGAGGCAGAGAGAGAGAGAGAGAGAAAGGGAGACTGAGAGGAAGGTCTTCCATCTGCTGGATCACTAACCAAATGGCCGCAACAGTTGGAGCTGGGCCTGTCCAAAGCCAGGAGCCAGAGTTTCTTCCAGGTCTCCTACATGGTTGCAGGGGCCCAAGCACTTGGACTGTTTTCCACTGCTTTCCCAGGCCATAGCAGAGAGATGGATCAGAAGAGGAGCAGGCAGGACTCCAACTGACAGCCATATTGGGATGCCAGTGCTGCAGTCAGAGGCTTAGCCTACTACACTACAGCGCCGACCCCCTGACTTTTTACATGTAGACATTTAATCCAGTCTCTCAGAAGCATTGTGTGGGCCACACGGAACATGCTGTGACCTGAATTCAGCTCATGGGCTCCAGTTTGGGGCCTTTCTGCTCACCAAACTAGTCTTGTGTGAAGGTCATCTTCTTTAACAGAATGAAGCAGGGGGAAGGCACTGTTTGGCTAGCCCATCAGATCAGCAGAAGCAAGGATCTTGGCACAGCTCCATCACTTCTACTTGATAGACTGAGTTTTGGAATTTAGAGATGATTTAACACTTAATAAGTGTTACCCCAGAAAGAATTTTCCCTGTGGTATGTTATTTTCTATTAAAAAATGTATTTCTTCATCCCCCAGCTTTATTTGTGATTGACAAAAATTATATATATTTAAGCAGGATATATTGTTACTTTCAATTATAAATTACATTAAACACAATTACCAAAGTGAAAATTCATTGTGAAATGTGAAAAAATACAGAAGGGTATACAAATGAAAATTAACTTGTCTATTATCCTAATCTCATAAAATATTTTATTGTATTTCCTTCTAATCCTTTCTAAAAGTCTGCTATGCATGTATGTATATGTATACCTTTTCCCCCAACGTTAGAGTCATACTACATGTATAATCACTTGCCTTCTTGAATATACCATAAACATTTTCTTGTATCGTTAATTTTCTTCAGAAATGGAATTTTTAATGCTAGGAACTTTGCCCCGGCCTTCCCGTACCTGCTCCATATCTCTGTTGTCACGCTAGTGGCTGTCCTGCACATCCTAACATGCTGTGCATGTATAAACTTGGAAGTTCTCTTCCCCCTGCTGATTTTTGCTTTATGATTTAATTCATTTGTTTAATTACAGCTTTGCTGGGATAATTCACATAGCACGAAATTCACCATCTTTAAAGTGTACAGTTTATTTCTAGTGTATTCACAGATTGCTGCAATCATCAGCACTAAGTTTAGAACATATTCATCATCAGAATGAAAACCCCCTCTGCTTTAGTGTTTACTTCCCATTTTCCCCAACCCTTCCAGCCCTAGGAAACTATGACTCTCTGTCTCTATCTATTTGCCTAGTCTAGATATTTCATCCACATGGAATCATAAAATATGTAGTCTCTTGTGACTAGCTTCTTCCATTTAGCAGGCTATTTTCAGGGCTCATCTATGCTGCAGCATGAATCAATACTTTATTTCTTTTTGTGGCTGAGTAATAATTGCATTGTATAGATATACCACCTTTTGTTTATCCTTGCATCAGCTAATGTGCATTTGGGTTATTTTGAACTTTTGGACTGTTGTGAATGATGATGTGAACATCATGTTTGCATTAACAAATATTTTCAGTGCTCTTGGGTATATACCTAGGGGTGAAATTGTTTGGTCATGGGATAACTCTAGTTTAGCTTTTTAAGAAGGATTTATTTATTTGAAAGGCAGAGTGGCACATAGAGAGATATCCTTCATCTGTGGGTTCACTCCCCAAGTGGTCGCAACAGCTGGGGCTGATCCAGGCTGAAGCCAGGAACTCAGAACTCCATCCAGGTTTCCCACATAGATTGCAGGGGCCCGAGCACTGGGGCTAGCTTCCACTGATTAGGTACATTATAGCAGGGAGCTGGATCAGAAGTGGCACAGCCAGGACTCAAGCTGGGATTCTGATATGGGATTTGATATTGCAAGCAACAGCTTAAGCCATGGTACCACCACACCGGCTCCTATTCTAACCTTTTGAGGAGATGCTAAATCGCTTTCCACAGTGACTGTCCCATTTTACATTTCTTTTTTTTTAAGATTTAATTTATTTATTTGAGAGGTAGAGTTACAGACAGTAAGAGGAAGAGACAGAGAAAGGTCTTCCTTCTGTTTGTTCACTCCCCAAATGGCTGCAATGGTCAGAGCTGCGCCGATCTGAAGCCAGGAGCCAGGAGCTTCTTCTGGGTCTCCCTTGTGAGTGCAGGGGCTCAAGCACTTGGGTCATCTTCTACTGCTTTCCCAGGCCACAGCAGAGAGCTGGATTGGAAGAGGAGCAGCCGGGACTATAACTGGCTCCCATATGGGATGCCGGCACCACAGGCGGAGGATTAATCTACTGTGCCATGGCGCCAGCCCATTTTACATTTCTACCAGCAGGGAATGAATATTCTAATTTCTCTAGACCCTCACCAATACTTGCTGTTAGTTAAAAAAAATTATTATAGCCATCCTAGTAGGGTGAAGTAGTATGTCATTGTGATTTGGATGTGTGTCCCCCTAATGATCCTAAGCATCTTTTCATGTGCTTATTGGCTATTTGTGTATGTTCTTTGGGGAAAGTGTCTTCAGATCTTTTGTTCATCTTTTTATTATTGTGAGAGTTTCTTCTATATTCTAGGTACAGCTCCTCTCTCAGATATGATTTGCAAATATTTTTTCCCATTGTGGGGATTTCTGTTTCTTGATGATGCCTTCTGAATAAAAGAAGTTTTCAATTGTGATTAAGTCCAATTTATCTATTTCTATTTCTTTCTTTTTTCGGTACTTTGAGTGTCAAATCACTATTTCTGATACAGCAATGAATTGGGAATTTATAAATAAGTGGTCCAGTTTAGTCAGTGATTTTAAAGAGTGACCTCTGTACTTCAGACTTGGATTTTCCTGACACTTTTTAACTCCTGACCTATGTTGTTTGCTTTAAGACTTATGTCACCCCTTTTGTATTTCCCTGTGTCTGATGTTACTTATAGGGTGTGGTGCCAACTGCTCAGCGTGCGGCCATCGTTGTGGGAGTAGAGCTGCCAGTCTATGATATTACCAAGAAACACTTGATATTGTCAGGAATGATGGGAGATACAATTTTAACTCATTTTATGTAAGTAGGATAGTGTGTGTTCATTCTATATTTCCAAGATTTTGAGTGCAAAAAGCCTCGTTCGCTGAAGTCCTCAGGTGGAATTGATAACTGGTATGTATAACCTAAATACCTTTGTCTCTCCTATTACCAGGATTTCAAGCCTTCTGCACTCTTTATATGTCGTAGAGATCTCAGATCTATGGGCACTTGGGTATTTGGGAGCAATGTCTAATACAGGATTTGCATTCGTTCATACTTAGCCTTTGTATTTAATAAGCACGTCTGTTATTTGCTTTGATTAATTTTGTATCAGAAAGCAAACTTTTTTCAATGAGAATCAGAAAAACGGGGTGAAATTTGATGGAGTCTCTGAAATTAAACCACAGTTTTTGGCTAGAGACTGTTGGTAATCCCATCTTGTACTTCTTTATCTTGTAACCTTTATGGTATTTTGCTACTTGCTCACATTTAGCATGTGATGCTGTGGTTTGAAAAAAATATGTAACTAATAGATGTGCATAACACCTCCTGCTTAAGGATCTTGTTAAGCTTATAAACTGTCTCCTAAAAAAAGAAGCCAGGTTTCAGATTGAAAACTGAAGGAATAACTTTTAAATGATATCTCTTTAGAAAGATTTCCTTTCTCTTTGAAGTGCAATGAAAGGGCAAGTACTGGGTTTTATCTAATGGATGTGAATTATTGTATGTTTATGTTGAGCCTAATTTGTGTGTAAGAGGGCTGGAGGTGTAAGTGGGGACAATGTATTTTAAAAGTTTTCATCTTTAGTTCCAGCTTCACTTGTGGCTTGGCTGGGGCTCTGGCCTCCAATCCAGTTGATGTGGTACGAACTCGCATGATGAACCAGAGGGCGATTGTGGGACACGTGGACCTCTATAAGGGTACTTTGGACGGTATTTTGAAGGTATGCACACTGTGGATTTCAGTTCCCTGTTTAGTTTTCTTTCATGTCTCAAGCCTTTCAATCCTTAGTTGCTGCATCTCATTCTGAAGGTGAAAGAATCATTATGTGTATTTTTAGTAGCCTCTCAGTCAATCTCAGAGAAGCTATCTCCTTGGAAATTACTGATACACAGCGATCCTTAATGTTCTCATTCCAGTTTGAGTGCCTGAGAATATAGGGTACTTTTATTAATAGCATCATGTAGAATTATGAGTAGAAAAGACTTAACATAGTCCATATTTGTCCACTTCAGACAAGTCAGAGACCCTGTAATAGAAAATCTGGTACTTTAAACAACAACAACAACAAAAGCCTGGTGCTTGATTTTAGTTCAGGGTTTTGCTGTTGTTCACAACTGACTTTGAAACTTTCAATTGTTAGGCTTATAGAAAGGTGAATTCTATAAATGTATTATGTAAGTACTGATGATATTATCACTACTGCAGGGACAAATTTGGGGTTAAAATATGATGCTGCAATATGGTTTCTCTGATATTTTCCACTTCATTTAGTAGCTATTTATTATATATCAGGTACCATTTGAGTAGTAACAGAAATTATAGCTATTACAAAAGTACTGTAGGTGTGCAAACTGATAATCAACATAATGCAGTAAGTGATGAACTCAGAATTCTACTGGGAGGAAATTTTAGCCTAGCTTGGAAGTTTGAGATAGGCTTACTGTAGACTGTGGCATTTTGAACAATAATAACTCACATCTGTTGAATGCTTTACTGTGTGTCAGGAACTGTCCTAATGAGCCTTACATGTATGTATTCATTCATTTAATCTCCACCATTATCCTGTAATGAAGTAGATATTGAAGCACTGAGAGAGTTAGCAATCTGCCCAAGGTTTTGCAGCTAGTAAGTAGGAGAGGTGAGATTTAAACTCAGACCATTTGGTTTCAAACCAACTTTCTTAACTAACTTCTACATTATGATGACTTCCTCAAATATAGCCAAACATATCCACTTGATGTTCCTTATGCACATCAAATTATGATGTGTCCCCCATAGTGCTTATCCTTCTGTGATATCTCTGTCAATGAATGTCACTCTCTGGTCACCAAATCCAAAACCCAGTTTAGTTGGGTTCTGAAGGATACAGAATGTTAAACAGAAGTCATTGGACCTTTTTTAACTTGATGGGGAGCTATGGAAAGCTTTTAATAAGTTCATATTTGCATTTTAAATAGACTAACTTTGTGGTGACTGATCTAAAACAGTGGTTCTCAATCTTGGATGCACACTGGAATCATTTGGGGAATTTTCACAGCTTGGCCAATTAGCTCAAAATCTGGGCAGTGGGGCCGGGCACTGTGGCGTAGTAGGTTAAGCCTCTGCCTTACACCTTATCCCATATGGGCACTGGTTCAAGTCCCAGCTGCTCCACTTTCAATCCAGCTCTCTGCTATGGCCTGGGAAAGCAGTGGAAGATGGCCCAATGTTTGGGCCCCTGCACCCGCATGAGAGACCCAGAAGAAGTTCCTGGCTGCTGGCTTTGGATTGGCCCAGCTCTGGCTGTTGTGGCCATTTAGGGAGTGAACCAGAGGATAGTAGACCTCTCTCTCTGTCTCTCTGTAATTCTGCGTCTCAAATAAATAAATCTTTTAAAAAACCTGGGGAGTAGGACCCAGGCATCAATATTTTAAAAACTTTGAGGCTGGGGCCGGCATTGTGGCGTAACAGGTTAAACCACTACCTGCAATGCTGGCATCCCATATATGTGCCAATCCCAGAGCAGTGGTTCTTAAAAGTGTCACATGCATCACAGTTACCCGGAGGGCTTGCTGAAGTGTGGTTAGCTCGGTCCCACGCTTCAGTAGGTCTACAGTAGGACCTGAGAATTTGCATTTTTTTAAAAAAGATTTATTTACTTATTTGAAAGGCAGAGTTACAGAAAGTGGGGGAGAAGGCGGGGGAAGAGAGAGAGAGAGACCTTCTATCTACTGGTTCACTCCCCCAGATGGCCACAGTGAAGCCAGGAACCTGGAATGCCATCTAGTTTCCCATATGGGTGGCAGGGACCCAAGTACTTGGGCCGTCTGCTGCTGCTTTCTCAGTCATATCAGCAGGGAGCTGGATCAGAAGTGGAGTAGCTGGGTCTCAAGCCCATGCTCATACAGGATACATGCGTCATAGGTGGCAGCTTTACCTGTTGTTCTGCACCACCGGCCCTGAGAATTTGCATTTCTAACAGGTTCCCAGGCAATAGTGATGCCGCTAGTCTGAGGACCACGCTTTGAGAACCAGTGACCTACAGATAGGGAAGCCGATGAGGGGGAGAAAAAGGTCTCTTTCTAGTAATCTGAACAAGAGGAGATAAGGCCTGGACTTGAGCTTGATAGTGGGAATGCTGAAGGTGGGACAAAGTTGAAATGAATTTAGTTGATAAAGTCAGCAAGATTTCTTTGATTGGATATGGAGAGGTATGGGAAAAATGTATCAAAGATAGCTTCTGGGATTTTGGATTTGGTGACCAGGTGGTAACATTTTTGACAGAAGGATCACAGGAAGAGGAGCAGGTTCTGTGGGAGACACATCGTCATTTGAACACATAATTTGATGTGCCTGTGGAACATTTGGTGGATGTATTTGGCTGTCCTAGCCCTAATTCAGGGGAGAGTGCATGGCTATAGGTAAGAGTCTGTGGATCATTAGTGAAGAAGTGGTACCTAACTGTGGAGGGGCTGACCAAAGAAAGCAGGTAGAGGAGTTTGTGACCTTTTTGCCTTCCCAGCACACTGGAGTCACGCATACCTCTCTCCAGCAATGGCGAGTCACTGAAGCAGTGATTCTTGGACCCTGGGGAGTATAGTTTGGCAAAAGCCCCCGTTGGTATTTCTGACATGCTCAGTCCTCCATTTGACAGTCACTGGTGTAGAAGGAAGAACGGTGGGCCAAGGAAAGAACACTGAGGGGATACCATTTTTTAAGGGCTTGGAAGGTAAGGAAGCCAAGAAAGATCCCAAAAGGTAGCAGTTCTAAGAAATATGGAAACATAGGAGAGAGTGGTGTCGTGGAAACCTCAGGAATAATGAATTCCGGGAAAGAATGAATAGTTATTTAATGTCACATACAGTAGCAATATCCAGTATGATAAGGACTGCAAAGTGTCTGTTGGATCTGAAGGAGGTTTGGTACATTGCTTTGTTTGTTTGTTTGTTTGTTTGTTTGTTTTGACAGGCAGAGTGGACAGTGAGAGAGATAGAAAGAGAGAAAGGTCTTCCTTTTGCCGTTGGTTCACCCTCCAGTGGCCGCCATGGCTGGCGCGCTGCGGCCGGTGCATCGCTCTGATCCGAAGCCAGGAGCCAGGTGCTTCTCCTAGTCTCCCATGGGGTGCAGGGCCCAAGGACTTGGGCCATCCTCCACTGCACTCCCGGGCCATAGCAGAGAGCTGGCCTGGAAGGGGGGCAACCGGGACAGAATCCAGTGCCCCGACCGGGACTAGAACCTGGTGTGCCGGCGCCGCTAGGTGGAGGATTAGCCTATTGAGCCCCGGCGCCGGCCAGTACATTGCTTTTTGTAAAAGTCAGATTGCTGTACATTGATGGATATGTTTAATCATTCATTAATTCAATAAAAAGTTCATATTTTACATTGTAGGCACTATTCTAAGTTGGTGGGGATATGTTGGTCAACAAAAACATCCCTGCCTTCATGGCACTTAGAATCCAACAGAAGGAGATAAACACTTAGGAAGTGAAATCTTCAAGTATAAAGCACTCTTTCATGAGTGGCTAGGAGGAACTAGAAGGTACAATAATATAGGAATGGCATTTATTATGTGCCAGACACTATACATAGACTATATCCTTTGACTCTCACAACAACCTTGAAGAGGCAGGTATTATCTTTCCCATTTAACAAAGGAGGAAACCCAGGTGCAGAGTAACTAAGTAACTCACTCAAGATCACATAACTAATAAGTGCCAGTTCTGGGATTTATGTCAGGGGCTGACTGGTTCCAAAGTTTGTGCTTATAGCCCCTATGCTGTATTGTATCTATGGAAACATTCTTATGTTGATTATAACTTTTGAAAAAAGATTCAGGGGCCGGTGCTGTGGCGTAGTGAGTCAAGCCACCGCCTGCAGTGCCAGTATCCCATATGGGCGCCGGTTCGAGTCCTGGCTTTTCCACTTCAGATGCAGCTCTCTGTTATGGCCTGGAGAAAAGCAATAGAAGATGGCCCAAGTCCTTGGACCCCTGCACTCATGTGGGAGACCTGGAAGAAGCTCCTAGCTCCTGGCTTTGGATCAGCGCAGCTCTGGCCATTGTGGCCAATTGGGGAGTGAACCAGCAGATGGAAGACCTCTCTCTCTCTCTCTCTCTTCTCTCCCCCCCCCCCCGCCTCTCCGTTGCTCTGTGTAACTCTGCCCTTCAAATAAAAATAAATAAATCTTTTAAAAAAGATTCATTTATTAATTTTAAAGGCAGAGTTCAACACACACACAGAGAGGGAGAGACAGGCACACACACACAGATCTTCTATCCAACAGTTTACTCCTCAAATCGGTTTGCTCCTCAAATGGCTGCAATGGCCAGGGCTGGGCCAGGCTGAAGCCAGGAGCCTGGAACTCCACCTGGGTCTCCCACAGGGGTGGCAAGGCCTCAAGTACTTAGCCCATGCTCTGCTGCTTTCCCAAGCACATTAGCAGGGAGCTAGATAAGAAGCAGAAAAGCTGGACTTGAATTGGAGCTCTAATATGGGATGCCTGTGCAGTGTAGCAGCAGTTTAACTGTCTGTGCCATGACACTGGCCCCTGGTCATAACTCTTAAGTATTTGTATTTGCTCACTCATTCACTTATTAGCTGTTTTCTCTTTACACTGACTTTATTCTATCTGTGTTGTCAATATATATTTAGTATCATGCTTTATTATTTTGTATTTCATCTTTTAGAGTCCCAAAACACTGTGGTGAATGGAGGAGTCACACTTTCCTCTCCAACATAGACAAGAACAGCTGCAGGTCTCATCCTGTCATTCCCATCTCAAATATTTTAGTGGCTCCTCATTGAGCCAAGGCTCTGTATGATCCTTTTGGATCCTGTAGCCTTATTTTTACTACTGTTATGCTATATTCCAGGTGCACTAAACAGTGCTAGACTTTGTTTTTTCCCCAAGTTTTCACCTGTGCCATATTATTTTTTTTAAAAAAAGATTTATTTATTTGAGAGGCAGAGAGAGAGAGAGAGAGAGAGAGATATTTCTTCTATTGGCTGGTTCACTCCCCAGATGGCCACAACAGCCAGAGCTATGCCGATCCAAAGCCAGGAGCCAGGACCTTTCTCCAGGTCTCCCACGTGGGTGCAGGGGCCCAAAGACTTGGGCCATCTTCCACTGCTTTCCCAGGCCATAGCAGAGAGCTGGATTGGAAGTGGAGCAGCCAGGACTTGAACTGGCGCTCATATGGGATACTGGCATTGCAGGCGGTGGCTTGACCCACTACGCCACAGCACCAGCCCCACCTGTGTCATATTCTTTGCTATGTCCCCCTCCCCCATCACACACCACCCTGAAAACAGCTTTCATTTGGCTAGCTCCTACTCATTCTTCCGATCTCATTACTTTTCCACAAAGGCCTTCTCTGACCATTGAAAACTAGATTATGTGTGCATGGTTTCTCGTACTTTCTCTATGATAACATTTATTGTATTCTTAACAAATCTTTATTGAGAGCTTATTCACATACCATAAAATTCACCATTCTAAAATGGCTTTCGGTGAATTTAGTGTTTTGGTGTTTAACAATGAAGTATGTGTAGCCAACACCACATTCAATTTTTGAATATTTTTATGACCTCGAAAGAATCCCTGTACCCTTTGCTATTACCACTATCCCTCATTTCTTTATCCCTAAGCAGTCATTAATCTTTATATTTCAGTAGATTTGCCTATTATGGATATTTCATATAAGGGAAATCATCCATTATGTGACCTTTTCAACTACATTTTACAATTTAGCATAGTGTTTTCAAAATTCATCCATCTTTTAACATGTACCAGTACTTTGTTCATTTTTGTTGCTGAATAATATTCCATTCTGTGGCTGTACCACATTTTATTCACATTTGGTACATTTTTATCATAATTGCTTTTAATGTCTGTCTGCCCCCAATACAGTCTAAGTTCCATGAAGGCATATTTGTGTGCATCTTACCACTTTATGAAGCAAAGTATTTATTGAATCAAAGAATCTGTAGAACTTCATTAAGAAACCTGTTATCTATATGGTCATCTATAGGTGTTTTCAGACAATGGATTCAAACCAAAAAGTGCCTCCCCAGTTCTAATATTCTGGAGAAGTTGGTAACTATTTTAGAAATTTAGAATTTTAGAAATTGGGGCTGGCTTTGTGGCACAGTGAATGCTGGCATCCCATATGACTACTGGTTTGAGTCCTAGCTGCTCCACTTCCAATTCAGCTCCCTGCTAATGCACATGGGAAAGCAACAAAAGATGGCCCAAGTACTTGGGTCCCTGCCATCCATGTGGAATACCCAGATGGAGTCCCTGGTTCCTGGATTTAGTCTGACCCAGTCCTATCTGTTGTGGGCAGTTGGGGAATAGACCAGCAGATGGAAGATCTCTCTCTTTCTCTCCCTCTCTCTCTCTAACTCTGCATTTCTTTTTATTTTTTTAAAGATTTATTTTTATTTATTTGAAAAGGCAGAGTTAGAGAGAGGGAGACACAGAGAGATCTGCCATCCACTGGTTCATTCCCCAAATGGCCACAATGGTTGGGGCTGGGCCAGGCCAAAGCCAGGAGCTTCTTCCAAGTCTCCCACATGGGTACAGGAGCCCAAGCACTTGGCTGTCCTCTGCTGCTTTGCCAGGCACATTAGCAGGGAGCTGAATTGGAAGTGGAGTAGCTGGGACTTGAACTGGCATCTATATGGGATGCTGGCATCCCAGGCAGTAGCTTTACCCGTAATGCCACATCACTGGCCCTGTAACTCTGTCTTTCAAATAAATAAATACATCATTTGAAAAACCTGGTAATTATAAGGATTCTGATGGGTCGTTAATGGTTTGTTTTGTTTATGCAATTTTATTTATTGGAAAATATTAAATTATTATTATTTGTACTAGACACTTTAGTTGGTGGGGATATAATGGTGAACAAGACAAACAGTCCCTGCTCTTCTGTTTTAAAGATTTATTTATTTATTTATTTGAAAGGCAGAATTAGACACAGAGAGACTGATCTTCCATCTGCTGGTTCACTCCCCCAAGTGGCCAGGGCTGGGCAAGGCCAAATCCAAGAGCCCAGAACTCCATCTGAATCTCCTACCTGGTTGGCAGGGGCCTAAGTACTTGGACCATCTTCCACGGCTTTCCCAGGCACATTAGTAGGGAACTGGATTGGAAGTGGAGCAGCTAGTACTCCAACTGCCTCTCATGGGATGCCAGCACCACAGGTGGCTTAACCCACTGAACCATGAGGCCGGCCCACACCCTTGCTGCCTTGGAGATAACATTCTAGCTGAGGGAGATGGACAATAAACCCACACATAATAATCAGTATAATTTTAGGTAGAACCCATGCCATGAATAAAATAATAGCATATTGAAAATAGTGACTTGGTGGTGCATAACTGCTTCAGCTAGGGGAGTAAGGGAAAGCCTATGAGGAACTTGGAGCTGAGATCCGAGTGATGAGAAGCAGGTGGCCACAAGAAGAACTGAGAGAAAAGCATTTCACAGAAAGGGAGCAGGTTACAAAAGGCCTGAGTGGGGAGTAAAGGGAATGTGTGAGGTGTGTGCAAAGGTTAGAAAGAAGGCTAGTGTGGCTGAACGTGGTGAAGGAGAAAGCAGGAAATCAAACTGGAGAGAGGCAGGAGCTAAATCAGATGGGATCCTGTAGATCATCTCCGAGAATTTGCAATTATAATGAAATCCATCAGGAAGCCATTTGAGATTGTTAAGCAGGAGAGTGACACAACCATGTTTGGAATTTTAAAAAGTTGTTCTTTAGCCGGTGCCTCGGCTCACTAGGCTAATCCTCCACCTAGCGGTGCCAGCACACCAGGTTCTAGTCCTGGTCGGGGCGCCGGATTCTGTCCCAGTTGCCCCTCTTCCAGGCCAGCTCTCTGCTGTGGCCAGGGAAGGCAGTGGAGGATGGCCCAAGTGCTTGGGCCCTGCACCCCATGGGAGACCAGGAGAAGCACCTGGCTCCTGCCATCGGATCAGCACGGTGCGCCGGCCGCAGCGCGCTAACCGTGGCGGTCATTGGAGGGTGAACCAACGGCAAAGGAAGACCTTTCTCTCTGTCTCTCTCTCTCAATATCCACTCTGCCTGTCAAAAAAAAAAAAAGTTGTTCTGGCTTGTAGGTGTGGATTTTAGATCGGTTAGTCTATTGTGGCAGTGCAGGTAAGAGA
This sequence comes from Oryctolagus cuniculus, assembly GCF_051225735.1. Lineage (NCBI taxonomy): Eukaryota > Metazoa > Chordata > Mammalia > Lagomorpha > Leporidae > Oryctolagus > Oryctolagus cuniculus. The sequence continues at coordinate 107,600,122 of NC_142888.1, forward strand.
TGATGGGAGCAGATTGTGTCTCTGAGGTACCCTATTATTTAACTGCCTATGATTCTAGGTCATCTGTACCTGGACTTTGGGTGATTTTCACAGTTTTCCAGCATCAGTTTTGGTCTGAGTTCTTTAGCACTTGCTGAAGATCCATTGTCGGGAGATAAGCATATTACCTCAGTGCTTCCATAAGTAATGCCCTTATTATCTCTGCTGTTGTTAGACTACAAGATGGGAAGAGGGATGTTTACAAACCTGGCTTCTCATATTATTGTCTTGTCCAAACATATCCATTCAGTAAGAATATAGTAGATTTCACTTCACTAGAGGAAATGGAAAAAGGTGTCTAACACAATGCCTCACACATTGTAGTTACTTAATAGATATTTGTGTGTTAATAAGAACAGTTTCTGCTGGCTGAATTGCACATGCCACCAGCTTATGACCTTTGCTATGCATAATTTGTCATTTAATTATCATAACCACTCAATTGATGTGTATAAAACAGGGAAGCACAACTCAGAGCGGTTTGCATTGTTCCTCATGTAATCGTCAAAGCATTCACATGAAGTAGGCCATAGTGTGCTACACAATTTACAATAATGAAAGAGACCGAGGGAAGGCTAGTGACTTGACCAACTCCCTATTCCCTTACCCTGCTTTGGTTTTGAGTGCTTATCGTTTCTGCATGCAACACATATCAATTTGTGTGTTTATTTGTCAACTACTCTAGAATATGCCCTCCATGAGGGCAGAGGCTAGATTTAGCTATTGCTGTGTTACAAAGTACCCCCAAAATTCAGTGCCTTGAAACAACACACATTATTTTGCAGCTTCTCTGGGTTGGGAATTTGAGAAGCAGCTCAGCTGGGTGAATCAGGCTTAGCATCTGTCATGAGGTTGTAGTTCACATGTCAGCTAGGGATGCAGTCCTCTAAGGGCTTGACTGGGGCTAGGGTATTTGCTTCACAGATCACTCCCATGACTTTTCCAGAGGCCTCAGATCCTTACCACATATACCTGTCTTTATGACATACAAGAAAGAATAAGGCAGATGCCTTATTATATGTAAAGTACCTTTTATAACCTAGCAGTGAATGGAGATGATACATGTTAACTATTACCAAACTCTATTGATGATACAGACGAATCCTGAAACATCTCCTGAAACATCGTGGAATAGGGGCTACAGAAAGGCATGAGTAACAGGTCAGAGGGTTCATGGAGGGCTATCTTGGAGGCTTGCTTTCACAGCCGCTTCCTCTGTTTTGTTTACTGTTAAATTCCCAGAAGAGTGCCTTGCATATGGTAGGTGCTTAGTAAATATTTGTTGAGTAAGTGGGTAGGTGAATTTAAATTACATATGATTTTTTTTTTTAAAAAGAGCCATTCATGGAGCCATAAGTTGCTGGGGTGAGAGGTGAAGGATTGTCAAATATAAAGAGAAAGGGGAATTCACTCTGTTTTTGGTTATATCTTTCCCTCAGATGTGGAAACATGAAGGGTTTTTTGCACTCTATAAAGGATTTTGGCCAAACTGGCTTCGACTTGGACCCTGGAACATCATTGTATCCTTTTAGTAACATGAGATTGAAAGGAAATCCTTAAAGCTCCCAGGTAATTCTAAGCTATGGGAAGGAAATTTTGATTATTATGGTGTTTTAGTCAAGTGAGAAATCCGGGCATTGCAGTGGTGAGCATTGAGGATGGAACTAAGTAGAGGAACAGCTTTCAGTTGAAGGCTAATACAAACTAGAGAGGAATAGGAAAGCATGGGCCAAACTTTCCTTTTTAAAACGAAAACAAGAAGCACACCCAATCTGGAAGGGGTGATAATGTTTTTAGAAATCCTGATGAGAGATGCCCACAGGAATGCCATGCTGAAGTGGTCGGGCTTTCCTGCCCCTAACTAAAGGACCAAAATAGCGGGGAAGTAATAACCGGACAGAAAATATTCATAGAGTGAAAGAATCCACAGTAAAATAGGGCTCTTTCCTCATGAGTGAATCTCCCTCCTTTAGCTGTGTTAGAGTGCCTCCTGTGCCTAGAGCCATGGATGGAATGCTAGGTGTAGTGTAAGTATTGTAGGGTCCAAAAGTAATTCTCTGGGGTCTGTAGGCTGAGGGAGATCATGTCTCTCTCCCTCTTTGGAATTGCTTTGATCAGCTAATATATGTAACAGTTACTCTAGCACTGAATTATATGTTGTCATTGATGTTCTTAGGGATTTTTGTGAGTGCCCTGTCTGCCCTTGAGGGCTGTATTCAAGTTTTAATCTGTTTATATTGCCAAATGCCTACAGTAATAATGGACACATGGTAGGCACTCAATGCATGCTTCTTGATTTGACAAGTGTGTTTAAAAGGACTATAATGTAAGTGTAAGTTAGAATAGCACAGGCTAAGTACCTTCGTTTAAGAGAAATGCAGTGTTCAATTGTAGAACTGGGTTTAGCTCTTGGAATCAGCCCGGTGATCTTCCATGACTTACTTTTCAGTTTTTTATTACATACGAGCAGCTCAAGAGGCTTCAAATCTGAGGACTGAGTCCCACGTGAGCCCAGCCCTTCCAGCCTTTCTACTGTTTTCTTTCTCTGTGTTCTAATGTATTTTGACAAAACTGTAAGAGTTTACTGAACCACTGATCTCCCAAGGACCTCCTGATAGAAGAACAATAGGATGGTCCAAAGTTGTGTATGTGTTTGTGTTACCATGTTAACTTCTCCCACAGAGGAATTGTTAACATTGAAATTCTGGCCCCAGATTGGTATCTTCTGTGAAGATGGATACTGATGGGTGACATTCAAAATTGCCTTCTTTCCAAATGTGGGTTAAATGGAGTTGGTGAGCCCCAAACTTGGGCTAGAGCAGAAGGCATAGGCCAGGGCAGTTATTGCCATGTATGTTGTGGACCTCAGTTCTCATTAAAGTATTTATTGGCATCATTTTGACTTTGTCTTCATTTACTATTTTCTCCTTTGCCAGTTCTTTAAGTTACATTCTACAGAAAATGAAAAAGAGAAGGGGACTGTGAAAGTAAGATTGGTCTCTTTAAAGCACATATTTATGAGAAGATTAAGAAAATTTTGCCTTCCCTCTGCCATACATTGTCATAATGTCACCCACTTCTAGACATCAGGCAAGCAGTTCTTTCCTAAGTATGAAGAAATAAACAAGTGACTCATTTGGAAGTTTCTACACATAAAATGCTTAAAAAAAAATCCTATGTTCAGAGTCCTAATCATATTATGGGCAAAATGTTCTGACTACTTTCTAACACTTAAGATAGTGCCTATACCTTATATGCCCTCAAATATTTGTGGAATGAATAGTTCATGTTTATCAGTTAATTCCTTTGTTGAGCAATCATTTATTATGTGTCTATTATATCTTCGAACCTGGGAATATAAAAACCAGCATGAGGTAGTCTCTGTTTCCGAGTTGACATCATAGCAGGAGAGCAGATCTGTAACTAATAACTGCAGTGTCGGTTCTAAGTACTCTGTGAGAGAGGAACAAAGTGCTGTGGGAGCACAGAGGATGAGTAGCCTTACCTAGAGTAGTTGTCAAATATAAAGTGGGGTGACATTTGAGCTGAATCAAAGAAGGGTAGATGCTCCTATATAATAAGGCATTATACAGGTTTACTGATGTAAAATGACATGTATCTATCATTATAGAATCATGCCAAATAGTTTCAATGCCCTAAATATCCTCTGTATTCCTCGTGTTCATTCCCCCATCCTCTCTAAACCCTGGCAACCACTGAGCCTTTCGGTTTCTCTGTGATTTTGACCTTTCCAGAGTGTCATATAATTGGAATCGCATAGTGGTTGTTCAGATTGGATTCGTCCACTTAAGGCTTTGGATTTAAGGTTCCTTCATGCCTTTATAGCTCATTTCTTTTTAGTGCTGAATAATAGTCCATTGTCTGACTATAACCACAATTTATTTACCCAGTCCCATACTGGAAAACATCTTGGTTGCTTCCAAGTTTTTGTAATTATGAATAAACATGCTATAAACATTTGTGGTCACGTTTTTGTGTTGACATAAGTTTTCAGCTCATTTAGATGTATACCAAGGAGTATGATCACTGAGTGGTATGATAAGAGTATGTTTAGTTCTGTGAGGAACTGCTCAACCGTCTTCAAAGTGGCTGTACCTCTTTGCGTTCTCAGCAGCAATGAATGAGAGTTCCTCTTGCTCTACATTCTCTCCCCCTTGTAGTGTGTCAGTGCTTTGGATTTTGGCCCTTATAATAGGTGTGAAGTGGTGTCTCATTGTTTATGTTTTTTTAAAGATTTATTTATTTGTTCAAAAGGCAGAATTAGAGAGAGAGAGAGAGAGAGAGAGAGAGGTCTTCCATCCACTGGTTCACTCCCCAAATGGCTGCAATGTGCCAATCCGAAGCCAGGAGCTTTTTTCTTCATCTCCCATGTGGGTGCAGGGGCCCAAGGACTTGGGCCATCTTCGACTGCTTTCCCAGACCATAGCAGAGAGCTGGATCTGAAGAGGAGCAGCCAGGACTAGAACTGGCGCCCGTATGGGATGCCGGCACTGCAGTTGCTGCCTTTACCCTCTATGCCACAGTGCCAGCCCTTCCCCCCTTTTTAATATCTGGAGAATGAGACAACTCAGATAATAGTAGCTGAGACTGACATGGCTTTTATTATGTGCTGGGTTCTAGTGTGTTGTGTGTGCAAGACCATCGACGTCCTTATAACCACTCCTGTGAAGTAAGTACTGTTCTTGTTTCTCAGATGAGAAATACTTTCCCCCTTAGAAAGTGACAGAGCCAGGTTCTAGCCTTTGCAGTCTGGCTTATGGCTCATGCTTAGAGTCAACTATGCCAAAGGTGCACTGATTTAACCTTGTTCCGAGTCTCTGACAGTTTATGGCAGGTATGCAGTAAAGCATATTGATTTCATTAATTCCCCTAGCTTTATAGCACCCTAGAGAAAGAAGGTCAGTAGCTTTGTGGTTGGCCACTCTTTAACACTTAACTGTAGTGCTGGGTTTAGCTTATTTTCCTGGAGACCTGTGGCTGTACATATATCATTTTCCCCTTTCTGCTGCTTCTCTCCCTTCCCTTTTTTGGTCTTTCTTTATCACTATCCCACCCCCTTTTCCTCCAGTCTAATTGAGCACAATTCAGCAGGGGGTGGCACAGCAGGGTTCAAGGGATCTTGCTGTCAGAAGATGGCACTACGAAACATGAACTTGTTCCTGTTGGATGTTAGATCATTTGTGAAGAACATGCAGTTATTTCTACAGATGCTGCTAGTTTGACATTTAGTAATTTGGACATGTGGCTAGACTTCTATGCAAAGAAATGTTTTGTTGTAAACAAATGCATGGGAAGAATGATTAAGCTATTAAGGACCAATTATGAATAATTCTTTTCTATTATTCACTAAGGCATATTATTTAAGGGATAATATTTTTTGTCAGCCTAGGTCTTTTAGGGTATTACCTGTTTTTCTTAACAAATTTCTTTGTTCTCTCAGGAACAGCTATTCCTCGACAATCTTAATTTCTAAAGTCTTGCTGTAAGGGGTATTTCTTCTCTATACTCAGTGTCTCAGCCTCAGAATGTGGTTGTATTATGGGCTATGCTTTACTATAAGTACTCTTCATACATCCTTGTGTCTCCTATTTATTTAATAAAAAGAAAAACAATTCACCACCATGCACTGTGTGAGATTTCTAAGGGACCTGGTCATCTTAAGGTGCTGGCTGGAATTTTGAATAAGAAATGTTTAGATTATGAGTCTGTTTTCCACATTTGAAACAACTCTCATAGACATTGAGCTATAATATCTTGGTTTAGTTTTCTCACCTATAAAAAAATCTCCTCTGAGATGTAACTGATACCCATTTGCTTTTCTATAGGAAGTGCTTTCATGTTTGTTGAGTGGTTCAGTGGATAAAGCCACACAAATACTATGGGTGGAAAAAGTACACTGAACAGTTTTCTGAACAGCATGGCCTTTTACTGGGCCTATGACTGTTCTCTCAGCATGTTTATCAGCTTTTTAGTGCCTTAATGTCAATACAACTGAGACAGAATTGGAACTGATAGGGATTTATTACAGTAACTGGGAAATATGATTCAATCATGGAATTGTTGGGCAACATGCACCAAATGGGAGCAAACCTAACTAGATGAGGAAATCCCCTCAGGCCCTTGGCCCTGTGTGATTATATTTGGCCCTCCTGTGCTTGGGAGCAAATAAATCCTGCCTGCCTCATGTGTAGAAGTGGTTTTGAAAGCCACAGGAACCACTTTGCGCATTAGAACAGACTCTTAGACCCTTAGCACTGCATTGGTGGTTTCTAGGACTCCTCACGAGAGGGCTCCTTGAGCCTGGTGGCTGATTATGGTCTCAACAGCTTATAAATCCAGTGACCATATGGCTGGGTAGCAGCATGTTAAGCTCTCATGCCCTTTACCCTGCCACGTGTGATCCATTAAGGGAAGCACATCTTTCCCTTTCAGCTTCACGGCTTCAGCTGCATCGCAAGAATGGTCTCCTAAGCTCTGTGAGAAACTGTTTTCTGATTCACTTGCCTGCTTAGCACAAAGCAGCTACCTCCAAAAGTTTCAGAGTGAAGACACTGAAATCACCATCTGGATCCCACATACTGCTGTCGGATGGGCTTGTTCTTAGTCCAGGTTTCTGAATGTGCAGGAGGCAGATTAACCCGAGCAGTAGGATATGTCAAAGGGCTTCCTTTTGTGATACACAAAACAACAACAACAGCTGGTTAACTCTCTTGGTATGGCTGATGCTTTCCGGAAGCTACATGTCTTTATTTCTTTGAGATTAGTGAGGTTTGTTCATTTACGGGTCACTTATGATTTCTCTTAGCAGATATCCCGGGGAAACATTACACTTTGAGAAATGCTGGCAGAAGTATGAATCAAACTTCTTACCAATGTTTAATGCCCCTTGATCTAGTAATACTGCTCTGGAGAATTTATCCCAAGGAACTGAACAGAGACATGTCAAAGAGTTATACAGAAGGGTATTTATAGTGGTATTGCAACAGTGAGAAATTGGAAATGATCTAAATTTTAGCACATCTATAAGGAAATGGTTCAAATAGTATACATTTGTTAACAAACATGCAACCAATTACAAGCTATGTTTTTGAAGACTTAACAACAGGAAAATACACAATGTTAAGTAAAAAAAAAAAACAGATGAAGGAGAGTTACAGGTCATCTCTGGGTGGTGTAATTGTGGGCACCTTTATGATTTTCCACATTTTCAAAAAATTCTAAAACAAGTTGCTTTTAAAATCAGAATAATAAACATGATTTACACATCGATATATATCTCTAGAAGAAATCCCAGCAAAACTAGGGCAATTTAGCACCCAATTCCTAATAAACATTTGTGGGATAGGTAGGTGGATGGAGGGACAAACGAATGACAATTGACATTTGTAGACACCGTCATTGAGTTTATAAGATGGCAGAAATTACAAAGACTCATTAATTCTAAGACAATATTTCCAGACAGGTCATCAGTTTGAAGGATGACATGGAAGGTACTCAAGGAATCATAAAATTGAGTGGCTGATAGTAGACAAGGAGCTGTGGTCTGCTCTTGGACCCTTTACTGCTCTTGCTGCCCAGCTACTGACATCATGTTTCCTCTTACTCTGTGTGTGTCCTTGCAGTGTTTTTTGTGTCTGCCATTTTCACTGATCCCTATTGGTATGGCTAGGGAGAGTATGTTGAGAACAAAACCAAGATCATAACTTCAATTCCTATTTGAACCAGTTTAGTCTCTCTGTCTAGGTAGAAGGTATCCCGAGACTAACTCTTGTTGACCAACTCTCAGAGATGAGCATACTTGTCATGAGGACAAGCAGGATAGTGTTGGTAGATCAGGGCAGCTTGCTTCTAAAAATTGTGAAATCATTCAAAGCACTCCTTGACAAAGGGTTATGTATTCTATATTCTTGACAGTAATCCTCTGAAACTAAAGTGTGATATATGCATAACTCGAGCTCCCCAAGAAATCCATGTAAAACTTGGGCATGTCACAATTTATGTAACAAATTCACAATAATCTGTTCATGAAAACAGTCAGAGAGACTGATTGACCTGCATTGCATCGTACAAGATCTCAGTTTTTTTTTTGATGTTTTGATTAAATTGCTGAACAGAATCTGGCTTCTTTGCAAATCCATCAGGAGACAACATTGGATGCATGAGTGAAATCTCAATGTTTCCTCTCCAGTGTATTCCTTTATCTGTGAAGCAATGTATGTCAAAGAAAGCCATTAGACTTTTGCATAGCATTCTGTATTTTTGCTCTTGGCAGCTTATTAAACACAGAGTGCTTAATTGCAGTTACTGTTAAACCCAAGTGTATGATCCTAGTGCCAGTGCCTTGTTTCTATCTGCTCTGTCTTTATCCTGCTAAGGTATTTGATTTACTAGTTATCTTTTTCAACCTGAGTCACATCTCTCATTATTCATTTTGAGAAATTATATTCAGAGAATTCACAGGTCTGAGCCAAATCGCTCTGATCCTGTAGTTAATAATATCTGAATATATAGACTCCCTTAAGCAGGTCAACTGGCTGTTTTATTTTTAGCATTTTTAAGAAAGAGGAAGAGAAATTTTTTTTCTGAACACTAACAATGTGCTGTATTTTATTAGGCATTTTCACATGTATTATCTGAGTTAATGCTCACCATAACCATGGAAGGCAGTATTATTAGCTTGGTTTTATAAATAAGGAATATAGCTTTGAGAATTTAAATACATGAATCATAACGTGAACATGATCTGTTGTACTTCACAGCCTGTGGTTTTCCCACCACACGTCTGATGCTAGGGGACAGCAGGGTTTCTCAGACCAAACCTAGTAACACAGTGATCACCTAGCCACCCCTCCACTCCTGCATTTCTCCTGTACCTTTCTTGGAAAAATTTGTTAATTTTAATTTTTGATGGGTAATTATATATATATGATACACATGATGGGATACACATTTACAACATGGAATGATGAAATTTGGCTAAGTTCCATTCCACTTTACTTGTATTACCTGGGCAAGATCCATCCTTTGCAACAAGTCCAGGAGTGAAGCCTTGAATCACCAATATGGAGCATGTTGGCTTGAGCCTGCTTTCAATTTTGTCCAAAATACAGTTGTTTGTATTTTACCTAGTTCCCAGGGTCTCATTAACCCAATCCAAGAATGTGCCTTCTTGTATTTCTGGCATAATTGTTCCTTGATGGATGCTAAACCCTGCAAGGCATCTTGGGTTCCATTATCCACTCAGGAGCTAAGAAGTTCTTCTGTTGTAGGAACATAAAGCCTGCTGTGGTGAAAGCAAGTACCTTCTTCCTCTGGGCTGGCCTGGTAAACAGAGCAACTGCAGTAGAATAGGTCAGTGGGAAACAGGCCAGTTGGGCTGAAGACAGAGGGTGAACATAGGGAGAAAGGAATTTTCAAGAGTAAAGAAACTCAAAGGGATGGCTATTATCCTTTGGACAGCTGATGAACAAAAGCTGGAGGCTAATCTAAGACTCAAAGGGAATTAAGGAAAGCCAAGTGTGAAAATTCATGGTGTGGTGACATCGTTTTAAGAGGAAGATGGCTGGATTCCATCCAGGTTCTGAACATTATAATTTGAGATTTGAAGGAACGTTTGCAAGGGCCTCTTGGGATTAGCCATTACACAGTAAACTCAAATGCATTCTCAGACCAACTTTTTAAAGATATTGAGAGATTAGCTTTCCAGTGTTGGTTCAGCACCAAATCTCAGACAAATTTATACACACGGTTTTACTTTCTTCTTGCTATCTTTTGTTGTCAACTCAGAAGCTTTCTGGAGAGGTAATCTTTTGGTACTTGAGAGCCAAACTCCATGGCACTCCACTGTGGAGACTAAAGGTTGAGAAAAGAGTTACAGGGAAACACAGGAAGGCAGAGCGTGGTTTCTTCCCCGTTTCTGTTCTTGAATTCTTCCTGCCAGGGTTGTTCAGGGGGAACTTAAGCATAATTCCCAGCTGCCAACATTGACATTATCGGTATTCCGTAGAAAGGAGGATGAGGTACCTGCTCTTCAGTCGGTCCTTTGTGCCATCTTGACGCCCTCATCTTGTGCAACTGAGTCTCTCAGAAAATGCACATTAGGAGTAAATGAAAGAAGGTCTAGGTCTGAGGAGCAAAGAGGGTCCAGTCTGCAGAGCTTGGCAGCACCTGCCGTGGCACCTACCTCTTTTCCCTCTTTCCTCCCTCCCACTGTCAGAATTCATGCTTCATTGTCTTCAGCAAAAAGCTACATGTGACATATGAAACAACTAAGGGGAAGAAGCACCAGGAGATTTAAAAGGTGGTAAATTGGGGGGGCATAATAGCAGAAATAATCACAAGATAGGCTATATCCGAAAGGAACTCTATTGGGGTGGGGGGCAGCGTTGTGGCACAGCATGTAAAGCTGTTCCTGTGATGCTGGCATCTCACATGGGCTCCAGTTCGAGTCCTGGCTGCTCCACTACTGATCCAGCTCTTTACTAATGGCCTGGGAAAAGCAGCCAAAGATGGCCCAACTGTTCAGGCCCCTGCCATGCGCGTGGGAGACTGAGAGAATCTCCTGGCTTCTGGTTCCTAGCTTCATCCTAGCCAGCCCTGGCCATTGCGGCCATCTGGGGAGTGAACAAGTGGATGGAAGAATGGACGATCTCTCTGTCTCTCCCTCTTTGACTGTAACTTTGAGTTTCAAATAAATATTAAAAAAAAGAAGAAATCCTATTTGGAGTACTATGATGTGTGGGAAAACACACACTTTAGATTCCAATTGAGATTCTGGAATTATATACAAACTCACGCTATGAAATCTCTGATTTACATCAGGAGGGGCAGGAGGTACAGGAGCCCTTCATTTTACCAAAGCAATTACTTGAGTAAATCACAATAGTAAACACTGAAGAACAGAACCTTACTTCTCTAGTGCTGTGCTGTCCAGTATGGTAGCCACTAGCCACATATGGCTATCAAGCATTTAAAATATGCTTAGTTTAAATTGAAATATTCTGTAAGGTAAAATATACATCACATTTCAAAGACTTGGTATGAACAACACTAATAATTTTGATTACATGTTAAAGTAATATTTTGTACATATATATAGGGTTAATAAAGCATTACTTTTCACTGTTTCTTTTTACCTTTTTAACATGACTACGAGAACATTTGAAATTATGCCTGTGGCTTGCATTATAATTTCTGCTGCGCGGTGCTGCCGTGTTTTTATCAGAATAGGATTTGGTATATAGCATTTTTTTAGCAGTACATTTCTTGCTTTAGATAAGTGTACCTGCACAGGAGATACAGGGCAATTTCAAAAAGGACAGGGAGCAGTGGCGATTTGCAGTGGGGAAAGGGATGGGGCAAGAAGGTTAGGACCCTACCTCAGTTGCCCCTCAGGCTGAGGGTCAGGGGATGCAGGGCGGGGAAGTGGGCTGGCAGATTGCCTGAAGCGAGTGCTCTCTCATTCCCCTTGGCTCCATCCGATCTCCTCCTTGAGTCCCAGAGGGGAGAGGGGAGAGGCACTTTGAAACTTCTAATGCCCTTACCATCTTAGCCATCAAGCTCTGAGTGGGAGATAGTGACGATGTGACAAGAAGTTTCTCTGGGCCTTTCTGGGCCTCCATTCTTGGCTGAGACAAGGAGGAAGAGGAATGCAGTGAGCCCCTTCTTCACTCCCAGGGCCATCTGGTAGAGCTGCTGTCGCACTTCCTTCTGCCAATAGGCATAGATGAGTGGGTTGAGCAAGGAGTTGCCCACACCAAGCAGCCACAGGTACCGTTCCAGTGCTAGGTAGAGCTGGCACTCCTGGCAGGCCACTTGCACGATGCCAGTGATGAAGAAGGGAGCCCAGGACAGAGTGAAGCTCCCAATGAGAACAGACACAGTGCGGACGGCCTTGAAGTCACTGGGAGTCCTTGGAGGCCGGTAAGCTCCAGCCATGGCTCCTGCATGTTCCATCTTTCGGATTTGCTGGCTGTGCATGAAGGCAACCTTGAGCATGTCACAGTAGAAGAAGACAAAGAGGAGCTGGGCTGGGAAGAAGCCAACGCAGAAGAGGGTCAGCACGAAGCGAGGGTGAAACACAGCAAAGAAGCTGCAGGGCCCCTGGTAGGTGGTCTGCTGGAATACGGGGACTCCGAGTGGGAGGAAGCCAATGAAGTAAGACAACAGCCACAGCCCGGCAATGCATGCCCCAGCCACGAGCCCACTCATGATCTGGAAGTAGCGGAGGGGCTGCTTGATGGCAAGGTACCTGTCAAAGGCAATCAGCATGACCGTGAGGACAGAGGCAGCTGCAGAGGAAGTGACAAATGCCATCCGAAGGCTGCACAACGTCTTCTGTGTGGACCGAGCAGAGTTGGAGACCTGGTCTGAGACCAGGCCAGAGATGGCCACGCCAATCAAGGTGTCAGCCACAGCCAGATTCAAGGTGAAGCAGAGACCGACACCGTCACTCCTGTGGATCAACAGCAGCACAGCCAGGGCCACTAGTGCATTGGCAGCAATGATGAGGGAGGCCAGCACAGCAAGGATCACTCCGAATGAGAAAGAGGGCTCCATGTCTGGAAGTGGCAGGACTTCCACTTACCAGGTCATGCCGGCTCTCCAGCTCAAATTCTCATGGGCCAGGCGCTGAGCAGCTGTGGGTTCAGAGCTACAGTGCAATTCTGGCCACTGCCGGCAGTCCGGGCTGGCAGCTGGCCATCCTGTGGGTCATTAAGAAGTCCTCCTCTTTTTCAGTCCTGAGCCTGCTGTCTCTCCAGCTCTCTGAAGGCAGCAGTCCCTGTGCAGACCTCCCCCTGGTCTTGAACTGGTCCCTCCCCCTGACAACAAGCGAGTCACCAGACAACTCTCAAGTACCTGGTGTCTCGCCAGGCCCTCTCTTTACTGATGCTTCAAGGACTTTGTTTGGAGGCATTGGGGCATTAACCAGGTATCCTGTCTGACAGAAGATATAATTGACTCTAATCACACATTTTCTCCCTCCATAGCTTGATGTTAAATTTCTACTTCTTCCTAAGCCGGAGTAATTTTGGCTTAATTCAGCACTTGCTTAAGAAATAATTCTGCTACTATTACGATTGCTTTTAATCAAGCAAGATGCTCATCATCCATTGAAATGGGGAGGGCAGGGGAGCTCTTTGAGGAGCCCAGCATACTTTCAGGGGTGTTGCCACACATTGAGGCTGTTTCTGACATTTTGTTTCATGGCAGCTTACATCCTAAATCAAATACGGTATGCTGTTCCACTCTTTCTTATTCTTTGGAACTCAATTTATTGAGGATGTGGAAGGACAGGAATAAAAAAGCAAAAAATTGTTAATAGCTGCCATTCAGTTGAGAAGAGAGCCCATTCTTGTCATTCAGTTTAAAATAGAGCCCCCTCCTCCAGCCTAATGCTGCTGACAAGCTTGTTCTTGGTCCTGTAGACTGGAGGTTATCACTGGGGGCAGGAGCAGAAGCAGGGTAGACTCCATTCAGGCTGTGGAATTTTCCATTTTCCAAGGATGTGCCAAAGGGAGGCAGTGTTGCTGAATCAGGAGAGATGGGCTCAGGAGAGGCACTCGTATGCTAGGTTGTATAACCATTTGCCCGGGTACATTAGAACTAACCTTTTGCCTCCTATTCTCATCTTGGATACCAAGAAGAGAGCGTTGGGGAGAAGAGTGGTTCGAAGCTTATTTACTCAGTTAAGGTGAGAGCACAGATGGGAAAGGTTAGTGTTTTAAGTGAGGGAGTGGAGAGCAAGGTGCAGAGTTGGAGGCAAATATTGTAGGGCAGGATGTTTTGACAGCCTGAGAGGGCCCCTTGCAGATGTCTCTCCTAGGAAGGCTCAGAAAAGCTGTGTCACTGAGATTCAGTCTTCCGGTTGCCTGCCTGAGAACAAGTCTTGTTGTTAGGTACATGCTTCAGGAAGCTGAGTTCAGTTGCTTAGAACCTGGTTGAATTTGATACATGCATCTAAAGTGCACTTTTGTTTCCCCGGTGGCCATTTATAAGCCCATGTTCAATCTTAAGAATGCATCAGAGAGGGCTTGTTAAAACACAGTCTTGGGGCCACCGCGCTGTGGTGCAGTGTCTTAAAGCCCCAGCCTGCTATTGTCGATATCCCATATGGGTGCTGGTTCAAGTCCTTGCTGTTCTACTTCCAATCCAGCTCCCTACTAATGTGCCTGGGAAAGCAGTAGGAGATAATAAATCTTTTTTTTTTTTTTTTTGGACAGGCAGAGTGGATAGTGAGAGAGAGAGACAGAGAGAAAGGTCTTCCTTTGCCGTTGGTTCACCCTCCAATGGCCGCCATGGCTGGCACGCTGCGGCCGGTGCACCGCGCTGATCCAAAGCCAGGAGCCAGGTGCTTCTCCTGGTCTCCCATGGGGTGCAGGGCCCAAGCACTTGGGCCATTTTCCACTGCACTCCCGGGTCATAGCAGAGAGCTGGCCTGGAAGAGGGGCAACCGGAACAGAATCCGGCGCCCCGACCAGGACTAGAACCCGGTGTGCCGGCACTGCTAGGTGGAGGATTAGCCTATTAAGCCATGGCGCCATCCAGGAGATAATAAATCTTAAAATAACATATTTTTTTAAGAAATCTTTTTATAAGAAAAAACAGTCTTGGCCTCACCCCCAGAGTTTCAGATTCAGTAGGGCTGAGTGGGCCTGAGAATCTGCATTTTTAACACATTTTCAAATGCTGGCTCAGGAGAATAATGGCTTTAATGCAATTTTCTTCTTCTTCTCCTTCTTCTTCTTCTTCTTCTAAAGATTTGATTTATTTGTTTGAGAGCTAGATTTACAGACAGTAAGAGGCCGAGACAGAGAGAAAGGTCTTCCATCTGCTGGTTTACTCTCCAAATGGCCGGAGCTGGGCCAATCTGAAGCCAGGAGCCAGGTGCGTCTTCCGGGTCTCCCATGTGGGTGCAGGGTCCCAAGCGCTTGGGCCATCTTCCACTGCTTTCCCAGGCCATAGCAGAGAGCTGGATCAGAAGTGGAGCAGCCAGGATAGGAACCGGCATCTATATGGGATGCCGGTGCTACAGCTGGAGGATTACTACTACTACTGCGGCACATTGCCAGCCTCATTGGAGATTTATTTATTTATTTGAAAGGCAGAGCAAGAGAGAGAGAGAAGCAGACAAATCTTCCATCTACTGGTTCACTCCCCAAATGGCCACATTGGCTGGGGCTTGGCCAAGCCAAAGCCAGGAGTCTGGAACTCCGTCTGGGTCTCCCACGTGGGTGGCAGGATTCCAGGTACTTAGTCCATCTTCCCTGCTTTCCTTGGCACATTAATAGGAAGCTGAATTGGAAGGGTTTTTCAGACCACACAAAAGTGCATGTGCCACACACACATATAAACACAGACGCGTAAAAAAGAGGGGCTTTTATATATAATTTGCACATTATAAACATACACATATATGAGGTACTTCAAAAAGTTCATGGAGAATGGAATTAAGAGATGAGAAGTTTATTTTGGCTGGGGTGGATGTTCGGCGAAGTGGTTCGGATGGTGCTTGGTATGTTTGCCTCCCGTATCAGAGAGCCTGGGTTTGGTGCCTAGTCCCAGCTCCGGACTGCAGCTCCCTATTAATGCACACTCTGGGAGGCAGTGGTGATGGGTCAAGTAGTTGGGTCTCTGTATCGGGAATTGGCAGACAGGCAAGCAACTTGTGCAGGACACATGGGCAGCCACTAGGAATCTGTCCTGTTTCACATCAAACACAAAGACTACACTGTTGTCCCCTTGCTAGTCGGTGCCTCTGTGCCTTTGCCCATCCTAATTCTGACTTCAAGCTGATACTTTGATACTGTTTTTTTTCCCAAACGTGGCTGGGCTGAGAATAAGGAGATTTTTTTGGTTGATAAGGTCTAGTGATCATGGAAAATGTGGATCATTTTAACCCAGGCCCAAGAAGTAGATAAATCTGGACTCGTGTATTTATCTGCCCACTCTTCCTTTCCATTCTTGCTGTTGCCACTCTCATTTGGCACTTTATTATCTTTTCTCTGCACTATTGTAGCCATGTCATTGTGCATCCTCTCTCCTCACATGAACATCCCCCTAACAGCATGTTTGTTGAGTGCCTACTCTCTGCTACTTACTATGCTAGGAAAGAGCTTTTTCATACGCTCAGTTGTTCAGTTGTCACACAGTGAGCTGGGGGTTATTATTATCCCCATTTGCAAGTGAAGAAGCCTAGGCTTGCAGAGGTGAGGGGATCTTCCCCAAGGTTATGCAGGGTAGGTGGGGCACATCCAGCCCAGGCCATATAAGGCCTGCTAAAAGGTTTGGTCTGGCCCAGCCAAGGCAACCGCAGGTGGGACTTGAAATTCAATAAATCTATTGCAGGCTAATTTTTTTTACAGTTTTTACAAGTATTGTTTATTTTAATGAACCTGGTACAGACAATGTCCATTTAAAACCCATATCTCAGGCCAAAAATTACAAATGAAATCAAAAGGAGCAGTGTTCTGTTGTACACACTTCTGCATGAATAATTTCATTAACTGCTTATGAAAGTCAGAACTTTTATGGGATCTTCTGACAAGATTTTTTTTTAAATCTTAAAATGCTTTCTCTTCAGTGAAGCCATCTTTGGAGTTAGTCATTTCTTTTTTTTTTTTTTTTAAGATTTATTTTATTTATTTGAAAGACAGAGTTACAGAGAGAGGTAAAGACAGAGAGAGGTCTTCCATCTGCTGGTTCACTCCCTGGATGGCTGCAACGGCCAGAGCTGCACAGATCTGAAGCCAGGAGCCAGGAGCTTCTTCTGGGTCTCCCATGTGGGTACAGGGGTCCAAGGACTTGGGTCATCTTCTACTGCTTTCTCAGGCCATAGCAGAGAGCTGGACTGGAAGAGGAGCAGCCGGGACTAGAACTGGCGCCCATATCGGATGCCGGCGCTTCAGGCCAGGGCTTTAACCTGTTGCACCACAGCACCAGCCCCAGTTAGTCATTTATCTCACCAAATCTGTCATCTTGACACCAACCTGCTATTCCTCTTCTTTAGGTCCAGACTGTCAGATTTTTAGAAGTAGCTTCAAGTTAAGGAAAGGTCATTTTCCCACAGTTGTGTCCTCTGAACAATTTCCATCTCCCACTGAAAGTCACAGTCCAAGAGTGAAGCAGTCACCTGTTAGGATCTCAGGGCCAATTGGAAAGTCATTCTTAATTATTACCACAAGCCTGAAAATGCACAGTCCTGAAAAAAGTGGCCTCTCTGTACACACGGAATCATGAAAAGAGAGAGAGGGCCCTCTGAAGGAGCCGAGGCTTGATCACCAAAAATCAGCGCGAGGAAAACAAGAATGGATAGCACCAGAATTCAAATTCCCAGATGTTTTAAAGAGACGGGGTGCCAGTTTTGAATTCTGTTTTGAACACCACATTACAAAAGAACGATTTTTACAAATAAAAAAGGATTAAGGGAAAAGAAAACGAATAAAAAGAATATCTAAACCGTGGAATGACCCCCTGTTTGTTCCTGATAAACTTCAGTCACATCTTCTTCCTCCATTCCCAGTTCGTTTGGAGTATGATTATCAGCGATTCTCTGACCTTCAAAGAGAAACCTGAATGAATTCATTGGAACGCCCTGTCTTTGACAGTATGATTCTTTGAGTTGCTTGAGATGTGTTATCATTTTCACTTTGAAGTGAATCTCACTGCTATCTTCTCATGCAGGACCTCTGTCCTCAAAGAGTTGTATTGTAATTATGTCTAAGTGCTTGCAAGAGATGTGTCATTCCTGGGTGCTTCTTTAGAGTTAATTACGTTTCTGTCCAATGACTTTGAGTTTAATGTGTTCTCCTTCCTTCTTATCCCCAAGTCCTCAGTTGAAGGTTTTGCCTCTGAGGCCTAGAGCCTTCCTTCCGCAATCAGTCCCCTGGAGAGAGACGGACGGGTTCCCCAGGGATCCTTAAGGGGGGTGGAAGCGGGGCTCTGCACCAGGTCAGACATGGTGACGGTGGCTTTCCCTGGGGCTCTCTGCACAGCAGCGGCCTCTGGTAGGCAGATCCTTGCTCTGGGGTTTACAAATCCTTTTCCCTTGCCCACAGCACAACATTGTGGCTGCCGCAGGCTAATTTTTAAGTCGGTCATTTGTATGGTCTTTGTTAAAACCATCCACACGGCCCTTGGCAGAAAAAAAGGAAAGTGGGTAGCACAGCTGGTATTGGAATCCACCAGTTCTCTACTTCTGATCCAATGGTCTTTTTGCTATTCCATGTTGCAGAAACCTTTGTGTTCATAATGCCCTTCCCCCATAGATATCCACATCCGGATCCCTGGAACCTCTGGTTGTGTTTCCTTACATAGCAAAAGCTATGCTGCAGATTGATTGGATTAAGAATCTTCATATGGAGCGGTTAGCGTTGATTTTTCACATGGGCCCAGTTATAGAATCACAAAGGTTTCTTACAAGAGGGAGTCAGGACATCGGAGTGAGAAATACTGGGGACGCGACAACAGAAGGCAAGAAGAAGAAAAACCAGAGAAGCCAAGGAAACAGATTCTCTCCTAGAGTCTCCAGAAGGACCCAACCCTGTTAGCACTCTTACTCTAGCCCAGTGAAACTGACTTCTGATTTTTGACCTTGAGAACTGGGAGAGAATAGATGTGTGCAATTTTAAAGCTGCTACTTTTGTGGTCGTTTGTTTTCACAGCAAAAAGAAACAAATACGAGAGAGTTGAAAGGTTAATATGAGGACACCATTCAAAAACTGAGTCCTGGTTATTTCACTGTGTGGCAGCCGCTACTGCCCAAAAAGCATTAGGTTGCAACACTGTCTTGAAATCTACTCGCTGGGAAGGAGCAGCCTTGCTGGCCTAAGATGCCAAGATGGCAGTGGCCAAGAAGCCCAGCAGAGGGCACTGTGTAGGGAGAAAACAATCCTTGGAAAGACGCTTTTCTGTTCTGGATTGTTCTGCACAAAGGCACAGCTAGGAGGAAGTTCTCAGGGCAGCATGGTGAGTATGAAGCCCTTTTCATTCACCACTCAGAGCTCAGAACCTTGCTGTTCCTATTTGCATCATTGGGGCTGGGGTGTCAAAATGCTACCCCAAACCCTGCAGAAAACAAATTGGGTAATAGGGCACACAGGTTTTTGTTTAATGCCCATGGCTTCTGGACTGGGGTTGGGGTAATGGCAGAAAATATATATTCAACTCATGTGTCTTGTTGTTTTCAAGGAACATTTTTTTGAAGAGTATTCATAATGAAAGATTGTACTTGGGGGATGGTTCTAGAAGGAATTTCATGTAGCAGCTCTCCAACTGTCAGACAGCTACTTCCAGCATTTACCTAAGGAAGAGCTAGTTTAGTTTCTAAGGTGTAAGACTTTGGGGTTGCAGAAGGGGTGGGGGGCAGTAAGCAATGAGCAAGAGTATTTGGAACATGAGGAGGGGACTGTTATGATTAATATGAGGGCACTTCACAAAGCTCATGGAAAAATGAGATTTAAAAGATCAGTTTCTTTTGGTGAAAAAAAAATGGAAATCCATGCTGAGTTTACAGTTTTTTCAGAACAGGCATTCTCCATGAACTCTTTGAGGACGCCTCATATGCTTGCATTTCAAAGATTTTTGCACCAAAATATGCTCATTTTTAAATTGCACTTTCTAAAACTTTTTGAAGTGCTCTAATATTAGTAATACTTACCTCTTCTCACAACCCTCATAATATCCCTGAGAGCTGATATTGTCACCATTTGATAACTTGGGAAGCCTACCACAAAGAAGTGAATTGAAGCTGATTAAATTGCCCAAGATTCCATAGCTAGCAAGTGGTGGAACTGGCATTTGAAACCAGGTGTCTCAAGACTCAGCATCTATACTTTTCCCACTCTTCCACCTGGTGTCTGCAGAATGTAAGTTGCTGACCAGAGATAATGAACACCTGTGTCTGGGATGCCAACCCATACCACACCCAAGAATGATGCTGCCAGCCTTCATGCAAGGCCATTGTGACTTGAGCCAAGACTGGCCTGGAGGGCTTCGCAACTGATCACTCATCTGCTCTAGTCTTTACAGTGCTGTGTTTGAGTTCTGTGGCTGCTCTTCGTCCCCTAATCTGCAGAGACTGTCCCCTACTCCCAGATGGGTGTTTCACCTGGTATGCCTAGTAATTGGCTTCTTCACCTCAGGTACCATATTCCATCCTCTGATCTGATTCAGAAACAGAACACCCCAGGAAAAGTCTGGCTTAGGAAAGTGACACTGACTGAACAGAGGGTACTTCACATTAGGGATCTAGAGCAAATATGATTTGTGATTACAGGTGGGTTCTATTTGGACTGGAGCTGTCTTCTCCTCTAGCAATTTTTTCCTCTATTGTCTCCCTTTGTTCTCTGGAACTGGATCCTGCTTTTCATTTTTAATTTAAGAGAGAGAGAGAGAGAGAGAGAGAGAGAGAGAAAGAAAGAGAGAGAGAGAGAGTGTTCCCATTTGCTGGTTCACTCCCCCAAATGCCTGCAATGGCCAGGAGCCCAAAGCTAGGAGCTGGGAACCCAATTCAGGTTTCCCATTTGAGTGGCAGGAACCCAATTACTTGAGCTATCATGGCTGCCTCTCAGGGTTTGCATTAGCAAGAAGGTAGAGTGAAAAGCTGGGGCTGGGAATTGAACCCAGGCACTCCGATGTGGGACATGGGTGTCTTAACTAGCATCTTAACCACTAGACTAAATGTTGGCCCCTGGTTTCTGCTTTCTAATCAGCTCATCAACATTTATTTTGCATCTTCTTGAAGGCATTCTCACCCCTAAAAGCTACTTGGCTTCTTCCTTAAGCGTTTGTCTCTGCCCAGCCCCTCAAGATTCTATCCAAGCATCAAGTTACTGGGAGCTGTGCTGGGCCAGTGGGGTGCAAACAGGCGTGCAGTTGTACCTGCAGTGCATTTATTTCTGACTCAGATCACTCATGTGAATTCTCCTGGAAGAGCTTCTTGCTAAGCTCGCCAAACTGTTCTCAGTTGTCTGTGGGTGACAGTTTTCGTAATCCTTAAATTCGCCAAAGCAGTGGTCCTCAGCTGCTGTTTTTCTACCACAGAACTCTTCTAGACTCCCTGAAGCCCAAGCATGAATGTTGTTAATATTCCCCGAACCTGGCTAAAGTTGGGGCTTCGTGTGGGGGAGCAGTGAGAGAAAAGACTGGAGAATAGGAGCTGGGGCAGTTTGAGAGTGTAGGTTGTAAGAGTGATGAAAGAGCGAGGAGCCATGTGATAATGACTCAGAATGGGACTGTGACTGGAAAAGATGCATTTTATACACATTGCAGTAGTGGGATTACTGGCATTTGGTGACTGCATGGATATCCCAGGGGGTGAGGAATAGGGCAGAAGGAGATACGATACCCATGTTTTTGATCCTGGGCAACCAGGAAAATGGTGATAACATTGCCTGGAATAGGGAAGTCAGGAGGGGAAACTGGGGGCATGGTGTGGTGGTGGGACGTGGGGAGATCAGTTTGGCTAGACAAATTGTTCAGGCTTTCCGTGAAGTGTGGGCTTCCTTTGCTTTCCTTAGCATTGTCCACATAGGCTAGAGTGAAATGCCACATACAATAGGTGTTAAATGAATATTATTGATGTGCATCACTCATAGCTATCTTGGATGGCAAACCATACTCCTTCTCTCAGGTGTTAATTTCAGAGGGTCCTCTTTATCTTTATCCCTTTTTAACTTAGAGAGATATCTCTAGGCATTGTCTTACCTACCAATTCCTACAAGCTGCAAACATGTCTATGGAGAATCTGCCTTCTTTTTTAAAATTTTTATTATTTGAAAGTCAGAGTTACACAGAGAAGGAGAGGCAGAGAGAGAAAGGGGGGGGGCTTCAATCCGCTGATTCACTCCCCAATTGGCCAAAACGGCCGGAGCTGCACCGATCCGGTGCCAGGAGCCAGGAGCTTCTTCTGGGTCTCCAACATGGGTGCAGGGGCCCAAGGACTTGGGCCATCTTCTACTGCTTTCCCAGGCCAGAGCAGAGAGCTGGATTGGAAGAGGAGACCTGGATGAAACTCCTGGCTCTGAGCTTTAGTGTAGCCCAGCCCCAGCCATTGCAGCCATTTGGGGAGTGAACCAGCAGATGGAGGATCTCTCTCTCTCTCTCTCTCTCTCGATCCCCTCTCTCTGTAACTCTGCCTTTCAAATAAATACATAAAATATTTTTTTCTTTTTTTTAACTTTTATTTAATGAATATAAATTTCCAAAGTACGAATTATGGATTACAATGGCTTCCCCCCCATACTGTCCCTCCCACCCACAACCCTCCCCTTTCCCACTCCCTCTCCCCTTCCATTCACATCAAGATTCATTTTCGATTATCTTAATATACAGAAGATCAGCTTAGTATACATTAAGTAAGGATTTCAACAGTTTGCTCCCACACAGAAACATAAAGTGAAAAATAATAGATGATTTTTTTAAATGATGATGAAATCAGATCAGACCTATTGTCATGTTTAATCCCAGTGAGAGTCAAGTTGGGAGTTGATAGTTTCTTTTTTTTTTTTCAAATAAATACATAAAATATTTTTTAAAAAATGAAGTAGCAAGGAGGCCAGAGTGGCTGAAGAGGAGCAGGCCAGAGTGAGAATAATAGGAGACTTTTGTTTATTTAGCAAGATCTAGGTACTTTATATACATTCTAAGTACTTTATATACATTCACTTATTTGCTTCTTGCAACTAACCTATGTGGTAGATGTTAGCATTCCATTTGACAGATGAGCAAACAGGCACAGAGAGGCTAAGTCCCTAGGTGACAGCTGATAAATAGTAGTCAGGATTTGAAACTAGGAATTGTAGCTCCAAAGTCTGAACTCCTTGTTTTAAAGAGGCGGAGGATTAGCCTATTGAGCCGTGGCGCCGGCCCCATTTATTTTTTAAAAAAGATTTTATTTATTTGAAAGGCAGAGTTACAGAGAGGCAGAAGGAGAGAGAGGGGGAGAGAGAGAGAGGGAGAGGGAGAGGGAGAGGGAGAGGGAGAGGGGGAGAGAGAGAGAGAGAGAGATGTCTTCCATCTGCTGGTTCACACCCCAAATGGTTGCAATAGCTAGAGCTGCATCAATCTGAAGCCAGAAGCCAGGAGCTTCTTCCTGGTGGTCTCCCACACGGGTACAGGTGCCCAAGCACTTGGGCCAACTTCTATTGCTTTCCCAGGCCATAACGGGGAGCTGGATTGGAAGTAGAGCAGCCGGTACTCGAACCGGCACCCATATGGGATGCTGGCACTGCAGGCGGCAGCTTTACCTACTCCACTACAGCGCCGGCCCCTATAATGCAATTTTTTATAGTGGACCTGAGCATCCTCTGGGTTCCGTATCCACAGGCGCTGGTGGCGTGTGTGTATGTGTTCTGGGACAAATCTCCCATGCATACTGAGGGAAAATTGTATATCACCACGTCTTTTACTGGTTCCTAGATAATCCCCGGCCTGTGGCACGGCATCCCATATGGGCTCCGGATTCTAGTCCAGCTCTCTGCTGTGGCCTGGGAGGGCAGTGGAGGATGGCCCAAGTGGTTGGGCCCCTGCATCCACATGGGAGACCAGGAAGAAGCACCTGGCTCCTGGCTTTGGATCAGCGCAGCGCTGGCCTTAGCAGCCATTTGGGGAGTGAACCAACGGAAGGAAGCCCTTTCTCTCTCTCTCTCACTGTCTATAACTCTACCTGCCAAAAAAAAAAAAAAAAAAAAAAAAAAACAACAACAAACTACCAAGCAAACATATCTTGTCGCCTCAAGAGGGCAGGAAACCCACCCCAAGACTCCTATCTACAGATGTTAGCTATACAAGACAAATAGACTCGTAGATACTGAATAATGACTAATTAACCCAACCTAGTCTGCAGAGAAAGCACTTTTCAAGTTAACTGAAGTTTAGTTTTTTCTTCTATAAAATGGGAATGGTAATTGCATCTACTTCATGGTTGCCAAAGTGGAGAGGCAGTACATGCAAACTGCTCAGCACATATTAGCACAGCACATCATCTGCTCAATTGTTAGCTATTAATTTCACAATATTAATTACTGCCTCCTGGTCAACTAGGAGAGAGGCTATGGAAAAGAGTGTAGTAGTGCCCATCAATCTAGGAGTGGTCAGTTTAGCCTGTACAGGCACGCTGGCCACCTGCAGATGCATTGGGATTTGATTTACCCTTTTGAGGCCAGCCAGTGGGGCTGGAGTCTGTGGGCCCCTTCAGACAAAGGTAGAATGCCCTTCACAAGCAAGCTGTCAGCTGTGGCTGGAAAGCCTGTCTCCAGACCAACTGGCATCTCCCCCACTAATAGCTTCTTGTGCTGCATGTGTGACCTTGCAGCCTTAAATCACACCTTCAGGGTGGGTGCAATCTTTCACTCAGAGCTGTCAGGGGAAGGGGATGAGTCCCTGGGGGGTGGTGGTGGTGGTGGTGGTGGTGGTGGTGGTATCAGGCTGGTTCCAGGAGATCCAGGCTATCTTAGGACCTTATGGCTTTAAATCACACCTCCAGGGTGGCTGCAATCTTCCACCCAGAGCTATCAGAGGAGGGGGCTGGGCCCCTAAGGAGATGGACAGTTTCCAGGAGACCCTCCCCCCTCCCCGCCCCCGCTATCTCCATGAGCCCCAAGCCAATCCACATACAAATGTGAAACTCCCTGTTCAATGGGCACCCCCCAGTAGGATAACCCAATCAACAGACAATAATGCCTTAAAAATCCGGGGCACAAAGCCAGTGTCCTGCTCAGGCACTCTGCCTGCTCGCCCCTCGGACCAGACGCTTTGTCTGTCGCTTGCCAATCAAATAAAAGTTTTTGCCTCTTTGCAAATTGTTTCCCGGCTCTTTATTTCTATACTAAGCTGAGGAAAGAACTCACGAGATTCGCTCCAGCAACTGCCCTCCCTTTCGTGACCGGTAACACCTTTTACCTATCTTCATTTTTCTGCCCTAACTCCTAAACAGGGACGCTTTGATGGGGTTGTGTGTGCACAACTGACTGGGAGCGAAGATCCCTGTAGGGCTTTGCAGTGGGAGCGAGGGCTGGGACTAAAGTCCCCCCCACACAAAGAATCTTGCTCAGTTTTCATTAAGCAAACCAGTCTTCATTACGTAAACGCTCAGAGATAATATAATCAGTGCTAGGCATCGATCAGGAGCCAGGGCTCCGGTAACAGCCCGGGCTCGGACCCTTGCCCCATTTTACAGAGGGAAGGTAGGAACTAGACAAAACTACGTTTTCAGAGGTGGGAATTCCACGGAGCGCTGAAAAGCCGCTTCCGCACTACAGCGCTGACGTCATAATCCCGCGCCGCCGACTTCTTCCGTCGTAAACTGCCTACGCCTCTGGGCGCGCGGCGCCGGGGTCGCGCATGCGCCGCGCAGCCCCATCCGGAAGCTGACTCCTAGGTGCATAGAGGAAGCCTGCGAAATGAAGTAAGGCCTCAGTTTCCCTTTGGGTTTGGGGGAGCAGCTTTCTGGGGTGGACCACCGGGGCTGGGGTGGTCGACCGTCTATAGGGCCGAGGGGCGGGAGAGGCGCGGAGAGTAGAGAGTGGCTAGTCCGGTAGTTTGGCTGGACTAAGCTATGTCTGCTTTTCCTTGTGCAGCCCTTTAACTAAGGTGAAGCTGATCAACGAGCTGAATGAGCGGGAGGTCCAGCTTGGGGTAGCGGAAAAGGTGTCGTGGCACTCTGAGTACAAGGACAGCGCCTGGATCTTTTTGGGTAGGATGCACGTCTTTTCCTCTGCAGTATTATATTCTCTCCTGGCCTACTTTTGTCCCTTTCAGTATTTCTGCCTTTCACTCCTCCGCACATTTATCGTCCACTTTTATGTCCCTGTGCTAGCAGTCTTGCCACTTGTTTTGTCGGAGACCGTGGTTGTCTCATCCACCCATTGTACAGGTGAGAAAACTGAGGCACAGAGACGTTAATGGATCTCCACGGAAGTATGGAATTCTAAAACTCATGGTCCTCACCATTATCCTATATTACTCCTAACTGCCCTACACCTTTCCCGTTCCCTCAGAATTCATGCCCCTCCTTTAACTAACTAGCTGTCTTTGGTCCATGGCCAAACTACCATCCCTGTGTTCATTTTGAATCACAGCCGCTAATTCTACAGTGTGACTCTTCAACAGGGTTATTTCACCATTTATTTCATTCTTATAAGAAGCCTTTGAGGCAAGTACTAACACCTGAGTTTTAAAGATGAGGTTTGGAGGGGATATTGTTTCCTATGAAATGCTTAACAGTAGTCTGTGTGATCCTTTGTAGGTGTGAGGTGGGGTAATGATATATTGAAATTGGTTTTGGATGTTACCTATAAAACCAGGGGAAATAAGCATACTAGTTCAAGGTATGGGGGCCGGTGCTGTGGAGTAGTGGGTAAAGCCGCTGCCTGCAGTGCTGGCATCCCATATGGGCATCGGTTCTAGTCCCGGCTGCTCCACTTCCGATCCAGCTCTCTGCTATGGCCTGGGAAAGCAGTAGAAGATGGCCCAAGTTCTTGGGCCCCTGCACCTACATGGGAGACCGGGAAGAAGGTCCTGGCTCCTGGCTTCGGATCGATGCAGCTCCGGCCATTACAGCCATCTGGGGAGTGAACCAGCAGATGGAAGACTCTCTCTGCCTCTCCTCTCTCTGTGTAACTCTGACTTTCAAATACATAAATAAATCTTAAAAAAAAATAAATTTAAGGTATGTTTTAGAAGCAGAGTTTTGTGGTAGAAACTGCTTTGTCCGTAGGATTTTCAGTGTGAGGAGAACTGAGTGATCGGATGAGTTTGGCTTGTGGTGACCTGACCTTTCCACTCAAAAATAATCACTCCTTTGTACTACTGTCTTTTTTATATATACTTGTGTCACTGTATCAGACTGATTTCTTTGACGGTGGAGTCTGCTAACTCTTTGTATCCCCAGTGCCCGACCTAGTGATAATGATACTTAGGAGTCATTTGCTAAATTTCAAACTGAAATGTTTTTCTCTTCTAGGAGGGCTTCCTTATGAACTGACTGAAGGGGATGTCATTTGTGTATTCTCACAGTAAGTCCATTTCACTTCCTGCCTTCTGGGTCAACAAAGTAGTATACTTTCCTTTTTATTTCCTTTTTCTTTCTTTAAAAATGATTTATTTATTTGAAAGGCGGAGTTATAGAGGCAGAGAGAGAGAGGTCTGCCATCCGCTGGTTCACTCCCCAGATGGCCGCCACAGCTGGAGTTGCACTGATCTGATGCCAGGAACTTCCTCTGGGTCTCCCATGTGGGGTGCAAGGATCCAAGGACTTGGGCCATCTTCTATTGCTTTTCAAGGCCATAGCAGAGAGCTGGATTGGAAGTGGAGCAGCCAGGACTCGAACCAGCACCCATCTGGGATGCTGGCACTGCAGGTGGTGGCTTTACCCGCTAAGCCACAGCGCCGGCCCCAAGTGGTGTACTTTCATAATACATTTTGTGCATGTATCACAAAAGCCATATATTTTAATTCTAGGCTGATGGCATCCCTGAATGTGGAGGGCTGGAACTTTTGCATTAGTCTAGATCAGTCTCAGGACATGACGAAAGACCCCAGAAGTTGAATAATTTGAAAGCTGTCTTGGGGATTTTCACTGAGGCTTGTTCAGCCTGGGTCTACACAGAAACAGATTGAACTCCCAGGAAGATCTCATGTTGGCCCACTTTCTTGGGCTCCTGCAGACTGGGGGTAACCCATGATCACGGGTTCCTTCTGAGCTCTCACTTCTGTGACACTGTAGAATTAGGGCAAAGCACAGAGGAATCTGGGAAAACCAGAATGTTTAGGTGGTAGCTTGTATTCTTTCTAGATGAGTGTAAAGTTAGTGAGCAGAGCCATTGTCTGTACTGAGAGCTTGAGAGTGGCCCATGAGCAACGAGAATGAATAGGAGGCTCATATATTCTTTCTGCCGAGGGCATGAATCAGTAGCACCTGATGGTAAAGGGTGCTGGTAGCTTGTACTGGTGGAAGCACCTGATAGGAGAGGGCCTTGGTGGCTGATACACAACCCCGGAGCTAAACAGAGTGGTTAGACAATCCACAGGGCCAGAAGGTCTTGGCAGCTCACAGGAGCAGAGGGCCATGGCCTCTGGGTTGTGTATCCTCCAGAAGCAGAGAAGTCGCACAGCAAGTATAGGCAGAGGACCATAGAGGAAGGGCCGGGTAAGCAAACATGGGCTGTGAACCTGGCAGAGGGATTGCTGTGGTGGGATGGTTGGGGCATCCGGTAGGCAGACAGCCCTGGCCAAGTGATTGGTCAGCCAACCATGGGAAAGGAATTGGCGAACACACGTGAGAGGAAGGCCGTTGGTGGAGGGCCTGGGCAGCCCAGAGAGGCCATGGGTCCTGGCAGGGAAGAGTCTGCCACCTCTAACTTCTGGGTGTTGGCAAGTTCTGGGCATGTGCAGACTGTAGTTTCTGTCCCTTTGTGGGTACCTTTACCTGATCCAGCCTTCATCTTGGAGCTGTTTTTATTTTTACTTGCACTGAGTGGTGCTCTGCTAGTCTGTATGTTTATTCTAGTTCTCTCTTCTGTCTATACATTCTCTCCATGAAGATTGCCTCGGCCACTGATAATGATGGCTTTCCCAAAATGCATTTTAGGGAAATTATTGGGGCCAGTGCTGTGGTGTAGCAGGTGGGACTACCGGCTGCAGTGCTAGCTTTCCAAATGGGTGCCAGTTCAAATCGCAACTGCTCCACTTCCAATCCAGCTCTCTGCCATGGCCTGGGAAAGCAGTAGAAGATGGCTCAAGTCCCTTGGGCCCTGTACTTATGCCGGGGACCTGGAAGAAGCTCCTGGCTCCTGGCTTTGGATCGGCCCAGCTCCTGCTGTTGTGGCCATTTGGGGAGTGAACCAGTAGATGGAAGACCTCTCTTTCTCTCTCTCTGCTTCTGCCTCTCTGAAACTCTGCCTTTCAAATAAATAAATAAATCTTAAAAAAAGGCAGTGATGTCTATTAAAAAAAATTATCAAAAAAATGTGTAGTTGTTTTAGAACCTTGAACACAAAGCAAAAAGTGTAAAGAAGAATGTAGAATGTACTTTTAAGGAAGAACTTGGCCGGCACCGCGGCTCACTAGGCTTATCCTCTGCCTGTGGCGCCGGAACACGGGGTTCTAGTCCCGGTCGGGGCACTGGATTCTGTCCTGGTCGCTTCTCTTCCTGTCCAGCTCTCTGCTGTGGCCTGGGAGTGCAGTGGAGGATGGCCCAAGTCCTTGGGCCCTGCACCCGCATGGGAGACCAGGAGAGGCACCTGGCTCCTGGCTTTGGATCAGTGCGGTGCGCCGGCCACAGGGGCCATTGGAGGGTGAACCAACGGAAAAGGAAGACCTTTTTTTCTGTCTGTCTCTCTCTGTCCACTCTGCCTGTCAAAAAAAAAAAGGAAGAACTTAACATGTTGGCATATTTCTTTCTTTTTTTTTAAAATATTTATTTTATTTGAAAGACAGAGTTACAGAGAGAGGTAGAGACAGAGAGAGAGAGGTCTTCCATCCGCTGGTTCACTCCCCAGATGGGGCCTCAACGGCCAGAGCTGCGCCGATCCAAAGCCAGGGCCAGGAGCTTCTTCTGGGTCTCCTACGTGGGTGCAGGAGCCCAAAGACTTGGGCCATCTTCTACTGCTTAGATAAAATAAAGACCTCATCTTTATTTTTTTAAATAATGTTGGGTATTATTTCCAATGATTTACTATTACAAGTTATATTACAGTATACATTATCATATGTAAATGTTTGTATGCAACCGCAGTGGCTTCCTCAGTGAAAGAAAACGAGCCTCCTGCTCCCTGCCCCTCCCCTCCCCTCTCCTTCCCTCCCTCTCCCTTCCTCTCTCTCCCTCTTTCCCTCTCTCTCCCTTTCCTCCCTCCTCCTCTCCCTCTTTTCTCTCTGTTCCTGTCTCCCTCTCTCCTTCTCCCTCCCTCTCCTCTTTCTCCCTCTCTCCCTCTCCGTCTCCCTCCCTCCCTCTCTCTCCTTCTCCCTCTTTTTCTGCCACTCTGCCTTTCAGGTAACTAAAGTAAATCTTAATGTTTTTAAATTATGAAACAATTTCAGGCTTAAAACAATGAAAGTTATAAAATAATATAAAGAATGCCTGTGCCCCCTCCACCTAGATTTTACAGATGTTAGCATTTTGCCACATCGGCTTTGTCATTTCTTCTCTTCACGTGTACATACCAGGGGGTCTTCAGAAAGTTTGTGGAGAATGTGGCTTATGAAAAAATGTAAGAATTTCAAAACAAATTGTTTTAAATTCAATTTTTCCACAAACTTAAAAAAATGACTGCTTTACTTTCATTTTATTGAAAGAAAGAAACAGGGAGGGATTGGCTGTCTGCTTGTTCGTTTCCCAAATGCCTTCTTCATATTGACTTTCATGGTATCTCTATTCAGTGTGTTATTTTTATGTGGTCAGATTTATGTCTTTTATTGTTTCTGGATTGCGACTCATAATTGGAAGGTGTTTCTCCCACCCACATACCCATGTTCTCTAGTATTTGGTTTCAATTTTGTGTATTGAAATCTCTGACCAATTTAGAGTCTGGTTGACAGTGTGAGGCATGAATCTAGTTCAATCCTTTTTCAAATTGCTATCCACTTGTCCCCAAACCATTATTAAAAGTCATATTTTCCCCCAGAAAATTGAGATGCCATCCTATCTTATAGTAATTTTTTTTCATATATACATTAGTCTCTTTCTTGGCTTTCTTTTCTGCTCTGCTGCTGTGTTTAATCACTTGCCAGTACAATGTTATTCTAGAAGCTTTTCAGTGTGTTTACTATCTGATTAGCTTATTTCTCCTCATTGTTCTTTTTTAAAGGTTTTTTTTTTCAGTTCTTATATGTTAATTTTTTTTTCCCCACAAGAACTTTAACGTCAACTTACCCGGCTGCAGGAAATGAAAAACTTATACTTTTATTGGAGTTATTTTACATTTATATATTTACTTGGAAATTTTTATATCTTTTTGATGCTAATTCATTTATCCAGGAATAATGGGTCTTTTTATATTTGTTCAAATCTGTGTTTTTGTCTTTCTTTCAGGAGTTTTTTTTTAAATAAAAAAATTTTTAATTTATTTGAAAGAGAGACAGCAATCTCTCATCTGCTAGTTCAATCCCAAGATGCCTGCAACAGCCGGGGCTGGGCCATGCTGAAGCCAGGAACCTGGAACTCAGTCTAGGTTTCCAGGTGGATAGCAGGGAACCAAGATATCAACCCATCACCTGCTGCCTTCCAGGGCGTGCACTAGTGGGAAGCTAGAATGAAGAGCAGAGCCAGGATTTGAACCCAGGCCCTTTGATATGGGATGCAGGCGTCTTCACCACTATGCCAAATATTCACCCAGGTTTTTTTTTTTTTTATTTTCTTTATGTAGGCTATCTACATTGCTTGTCGCTAAATGTGTTTCCAACTATTTTATCTTTTGTTGCTATTATAACTGGGATTTCTCTTGTATCTTCTAATGGATTATTGTTTGTATGTAAGAAGATGATTGATTTTTAACTTTATTTCCTGTTTGCTGAATTATTATACTGCTTGTTTTTTAAATCAGTTTATTATTCATTCTCTTGGGTTTTCTATATATATTTTAATGTATAAACTGTGGAAATAGTTTTATTTCTTCTTTCTCATTTCTTCTGTTTTATCTCATTTGCTTTGGTCCATACTTAATATGCCGTTAAATAGTTCTGACCTTAGTTTAATCACCTCTAGTATTTTCTATTATGTAAGATGTGTGTGATCATATAACATCATATAATATGAGCTTTAACTTATCTAGAATTTATCTTTTTGTAAGGAGCAAGATAAATTTTTAAAATTTATTTATTTGAAAGGCAGAATTACTGTAGGGGGTGGGGGAGAGACAAAGATCTTCCATCTACTGGGTCACTCCCTGAATGGCCTCAATGGCAGGGGCTGGGCCAGGCCCAAGCCAGGAGCCTGGAACTTGTAGCTCTTCCACGTGGGTGGCAGGGACCTAAGCACTTGGACCATCTCCTGCTGCTTTCCCAGGGACATTAGCAGGGAGCTGGATTGGAAGCTGAGCATTGGAACGTGACCCAGCACTCACATGGGATGCTGGTGTTGCAACTGGAGGCTTAACCCACTGAACTAGGATGCTGGCCCCTAGATTTTTTTCTATTTAACTTCTGCTTTATCTTTATTGCAGCCGTCTTTCATGAGTTTGCTTTCATTTTATATTCATTTTCTGTTTTTTAGACAACAAAATTCATTAAGGTTATAGATTTTCCTGAGTATGGTTTTAACCACATCCTATAAATTTTGGTGTATATTCTTTGTATTTTTGTTCTTTTCTAAATAGTCTACCACTGACTTTTAGCTTTATTTTATTTTACTCTCTTTTCTTCTGGTTACTGGTTAGAAGAGTAGGTTCCAAGTTCTTGTTAGTAGGGTATTTTTTTTGTTTAAAACGTTATTTCCAACACTGTAACTGTGGTTGGATAACGTAGTCTAGTCTAATTTTTGGAGTTTATCGAGGTCTATTTTCAAACTTTATTGAGGTCTAATCTGTAGTCTGTTTTAATCCAAAGTTCATGAATTCTTTTTTTTTTTGACAGGCAGAGTGGACAGTGAGAGACAGAGAGACAGAGAGAAAGGTCTTCCTTTGCCGTTGGTTCACCCTCCAATGGCTGCCGCGGCCAGCGCGCTGCGGCCGGCGCACCGCGCTGATCTGAAGGCAGGAGCCAGGTGCTTTTCCTGGTCTCCCATGGGGTGCAGGGTCCAAGCACTTGGGCCATCCTCCACTGCCTTCCCTGGCCACAGCAGAGAGCTGGCCTGGAAGAGGGGCAACCGGGACAGAATCCGGTGCCCCGACTGGGACTAGAACCCGGTGTGCCGGCGCCGCAAGGCAGAGGATTAGCCTAGTGAGCCGCGGCGC
This sequence comes from Oryctolagus cuniculus, assembly GCF_051225735.1. Taxonomy (NCBI): domain Eukaryota; kingdom Metazoa; phylum Chordata; class Mammalia; order Lagomorpha; family Leporidae; genus Oryctolagus; species Oryctolagus cuniculus. The sequence goes on from NC_142888.1 coordinate 107,633,067, forward strand.
CGGCCAGTTCATGAATTCTTGAAAAGAAATTGTCATCTTCTTGTAGGTTTCAAAAATAGCTATATATGTACTAGCCTGATGTTTCATATTTAATATAATTATTGGTATGTTAATTATGTTTATTGTTATTATACAATTGTCTATTTTCTCATCTTATTTCTGTTAACTTTGTTACGAACCTACTGATGTGTTAGAATCTCTTATAGTTTTATTAGTTTCTTTTTGTATTTCTACTGGCTTTTCAAAAATTTGGATTTCTTAATTGATGCATAAAACTTAATGACTTATACCTTTGTTATATATTAGAACCCTTTTCAAGGTAAAAGAGTTTTCATGCTCTCATAGTCCCATTTAATGTTTTTAATTTGGCCTTGTATTTGTCTTCAATCTTAGTATTTCCACTCCTTTTTTAAATTGGTCTTTTTTTATTTTCAACCTTTCTATCTTACCTTGTTCTAGATGTGTTTCCTGCCTGGAGTACATTGTTGAATTTTGTTTTATTATGAACAGTCTGAATATTTTTGCATTTTGAGTCAATGATGTCTTACTCTTTTCTCACATAAATAGATATGGGGAGGTTGTTAACATTAATCTCGTGCGGGACAAGAAGACTGGAAAATCCAAAGGTTTCTGCTTCCTCTGCTATGAAGACCAGAGGAGCACGATTCTGGCTGTTGACAATTTTAATGGGATCAAGGTGAGCATGCCTAGTGAGCAGAATTTGGCTGGACTCTGTGTGTGTATCCGTACAGGTGCAGGGGCAGTACTGGGCAGCTGGGTGTGTGGCAAGGACTACAGAGGTGTGGAGGCATTCTTCAGAAAGTGATTCAGGAGATGATGCTGTTGGCCCATGGCCCTGTCAAGACTTGTTCCTTTCCCCCGTACGTGAGCAAGCCTTCTCCCCAGGAACATGCCTGCCGCCCATCCCATCCTGCATTTTTTCACCTTTCCCTCTTCACCCTCTGCCCTCATCTCTGGTGCACTGGAGAGCAAAGAGACTAGCAAATGTGTTTTTCCATGTGTGCTATGTTGGTGGAGTTGGGCCTCATAGGACACAGCCATGTCTGTCTGTCATGTGTCTCCAGTGCCCTAGCACACTGGGCCCTGGAAATTCTCTGGTGAAAATCTGATGACCAGTTCTACAAAAAACTCATTCTGAGATTTTTCCCTTCTCTCTTTCCTCTCATCTCCCCCATTGCGAGTGAGGCCTGGAGCTGAGAGAAGAGGATGGGACAAGTTAGGTTTATCTGTGCTCCACATGATCCCTACACTCATTTAGCAAAGACCCTTCAGTTGGAGTGAGCATTGTTCAGGGTCAGATGTGACTCCTGCCTTTGAGAATTTGTCACTGGTTGTGCCAGTACGGAGTGGCTGGAGATTATAGAACAGAGTGGAGCAGTGTGCCAGGCTTAATTTTTAAGGGAGCCAGCAGCCAGAGGGAGTTACCATAAAAGGGAGGCTTCTAAAAATGTTTCAGAATGGAGAATAGGATAGTTGATGAAGGTATTCAAGCCCAAAGAACAGAATAAAAATCTGTTCTTGAATTGGAACAATAAAAGTTAAGCTTTTCAAATTTCAAATTAATTCGTCTATGTAATAAGTCTGTATCTGTCAGAAAATAGAATTTTTTTTAAAAAAGATTTACTTATATTTATTTGAGAGGCAGAGTGACATTGAGAGAGAAACACAAGTGTTTCCATCCTCTGATTCGCTCCCCAAATGCCCACAACAGCCAGGTCTGGGTCAGGCCACAGCCAAGAGCCCAAATTCCTGGGCTATCATCTGCTGCCTTTCCAGGCTCATTAGCAGGAAGCTGGATCAGGAGCAGAGCAGCTGAGACCCAAACAGGCACTCCAATATGGGATATAGGCATGCCCGGTGGTGGCCTAACCCATTGCACTGCAACTCCTGTCCCAGAATGAATTTTAAGTGAGGAGCAATTTTGTGATTCCCCTGTGGGAGTTGTGATTCACAGCACAGGAATCGATGTAGGCTGATTGTTCTGGTATGGTGAGGGTAGAACAAGGCATGAGAGCTTAAGAAGAAGAAATTGGTCTTTTCTCCATTTCTCTCACCTTTCTACTTGTTGGTCCACTTTTACCTCCTCCTAACGACTGTGCTGAGCTTAAGCTAGACTTCAGGAATTCCTTCTAGCTGCCAGGCTTTTCCAGGACAGCTAATGATACGGTATTACAGAGTGGGGCAGTTGGTTGCTGTCCCTCTGAATTCTCATGGTCCTCTGTGATGCTTGTGCTCCTGGGCAGTGCTTCTCGGCCTTTGTTCACATGAAAGTATTTGTATCTCGCCCTGGGGTACGCCGATGAGAATGCTAGTACAACTGTCCCGGGCCCAGCTGGCTGCCGCTGCCCTAAAGGCTGAATGGGTTACCATCTAGGCACACCTGCAGTGATTCAGACTGGTTGAGTGGGTCTGCTGTGGCGGTTTGCGCCGTAATAGAATTAGAGAGAGGGTAATAGATGGCGTTCAAACAGCTGGACAGTTTGAAATGAAGCCTGCCTTTTTGAGACGCTGCCTGTTTTTCTTAGATCAAAGGAAGAACTATCCGGGTAGATCATGTGGCTAATTATCGGGTTCCTAAAGTCTCAGAAGACATGGACGATGTGACCAGAGAGCTCCAGGCGATGGGCTGTGGTGTTAATACCCCCTCACCGAGTTCATCTGAGGATTCTGAAGAAGAGAAACCCATAAAAAAGCACAAAAAAGGTAAAACATTCAAACCCAAGAGAAACTTGGCAGTCTTAGCATCTGTTCCTCCTAGAGTTCATTGATGGTTGATAATCGGGTCATAAGTATGCGAAGGAGAGGTGGGGGGACCTTATTTTAATTGGGGAAGGGGAGGTGTCAGCAGAAGACTCCTGTTCTGGGTTGAATTGTGTTCCCCAGAATCGACACGTTGAACTCCTCACCCCTAGTCCACTGTGACTGCATCTGGACATGTGGTTTTCAGAGAGAGACTGGAGTGGGAATGGCCGTGCCCAGCAACTTGACGTTGCGGGTGACAGACATCGAAGTTGCTTCCCCGCGGCACTTTCCCAGAAGCACAGGGTGACGGCTTCACGCTGCTGCCCAGCCTATTTTCCTTGCCCATGGGCTCCCCTCCCGGCAGGCAGGCATTGGTAAACTGGTCTACCTTTGCTGGATGTCACGTACACGGAGAGGAAAGACATGGCTTTAGGGAGTTCTATTTCCCTTTTGTTACCGATTGTCGCCCTTCTCCTCCAGACAAAATGGAAAAAAAGAAAAGACGGAAAGAGAAAGAGAAAGAGAAGAGTGACCGGACAGTACTGGTCGAGCAACCATCTCCCTCTTCCTTGCCCAGAAGCAAGACAATAAAGGAAAAGGATGAGCCTGGCCCTAAGACAAGCAGCACCAAGGGCTCCGAGAAGGTGCCGAAGTCGGAGTCCAGGGAAGCACGGAAGCACTACCCTGTCTCCCCTGAGGTCAGAACTGTCCCCCGCGGTGGAGTTGAGGACCTGGCCAGGGAGCTGAAGAAGGAGAAATCCAAGCATGAGCACAGGTCCTCCGACAGGAGAGAGGCCAGAGAAGAAAGGAACAGGGATAGGGACAAAGGACGAAGCTCAGACGCGTGTTCTAGCTGGCACAATGGGCATTCGGATGGGTGGAGCCATCGGAGTAGAAGTCGGAGCCGAGATCGATCTCACAGACAGAAGAAGTCCCGTAGCTCCCGGGAGCGGGAGTCCTCAAATCTCAGTGAGCGTAGGCGTCACTGAAGCCAGTTCAGCCGCTCGGTAGATCTGGAAATGAAATGTGTTTCTAAAATGCAGTCAGATTCAGCTACGCCATTACTTCTCCATATGAAATCTCTAGAGCTGATTTTTAAAAAATCCCTTGAGTAGTGGAGTCCTTGAGAAGGCTGTGGTTTCATTGGCAGATACCCTGCATTTTCTAGTACAATCCATCATCCCTGGAAATATACTTGGAACTTAACAGAGAACGTGTCCTGAATTTTCGTTCATAAATTGGCCATGGGGCCCATAGCCCCCCCAGCTTGAGATGAAATTGCCAGAAAAGGAAAATTACAGACAATTCTAGAGGCCTAGTCTTTGTCTTCAATGTTGAGAACCCAGCATTCTAAGACTTCCAGTTAGAAGGTAGAACTGCAGTGAAGTGTGGTTTAACTAGGTTCAGACAGCTGGAGGTGAATGTGATGGGATTCTTTTTTTTTTAAGTATTAATTTTATTTATTTGAAAGGCAGTGTTACAGAGGAAGGGAGGGAGAGACACAGAGATCTTCCATCTGCTGGTTTACTCCCCAAATGGCCACAACAGCCAGGGCTGGGCCAGGCTGAAGCCAGGAGCCAGGGACTCCATCCAGGTCTCCCACATGGGTTTGGGGACCCAAGTACTCAGGCTATCTTTCACTGCTTTGCTGGGCGCATTTAGCAGAGAACTGGATCGGAAGTGAAGCAGCTGCAGCTCAAAACTGTTGCTCATCTGAGATGCCAGCATCACAGGAGGCAGCTTACCACTGCACTACAACGCCAGTGCCTGATGGGATTCTTAAGAACAACCAGCTCCCTCTCTAAACCCTGTTTGAAAACAGCTTTAAATGTCTTGTCTTTTTCTTTTTTTGGTTGAGATATTTTTCCACATACTTTTTTCCCTTGGAATTCTTTGTATTGATGTGAAATGCAGATAACATAAAGTTAACCAATTCAAAGCAATTCAGTGGCACTTATATTCACCATGTTGTGCAAACACCACCTGTGTCTAGTTTTGAAGCATTCACATTGTCCCCAAATAAAACCTAATACCTATTAAGCAATAACGTGCCATTACCCCTATCCTCCCTGTCCCTGGAAGCCACCCATCTGCTTTCTGTGTCTATGGATTTGCCTGTTTGGGATGCTCCACAGAGCAGGAATCACACAGCAGTGGCGTTTTGTGTCTGGCTTCCTTCACTAAGCATAATGTTTTCTAGGTTCATCCATGTTATAGCATGTATCAGTACTGCACTCTGTTTTAAGGCTCAATAATATCCTGTTGAGAGACCACGCTTTGTTTCTCCATTCCTTGGGACGGACGTTAGGATTGTTTCTACCTTTGGTTAGTCAGCTTCCTGTTTTGTGTGCAGACACGCCAGGCGACCTTCTGTGCTTGGTTTGCTTTTCACGTAGCCGCTCTTGCTCAGGTGGGAACACTGGTAGCTCCATCGCACACCTCTGGTCTGATTGGTAGTTCCTTCTCATTTTGAATCTTAGTTTCTATTATAGCACTCAGCCCCTTATGAATTTGGCAGGAACTGGTTCACAGGCCCTGCTGCAGTCTTTTTTTTTGTTTTTTTAGTTAAAAAAATTTTTAAACCTTTATTTAGCAAATATAAATTTCCAAAGTACAGCTTATGGATTAGAGTGGCTTTTTTCCCCCTATACTTCCCTCCAACCTGCAACCCTCCCATCTCCCGCTCCCTCTCCCCTTCCATTCACATCAAGATTCATTTTTCAATCTTTATATACAGAAGATTGATTTAGTATATATTAAGTAAAGATTTCAACAGTTTGCACCCACACAGAAACACAAAGTGTAAGTGTACTACTGTTTGAGTATTAGTTATCCTGCTGCAGTCTTAATGTTGAATTTCTTTTTTTTAAGTTCTCATTTTTAAAAAAGATTTTATTTGAAATGCAGTCACACACAGAGAGAAGGAGATACAGAGAAGGGTATCCGCCATCTGCTGGCCACAACAGCCAGGGCTGGGCCAGGCCAAAGCTCAGAGCTTCATCTGGGTCTCCCATGGGGGTTTAGAGTCCCAAGCAATTGGGCCATCTGCTGCTTTCCCAGGCACATTAGCAGGGAGCTGGATCAGGAGTAACCAGGACTCAAACCAGCACCCTTATGAGGTGCTGGTGCTATAGGTGGCAGCTTAAGCTGCTATGCCACAAGGCTGGCCCCTTAACGTTGAATTTCCGACCCTGCCAATGGGAGGGCCAGTGCTTTAACAGTGAGCACGCTATCTTAACGTTACCCTGAGTGGTAGTTTGGGTCCTTGATTACAGGTACAGGGCTTTTTTTTTCCCCAGGGATAGAACGCCTGAAAAGGAAAATGGAGCAGGAGATGGAGGAGTCTGGGAAAGCTGTCAGACTGTGGTGCATGTCTGACCTCTGGAGAAGCAAGGAAGGAAAGAAGGTGAGTAAAGAAAGTCTTACAGGGCAGGTCTCAGAAGTTCTAGCAAAACTGATGTTGAGTCCTCGAGCCAGAGCCACTTGTCAGAGGAGGCCTGTTTAGTCAGTTTGGTAATCAGGAGTCTGCTGTGGGCCTCTGCTTCACCCATTGTGGCTACTTTGCTCAAGTCCCAGTTCCTGGTAGCCAGTTGTGAAGGCTCATGCAATTGACTAGGTCATTTTGTGTGGTTTTTCTGTATATGGCAAGGAGCTGGATCATACAGTTGTGGGCACTGGTTAGGCAAGTATGACATTCACAAAACAGGAGCTGACACTGCAGTCCACAGGCAGAATTTTTTCAGGGAAACCATAGCTTGCTCTTAAGGCCTTCAACTGATTGGATGAGGCCCACCCAGGTCATCAAGGATGATCTTTCATTTATTTTAAAGATTTATTTATTTGAATGTCAGAGTTAAAAAAAAGAGAGGGAGAGACTGGGAGAAACATCTCCCATCTGCTGGTTCATTCCCTAGATGGCTGCAATGGTTAGCACTGTGCCAGGCCAAACCAGGAGCTTCATCCAGGTCTCTCACATAGGTGGTGGCAGGGGCCGAAGCACTTTGGCCATCTTCTGATTTCCCAGGCACGTTAGCAGGGAGATGGATTCGAAGTAGAGTAGCAGGAACATGAACTGACACCCATATGGGATACTGGTGTCATAGGTATTGGCTTTACCCTCTGTGACAACACTGGCCCCATAATTTCTTCTTAAAAAAACTGTAGGGGCGGGGCTGGTGCTGTGGCATAGCAGGAAAAGCCACCGCCTATAGTGCTGGCATCCCATATGGGCATCAGTTTGAGTCCCGGCTGCTCCACTTCCCATCCAGCTCTCTGCTGTGGCCTGGGAAGGCAGCGGAAACACTTGGGCCACTGCATCTGTGTAGGAGACCTGGAAGAAGCTCCTGGCTCCTGGCTTTGGATTGGTGCAGCTCTGACCGTTGGGACCAACTGGGGAGTAAACCAGCAGATGGAAGACCTCTCCCCCCAACCCTGCCTCTCTGTGTAACTGACTTTGAAATAAATAAATAAATCTTTTTTTTTTTTTTTGACAGGCAGAGTAGACAGTGAGAGAGAGAGAGAGACAGAGAGAAAGTTCTTCCTTTGCCGTTGGTTCACCCTCCAATGTCCGCCGCGGCCGGTGCGCTGCGGCCAGCGCACCGCGCTGATCCGATGGCAGGAGCCAGGTACTTATCCTGGTCTCCCATGGGGTGCAGGGCCCAAGCACTTGGGCCATCCTCCACTGCACTCCCTGGCCACAGCAGAGAGCTGGCCTGGAAGAGGGGCAGCCGGGACAGAATCCGGCGCCCCAACCGGGACTAGAACCCGGTGTGCCGGCGCCGCTAGGCGGAGGATTAGCCTAGTGAGCTGCGGCGCCGGCCAATAAATAAATCTTAAAAAAAAAAAAAAAAAAACTGTAGGGGGCTGGTGCTGTATTGTAGCAGGTAAAGCTGCCACCTGCAGCACTGGCATCCTATATGGGTACCAGTTAAAGTCCTGGCTGCTTGGCTTCCAATCCAGATCCCTGCTAATGTGCCTGGGAAAGCAGCAGAAGATGGCCCAAGTACTTGGGCCCCTGCACGCATATTAGAGACCTCGAAGAGGCTTCTGGCTCCTGGCTTCAGCCTGGCTCAGCCCTGGCTTTTGCAGCCATTTGGGGAGCAAATGGAAGATCTTTCTCTCTCTGCCTCTGCCTCTCTCTAACTCTGCCTTTTAAATAAATAAATAAATTGTAAAAACAAAACAAAACCAATTGTGGTGTTAACCACATCTACAGTATATACCTTCATAGCAACACCTGGACCAGTGTTTGAATAATGGGACTCTATAGCCTAAGCCAAGTTGACACACAAAAATAGTCATCACAAATGACCATCTTGTCCACTTGACTTTCCTCACTGATAACCTTTACCCCACAGGCCAAGACACATTGGTGTTACTCCAACTCCCAAATTAGTTCTAGGTACATGCTGGGGGCTAGGAAATGACCCCTGGGAAATTCAGCAGGCCCACTGTGAGGCCTATTTTAGGCAGCACTTCATAAGCCCCCCAGTCCACTAGGGGTCCGTGATGATGCTTCCAGTCTCGGGCTCAGGCAGTTTAGATGCTGAGTCCCGTACTGGAAATGTGTGGTGGTTCTTTCCCCAGTGTACATGTAGTTTAGTAAGTGGCTGGAGGTCCTGTAGCAGCCAGGACTCAAACTTGTCGCTCCCCCTCTTCGTGGAGGAACGACACAGGACCCTGTGCTGTTCTTTCGTCTGCTCGGCCCTCCCCGGGTTTGCTGCTGGTTCTTCCCGGGTTGGCTACTATCCCTTCCACCTCCGTGGAAGGGCAGTTCCCCCTGCCACATTCCCCACTTCCGCAGGGGAGCGGCACACCGCCGGCCGGCTCTCTCGGGGGCTGCACAGGTGTTCCCCTTAGATGTTCCCCTTAGATGTTCCTGGTGCATGCCGTCTCTCTCCTCCTTTATAGTCCTCCTCTGCCAATCCCAACTCGGCTGCCCACACGCCGAGTACGCTGCTCTCCTCCAATCAGGAGCAAGTCCTACAGTTTATTGGTTGAACTGGAGGCAGCTGTGTAGAAGCTGTTTTCTTCTCTCCCAGCGCCATATTGTGGGAGAGCAGGTGCATAGAATAAGTCTCAATTCCAGTAACAGTCTAGTCCGAGCTGCTCCCCACAGATCCCCCTTTCTTTTTATTTTTTGGCGTTGATACGCGCCTGTCTTCGGTGTCCCGCGGCACACATTCTGCTCTACTTGCTAGAGTTGCCACAGGTTCTTACAAGTCCTATCAATCAGGCAAACCGAATCCGGGTCCTCTCTTCGCCACGTTGTGAGGAGGTTTTTAGGCGCTGATGCGTGCCTGTGTTCGGTGCCCTGCAGCGCATGCTCTGGTCGAGCCGCCTGCTGGTGCTTACCGCCTTAATCAGGCAGACCGAATCCAAGCTCTCTCATTGCTGTGTTGTGGGGAGGCCTTATTGGTGTTAATTCGTGCCTGTCTTCGGTGACCTGCGGCGCATAAGCTGCTAGCCGCCCGCAGGTGCTCATCGCCTCACTTAATCAGGCAGACCGAATCCAAGCTCTCACATTGCAGTGTTGTGGGGAGGCCTTATTGATGTTAATTCGTGCCTGTCTTCGGTGACCTGCGGCTCATACTCTGGTCGAGCCGCCTGCTGGTGCTTACCGCCTTAATCAGGCAGACCGAATCCAAGCTTTCTCATTGCTGTGTTGTGGGGAGGCCTTACTGATGTTAATTCGTGCCTGTCTTCGGTGACCTGCGGCGCATAAGCTGCTAGCCGCCCGCAGGTGCTCATCGCCTCATTAATCAGGCAGACCGAATCCAAGCCTTCTCATTGCAGTATTGTGGGGAGGCCTTTCTATTTTCTCTATTTCTCTATCTCCGGGCATTCCTATTTCTCCCATTTTACTTCTGTCTGCCAACATTCCTATTTCTCTCATTTTACTTCTAAACTTCTGTTTCTCTTATCCCTGCGGCTTCCCGGCGGCGCTCGCCCCGAGGCTGCTTCTCGGCACCTCGCCCCGCGGCAGCTTCACGGCTCCGCGCGGCTTCCCGGCGCCTCGCCCCGCCGGCGGGCTCCCGGCTCTGCGCGGCTCGGCTTCGCGCGCACACTCCGCGGTCTCCACGCCCCTTCGCGTCTGAACCACGGCCTCGTGCCAGCCCCGCGTTCCCTATCTATTCACGCCCCGTGCTCTCTCTGCACGCGGCGGCTTCCGCGAGTCACACAGCGTAGCTTGCGTCTCCGCCACTAGCATTCAATCCAAGTTCCCCGGGCTAGCCTGGCGAATTCAACCCAGCTCACGTCTCCGCCCCACGATTTGGCCTCCCGTCCTCTGCTCCCCGGGCTAATCAGACGGATCCCAATCTGGCTTACGTTTCCGCTTCTGGTTTCAACTTTTCGCCCCCTATTCCCGGGCTAACTTGAGAATCCCAAAGTGGCTTTCGTCTCCGCCTTGGCCTGCCCCCCGCGGCTTCAATTTCCCTAACATTTTTCTCTACCCGGTATGTTTCCCCAAGCTTTCCTCCAACAATACTCCTCCCTCATTTCTCCTGGCCTCTCCCCACAGTCCGCATCCGAGTCTGTTTGTTCTAGCTTTCACTTTCGCTTTCGACCTTAGAGATTTCTCCCAGCTTCCCCCCGTAGTCCGTATCTGAGTCTATGCCTAGGCTTTCAATAGCTTCTTCCGGCACCTTTTTCGTCCGGCTTTTCCCTAGGCTGTTTGCTAGTCTCTCCCTCCGATATTTTCCACTTCTTCCCGTTTCTTCCCTCCTAAGTTTCATATCCGTCCTAGGTTTCCTATCCGAGTCACGGCACCATTATGTCGCTCCCCCTCTTCGTGGAGGAACGACACTGAACCCTGCCTAGGCTTCATATCCGAGTCACGGCACCATTATGTCGCTCCCCCTCTTCGTGGAGGAACGACACAGGACCCTGCGCTGTTCTTTCGTCTGCTCGGCCCTCCCCGGGTTTGCTGCTGGTTCTTCCCGGGTTGGCTACTATCCCTTCCACCTCCGTGGAAGGGCAGTTCCCCCTGCCACATTCCCCACTTCTGCAGGGGAGCGGCACACCGCCGGCCGGCTCTCTCGGGGGCTGTACAGGTGTTCCCCTTAGATGTTCCCCTTAGATGTTCCTGGTGCATGCCGTCTCTCTCCTCCTTTATAGTCCTCCTCTGCCAATCCCAACTCGGCTGCCCACACGCCGAGTACGCTGCTCTCCTCCAATCAGGAGCAAGTCCTACAGCTTATTGGCTGAACTGGAGGCAGCTGTGTAGAAGCTGTTTTCTTCTCTCCCAGCGCCATATTGTGGGAGAGCAGGTGCATAGAATAAGTCTCAATTCCAGTAACAGTCTAGTCCGAGCTGCTCCCCACACAAATTGGCACCCATATGGGGTGTTGGCATCATATGGTAGCTTAACCTGCTGTGCCACAACACTGGTCTCCTGGCAAGGTTTTGGACTTCACATAATCTGTCCACTCTGGCATGCCCACTTCCCTCGGCTTTTGTGTTCCTTCCTTTGCTGTCTCCTGGGCAGCTCAGGCCTTTGTACCTTGCTTAGCATTAGCAGGCCTCTGAGAGCCACTGGAGTAGACTTTTTGCCCCTTGTTGTTCTTGCCAGGGGGTTAAATCCTATATCCTGAGAAAGGTCTTCCAAGTCTGACTTCTAGCTTTTCTGGCCCTTTTAATAATCAAAGCACCCTTGAAATGCAAACCCACCACTTTCCTGACTCCTGCCAGTGGGTGCCAGCTAATTCTTGCGGCTCTGTAGTATACACCTCCTTCTTCATTGGGCCCCGTGCATTGCCTGTGAGGTTACGTTGGGATTAAATCCTAATTAACAGTGAATAGCCAGGACAGGACCTGGGGACGGCTTTGCAGGGCACTGGTTGCCTGGTGCGGGGAGCAGACTTGCTGCATCTTCTGGCACAGGGGAGTGTTAGGCCTCACTCACGAAGAGTGGGCCCCTCTGCAAACTGCCGGCTGTGCTGAGTGTGCTGAGCCAGCACCCTCAGGGGCGTCCAGCCATGTGTTTGCGTCCAATGTTTCAGGGCCCCAGGTCTCTGCTAGCACATGAAGTGCGGCCCTGACCTCAGCAGAACAGAGTTGCTCCATGGTAAACACTGCACTTTTAATCTCCCTGGACTTCCGCAGCACTGGCCCATCTTGTCCTGCCTGGCTGTGTTTGCTCCTCACTGTGGGAGATAAGGGCCCTCTGTGGGTTTCATGGAAGCCCTCTGGCTCTCACAGTCTATCTTTAGCCACTTAACTGTCCTCCATTTAGCATCACACTGCTGAGCACGCCTGCCTCTCCACTAGCTTTGCAGGCCTTACTCCCCCAGATTTGTCAAAGGTCTGAGATGGCATACCTGCAAGGCCATCTGCCCAAGTCATCACAGAAGCAGGTGGAATGCCGCCCCGTGGCTGCGGCTATTCAGGCCCTCCAGACAATGAGAGAACCTCACCCCGCCACGGCCTGTTTCCTGGACCACCACTGGCACCATTTGTGCTGGTTTGAGTTCTCTGAGAAACCAGTGCCAAGGTGGGACTACACAGACACTGACTCGGGAAAACACAGGGTGAGGGGAGTGGGGCGCTGGTGGGGAGAGCCTAGAGGCAGGCCTAACCTCTGAGAAGAAGAGAAATGAAGGGTGGATAAGAAGGCTGTAAAATGCAGTCTAAGAATATCCCAACAACGTGAATATGTGTGTCAAGAGGGCCAGTGTTTTTAAAAGATTGATTTATTTGAAAGAGGGGGAGAGAGATCTTCCATCTGCTGGTTCATTTTCCAGATGGCTGCAACTGCTGGGTTGGGCCACACTGAAGCTAGGAGCTTCATCCAGGTCTCCCATATAGGTGGCAGGGGCTTAGACCATCAGCTGCTGCTTTTCCCAAGCCATTAGCAGGGAGCTGGATTGGAAGTAGAGCAGCTGAGACAAGAACCAGTGCCTGATATGGGATGCTGGTTTCACAGGTGGTGGTTTTACCTGCTATGCCACACAGTCTTTTTTTAAAAAAATTATTTGAAATGAAGAATTAGATCTTCCATTCACTGATTCACTTCCCAAATGGCTGCAATGGCCATGGATCTGAAGTGGAACAGCCAGGACTCGAACTGGTGCCTTTATGGGATGGCTTAACGTGCAGTGGTACAGCGCCGGCCCTAAGAGAGGCAGACTTGACTCAGGCCCTGAGCACCCTGTACACTGTTGGTGTTTTATATGGCCAGGCTTATCCATCTTGTAATGCTGAACTCTCACTGCAGGGTCCCATAGGCAACTCAGTGGGGCAAGGTGGCCACTGGGTGACTACTGTTCAACTGCTCGCTTCCCAGGGGAGGAGCACCAGTTTGCTCATGGCCCCCAATGTCCCAAGACCTTGACCCCAGGTTCCTCAGCTCCAGTACAACCTCCAACATATATTGCAGCCATCTAAACCTGCTGCATTGTCCCTGTGAGACTGTGTGTGTGTGTGGGGGGGGGGGAGATGTGGGAACTGGAGAAACTGCACTGCTGCTCATGGTGTTGGCTGCTGAAGTAAGCCATCTGCTTCTGGCCTGTTAAGTCTCATTGTGTGTTCTTTCTGTACCTGTGAAGTTACGGGAGATTTGCTCTTTGCCAACCTCTGTAATGGCTGGGGGCTCTTCCCTGACAGTACCTGTGACCTGAAGTTACCTGTCAGGGGCAAGTGTTAACGGTGCAGTCAGTTAAGCCACCGCTTGTGATGCCAACATCCCACATCAGGGTACCAGTTCGAGTCCTTGGCTGCCCCACTGCTCATCCAGCTCCCTGCTAATGTGCCTGGGAAGGCAGCAAAAGATGGCCCAAGCGCTTGGGTCCCTGCATCCCATGTGGGAGGCTTGGAGTTCCTGGCTCCTGGCTTTGGTCTGACCCAGCCTGGTTGTGGCTGTTTATGAAGTGAACTGGCAGATAGAAAATCTTTCTCTTCCTTCCTGTCACTCTGCCTTTTAAATAAATAAATAGGGCTGGCGCTGTGGCATAGTGGGTTAAGCTGCTGCCTGTGATGCTGGCATCCCTTAGAGGCACTGGTTCGAGACTTGGGTGCTTCACTTCCCATCCAGCTCCCTGCTAATGTGCCTGGGAAAACAGCAGAAGATGGCCCAAGTCCCTGGGTCCTGCACCCATGTGGGAGACTTGGATGAGGCTCCTGGCTCCTGGCTTTGGCATGGCCCAGCCCTGGCCATTGTGGCCATTTGGGGAGTGAACCAGTGGATGGAAGATCTCTCTTTTTTTCTCTGTAACTCTGCCTTTCAAATAAATAAAATTAAATAATAAATCCATCTTTTTTGTGAAAGTTACTTGACAGAGGAGTCCTGTGTTGCAGGAGTGGCCCTACTTGAAGTCTGCCATGTGGACAGATGCCTGTGGGGAGACTTGGTAGAAATGCAGTGATGGATGGTGAGTTTCAGCTGCAGTAACTGGAATGCAGGTCAAAGGTCAGTAGCTGGGCAGTGTTATGCTTCCTGCACTCAGATCTCAGAGGCACGTAGGCACCCTGCATCAGGCCCTGGCTACTACCAACCTACTAGCCATTGGTTTTAGTGAGTTTTGAGGAACAGTGAACATTTATTTATTCCTTTCACGAGTCACTTCTCAGAAGACAGTTGGAATTCATTGGTGGACAGATTATCAAAAGTGACCCCAAAGCTAAACAGCCACATTGAGGGGCAGGTATGGTGGCACAGCAGGTGCACAGCAGGACGTCCGCACCCCATACCAGAGCGCCTTGGTCCAAGTCCTAACTTTTCCCAATCCAGCTTCTTGCTAATGTGCACCCTGGGAGGCAGCAGGTGATAGCTCAAGTACTTGGGCCCCTGCCACTCACGGGGGAGACCTGGACTGAGTTCCTTAGCACCCGGCTTCTGCCTGGCCCTGCCCTGGATGTTACAGGCATTTAGGTAGTGAACCAGAGGAGAGATCTTTCCCTCCCTCCCTACTTCTATCTCTGTTGTTCTGCCTTTCAAATAAATAATATGTAAATAAAACAAAGTCACATTGAAGTGTTTGTGAGGAATTTTTTTAGGTTATTGATATGTCAATTTTTTTTTGATATGTCATAATTAACACCAAAGATGGTCCCTCTGACTTTTTTTTTGCTTCCTTTAACTTATTGAAGCATGTACTTAGTAAGCAACTACCTTGGCAGTTCATGAACTCATTGACTCCTAAATTGGAAGTAATCTTTATCTGGTAGAGGCCATTCGTTCTGTAAACATGTTTTGAAGCTCTTTGAAAGGAATGGCTTAGTGGCTGTCTAAATGGTAATCTAAGTGAAGTGTGTAAGTGCTTTGCAGGGTGCTGTTAGGACCAAAGAATGAAGGCAAACATTTCCTGCTTTCATTTTATCTGAAAATGTCAACTCAGAAGACATCATCATTTTGGGTGTGATTATTTGTACCATGGAGGCTTTATCGCAGAGTTCTTCCTTTACTAAAAAAGTGGCCCCTGATTTCTGTTACTGGAAACTGCATCATAAAATAGACAAGGGCACCAGTTGGGGCGCCGGATTCTGTCCTGGTCGCTCCTCTTCCTGTCCAGCTCTCTGCTGTGGCCCGGGAGTGCAGTGGAGGTTGACCCAAGTCCTTGGGCCCTGCACCTGCATGGGAGACCAGAAGCACCTGGCTCCTGGATTCGAATCAGTGCGGTGCGCTGGCCACAGCGCACTGGCCACAGCGGCTATTGGGGGGTGAACGAATGGAAAAAGGAAGACCTTTCTGTCTGTCTGTCTCTCTCACTGTCCACTCTGCCTGTCAAAAAAAAAAAAATAGACAAGAGCAGGTCATATTTTTCAGTGGAAACTAACCAACAATGATATTTATGATAAGCATTTGTATTCAAGAAATCATGACCAATAGTATGTCATCAGAGATGCACTGGTTGTTAGATCAATCATCGAAAATGTGTGTCAGGTATTATTAAGGGGCAAAACCATGTGACACATGGTAGTTATGTTTCTTTGCAGTGTGTCTCATCATACAGATATGTAGCCATTGTCATTGGATATTCAGTTTTGATCCAGTACACTCTGTATAGTGAACATCAGTCAGAAATGTGGTTCCTTCTCGTCACTGTAGGATTTAGAAGAGTCCTTTGGGGATGGTGGAAGATGATCTAGCCTTTTTGAAGAAGCCCTTCGAAGCAGTCTGAATGCTTCCTTTTTCCTCAAGCCTCATAAGAAGCTAGGGCATTTGATAGCATTCCACTCACTTTAGGTTGGGGTTAGGGTTTCCTTAAGAAGTGATGTTACTGAGGAGTATGATGGTGCTTCTTCAAGAAGGTAGCTTGTTTATTAACAAGCAACTAAGAATATTCAAAAAGACCATCACTATTTTTGAATTTTTCTTTGAGAGACTGAGAAAGAGATCTTCCATCTTCTGATTCACTCCTCAACTGCCTGAAAAAGCTGGGGCTGGGGCTGGGGCAGGCTGAAGCCAGGAGCCCAGAACTCAGTCAGGGTCTCCCAAGTGAGTGACAAGAGCCTAAGCACTTGAGCCATCAAATGCTGTTTCCCAGGTTGTGCACTAGCAGGAACCTAGAATCGGGAGCAGATATGAGACTAGAACCCAGGCACCAAGTGGCTGTTCCAAATACCTAGCCCCATGACTATTACTTTAAATCCCTACGTTGTTTGCATTTTTCTTGGTATACCATGATTGTTAAATGATAACAGAGGGTGCATCTTACTTCGTGGGCTGTTTTCACTTATATGTTCATTTCTTTGTGTGTATATAGTCACTATCCTTGTCATTTTCACTGGCTATATAGCATCCTTTCCTGCAAATGTATCCCACAGTCTTCCACTTGGAATGTTTTACTTTTTCATTACAATCAATGGTACTGATATGAAAACTTTTATGCCAAACCTTTTTAAAAAATGTCCCCCTCTCTTTTAGGGTTTCTTTGCCCCATATTCCCTGAAGTGGAGTGGCCAGCTCCAAAAGTACTATAGTTTGTCTTACTGCTTTTCAGAAAGGTCACCTTTGTAGAACCATCAGCACGGTATAGTTCAACCAAGAGTAATTGTTTCCACACATTCTGAACAACTCGGGATTTTATTATTTCTTCCCTGAAAGGTACATTGTGGTACCTTCAGGTAATTCTGATTTCCATCCTTTCATTACAGGCGAGGCTGTGCATGCATTGTTACTTGTAGTGCTTAGTCTGTTCTTTAAATGGTTCCCTCTCCAAGGACTGTAGATACTGGCTCATGCATTTGTAATGATTTTGACCAGTGGGCATCAAATAGCTGTGGTAGACACCTTCCCTCTATTCTGTTGCTCATCTTTGGATATTTATTAGGAAAAAAGGATGTTTGAAAATGAGGGCTGGCTTTGTGTACTCAAAGCCACAATTCCGAGCATAGAAACAGATCTGTGCAGAGTCAGCAGGAGATGCTGGCTGTCAACATACTGACTGGCATTCTCTCTCTCCCTCCGTTCTCTTCCCTGCCCTCCCTGTTTTCTGCCTTTCTGAGGGAGGCTATCCGATCAGACTTCTTTCCAGAGGCAGATGTTAACGTACTTGTTTTCCCAAGCACTCCCTGGGGAAGAATACTGGATCCATTAGTAATAAAGCTTGCTTCTGGAGAAGAGAACCAGGTAGCAGCTGGGTGGGTGGGTGGGGTGGGTGTGAGCAGCTTCCTTCCCACTGTATCTTTATTGCTCTAGTGTTCTGTATTGGTAATAAAAATGAATTAAAACCATATAGAAGACCAGCGTTTGTCACAGTGGATTTTTGAAAAATGACCCTCAAAGTTTGCTGCTGCATGTGACAAGCTTCAGTGTGCACAGGCAGGCAGGAATGAGTGAGCAGATGAAGGCGGCCAATAGACGGAGGTCATATTTGGGCAATAGAACTGCCTGCCTTTCTCTTTACTGAAGTTTACTTAATCTTTATGGACTGCAGGACAGCATAAAGGAAATTTACTTGCCTAAAACTACTTCCCTGAGGAGTGTGGGATATAGCTGGGATGTTCCTCTGATCTAGCCTTTCGGATAAAGCTGGGGTATGAGAACAACGAGTTGAGTCATTTTCCTGCTTCCTGGGTGGACAGGGCCAGAGAGTGGCGTTGCTATAGAAGCTGCTTCTAGCCAAGCACGGTGTTTGAGGCCCGCTGGTGGGCACAGGTTCAGGTTGTGATTAACTTGACTTTGTTGTTCTACTTGGGGCCTGTCCTTCATCAGTTGAGTTTTGGCAACTGCAGGGGAACGGGTATGACTGGAAAGCTTGAGCACCCCTGGCCACACTTAGTGGTTCATGTGTCTTGAAGGGGGCAAGAGGATGCCTGGAGGCTTCAGAGCCCCCTTTGAGAAGTCACTGCACCACCCTAGATATTCTGGGATAGACTTTGGAAATGAGCTTTCAGGGAACCCCTCAACCTCACCTGAACTGGCTTGTGTCCATGAGGCTGTGTACTAACCACTAGCCACATGAGGCTCTTTAAATAGAAATCAAAATGAAAAACCCCGTTCCTTAATCCTACTAGTTGCTCAACAGCTGCGTTTGGCTTGTGACGACTGGACTGGACTGCATATACAGCCCAATCCCATCGTCAGACAACATTCTATGGGACAGTGCTGAAGTGGGCCATTGAGGGATGGTGGGATGCTTTGTAGCCGTGTGATACACGCTGCAAGCCTCTCTGGTGCTTCCCGTGCCGACGTAAATCCACCCTCCCTTTTAGGGTTGGCTCAATTCTAGTTCTTCCAGAAACTTCTCCTGACTACCCCAGCTCATAGTAACGACTCCCTTCTTGGGACTCCCCCCGACAGAGTCCCCCAAATACTTGATGACACTCCATCTTACTGGTGTCACATCTTTGCTCATCAGTCTTATCTTCCCAGTAAGGCCACAGGACCCTCAAGCACAGAGCTTAAATCCCACACTTCCTGGGAGATGCATCTACATGTGAGGCTAGCACCTCTTCTTCTTTTTTTTTTTTTTTTTTGACAGGCAGAGTGGGCAGTGAGAGAGAGAGAGACAGAGAGAAAGGTCTTCCTTTGCTGTTGGTTCACCCTCCAATGGCCGCTGCGGCCGGCGCGCTGCGGCTGACTCACCATGCTGATCCGAAGCCAGGAGCCAGGTGCCTCTCCTGGTCTCCCATGCAGGTGCAGGGCCCAAGGACTTGGGCCATCCTCCACTGCACTCCCGGGCCACAACAGAGAGCTGGCCTGGAAGAGGAACAACCGGGATAGAATCTGGCGCCCCGACCGGGACTAGAACCTGGGGTGCCAGTGCCGCAGGCGGAGGATTAGCCTAGTGAGCCGCGGTGCCGGCCATAGCACCTCTTCTCCTGCCAGAGTGCTCAGCAGAAGCATCTATCAAACCTTTCTGTTCCCCAGCTGCCTTTTGTACTTTGCACTTACCTTCAGTACTATAAGAATCAGCACGTGGGACAGACTGCATGTCGTGCTTCAGAAGCATTTATTGGTAGGTCAGCATCCTTGTGATGCCAGAGACAGCAGATTCAGCTTTAGTACTGGTCAGGGGAGGGGGGAGGAGGGGGAGGGGGTGGTGACCGAAACCAGGGCTTGGCATTGACATCAGGTCTTGAAAACATCTTTGACAAAGCTGTTGATATGTTCTTCCTTACTTCAGAGCCTTGTCTGGAAGTACTGGGCATACTGTCTGTGAACAGACCGAAAGAATTACAGACACTATTTCCAGTTGTTGCTGTGGTGCTAGGGGACTGAGAATTTAGGACTCAGAAAAGCAGCATTTACGGAATAACATGGCTTTCAGAGTGCTTTCACAAGGAGTTTGTTGCTTCCTTCTGACATCCCTATGAAGGAAGCAGGGGAGGTCAGCGAGGTCACCTCATCTAAGGCCACATGGGTAGCAGTGGGCAAACTGGCAATAGGGCCAGCATTGTCCTCTCTGTACCCTGATGCTTCTTTTTTATTTTTAAGGATTTTTTAAAATTTACTTGAAAGGTATAATTACAGAGAGTGGAAGAGACAGAGACAGAGATGGGGGGAGCAGGGGAGAGAGAGAGAATGAATCTTCCATTCAATGGATCATTCCCCAAATGGCCATAACTACCAGGGCTGGGCCAAGCTAAAGCCAGGAGCCTGGAGTTTCTTCCAGGTCTCCCACGTGGGTGGCAGGGACCCAATTACTTGGGCCATCCTCTGCTGCTTTCCCAGGCACATTAGCAGGGATCTGGAGTGGAAGTGGAGCAGCCAGGACTTGAACTGGTGCTCATATGGGATACTGGCGTCACAGATGGACGCCCAATCTACTATGGCACAACACTCCCCCCTACCATGCTTCTTGAACCAACTCTACAGCCTGCCTTCTCCAACCTAGCAGATGGCTGTCCAAAAAAATCAATCAATCAATCAAAAATTCCTAATGAGCTAATTCCATGTGAAGAGGTAGCTTTCAACTCTGGAGTGTGGACACTCATTTCAGAATTCCAGGTAAAAGCAGCAATGTGTTCAAAAGGCCCATCGTTCTCACTTGGGCTAAATTTTCAGTTAACTGATCTCAAGTGACCAGTTTGTTGTGTGAGCTATAAAGGACTGTGTGGCAATAAGAGTCTCCATTTGAACCCATTTTTCTGCACCACTAGTTTTACGTATAGAGCTCTTAAGAGCATATGGCACTTCGTGTTAACAAAGTGATGGCTGTATCTGTAAGGACAGAGAGAAACCTTTATCTGCTGTTGATGCCTCATGGCAGGATGTGCTATCCCATGCAAAGACAGCAGGTGGGGTGGGCGTTGCGGCCTAGTGGGTTAAGCTGCTGCCCGTGATGCCAGCATCCCATATGGATGCTGTTTCAAGTCCTGGCTGCTCCACTTCCAATCCAGCTCCCTGCTAATGCATCTGGGAAGGCAGCAGAGGATGGCCCAAGTGCTTGAGCCCCTGTGCCCACATGGGAAACCTGGAAGAAGCTCCTGGCTTCTGGCTTCAGTCTGACTGAACCCTGGCCATTGTGGCCATTTGGGGAGTGAACCAGTGGATGGAAGATTTCTTGTCTCTTTCTCTGACTTTCAAATAAAGTAAATTAATCTTTTTTTTAAAGACAGTAGGGTAATAAAACATATGCTTTCTTATTCCTGGTAAAAGACTTCTTTTATACTTCCCATGCTTACCTAGTTTTTATTTTCTCCAGTGATATAACCTTGGAACCTCAAGCATCTGGGGTTTAAGCTAAGGTGGCAGCAAATTTACACCTTATGAATGAAGGGGGAAAGGTTTAGCTTTTGAAGGAATAATACAGCACTGGAATATGCTGGGAATTTTAAAAATGAACTAGAAATTGATAAGGAAAATGCCAAAATCTGCAGGGGGCAAAAGCAAGGGCCCGAGTGAGGGCGATCTATAGTCGTAATACATAACACAGAGACTATGAGTCATGGGACTAAGCTTGTGCTGCAGGATCATGTTCAGAAAATCTCATTGCTGAGGGAAAACTGAAGCTTTGTTTTTGAAATTTGGGAATTTTGTAAAAATGCACCTGCCTGGACACCATTTCCCAGACGGTAACTGGGCGTGTCTGGGGATGAGCATTGCTAGTTAGCACCCTGGGTGATCCTGATGCAAACACCCCAGATGACACTTTGAGACACTGTCCCTAACTTGCAGTCACCATGGATTCAGCATATTGCTCAAGATTGGCAGGTGGCTGGCATCCTAGATCATAGCACACGCGGAGCTGTGCCTGAGAAGCTCAGCGAAGCCAAGTTGTCCTTTCACAGCAAACTGCTGAAAAGGGAAATGAAGCAGTAGGTGTGGCGTTCGCAATGTGTGGGAAGTAGGAGAGTCAGCCATCAGGATACAATAAAGCCAGCTGGGTAAGACCACATCTCTGACAGTGTCTCTGCTGCTGCTTTGGTCAGTTTGTGGGAAGAGTGGTGGGCTGCCACTGGGATCTGTGCAGAGACAAGCCTGGGGCATTTACGGCCAAAGTGAATGGGCCGTGATGCACACTACGTGCCAGGGAAAGTCACTTCACACTGTGGCCCGATTCAGAGTCCCGCTAAGACCGGACTTGTCAAAACAACACTATTGGCTCTAATGAGCATGCGCTGGTCCGGAAGTCCTCCTTTTCTTGTGGGTTTTATGAACAGGCAGCATTGTAATTCTTAATAAATTCCCTTCTGTGGGCCTTTTTATTGTGAGCATCTGAGTACAAAGTTGGCCATTTGTGCATTTCTTTCCCCCAAAGCCCTTATCAGAGTAAAACTGGGTGGTTTGACTCTCTAATGGCTGCCCGCGAGCTTCTGTGTTGTGCAGCATGCAGAGGCTGGGAGGAGGTGTCCCTGTGCAAATGAGGGCACAAAAGAATGTGATTTTACTTTGTTGACTGGACATGTGGTTGGGACCCTAGGTGGGATCTTTTGCTCCTTGCCCCTGAATTCTGCAGCCTCTCCAATTTTGGGCCACAGCGTGTTTGGCTATAGCCCAGGCTGGTGGAAAGACAGCCACACACCCTGCAAGGTGTGGGCCCCAGCTCTGCCATTTGCAAGGCCATTCAACCTCAAGCAAGTCATTTCCCTCCAGTCTCTGTTCTGGGACAGACGTGAGGCCTTGCCAAGGAAGCATGGTATGGTGAGCTCCTTCACTTGTGTGACGCTCTCCTCTGCTGTGAGGTTCAAGTTTGAGAACTGCATAATAACCTGCTGATGGCAATCTGTTCACACACACTGTGTTAACAGTCTTTCAACCCATATTGGTGGTGGATGCAAGTGCTGCAAAGCAGGAGTCAACACTCCAGAGAAATGAATAACAAAATATTTGTTTTCCAAATGATGTAACTGTGAGCTGTGTTATAAAATGAAATCTATTCTGTACCTGAAGTGTCATCATTTGAAGAGTGGCCATTGGTGAGAGCACTGTCACGTTGAAAGAGAGTAACAAACTGCGGAGACAAAAGGGAAAGACTAACTCAGGCCTCTGCCTTTTGTTGGACAGTGAACCCTAGACATGCCTAGGAACCCCTGTGAGGTGGGAACACAACCATTGTGGCACTACACGTGTTAATCTCTGCTCTGCAGTCTCAAAAAGTTATTCTCTGGGGCTCTGGCTGCTCCCAGGTTTTGCTTCTCATTCTCCCCATTTTAACTCTGAAGATTGGCCCCAGGCTTGGGTGCAGACCTTGGCTGTGCCTCTAGGGTCATTTTGAGGGATCACGTGAGTCCCAGGTCACAAAAACTGTCAGCTGTGTTTTTAAATTCCCCTTTTTCCTAGGGCTTGCATGAAATAAAATGTAAAACCCTACAGATCTTTCTCTGAGAAGATAACAATGGGGGAAGTCTTAGGGGAAAAGGGGGGAAAGGGATGTCTCTTATCTTACCACCCCAGTCTCGCTTGAAAAGACTCAGCAAGTGTGGGGTCTGGAGCAACACAGTGGCAGAGGGTGGAGGGGAAGGGTCACAGGCACATGGAAGTGGTGGCAAGGCAGGGTGAGTGGCCAGACCCTGGTTTTTCTTTGTGGAACTTTATTAGCTCTTGGAATACAGAAGAGGCATGGCTGCAGAATTCAGGGGCAAGGTATAAAATAGGCTGGGGCACATAGCTGGGCTGCAGGATTCATTTCAAAAGGAACTGGGAAATCAATGAAGTAGGCCCACATACATGCTAGAGGACAGGGATAAATTGGGACATGGGTAATCCTGGCTGTACAAGAGAACCAACTGGAGAAAATGTTAATACACATCCTTGGGCCTAATCCCAATTAAACAGGACTCCTTGAAGGTGGGCCACATACTGGTAGGGTCTTAAATTGCCCAGGTGACTATAAATGTGCAGCCAGGACAAGAAGCCAGAAGGGCAGAGGCTACCAGCCCCCTGACGTGAGCCTATTAATTTAGTGGTTGTACATTAAAAATGCACATAAAATATGTTGGCTGTACATTAAAATCATCTGAGGAGCTTTGAAAACTTCCGCTGCCCTGGCTTCAACCTACGTAAGTTGACTCAGAATCCCTGGAGGTGGAACCCAGGGGTCAGTCATTTTTAAAGTTTTCCAGATGGTGGGCTGTAAATGTGGTACTGTGGGTTAAGCTGTCACCTGTGATGCCAGTATCCCATATTAGAGGGTAGGTTTGATTCCTGGCTGTTCTCCTTTTTTTAAAAAAATATTTGAAAAGCAGAGTTACAGAGGGGGGGAGAGAGAGAAAGAGAGAGAGAGAGAGATTGATCTTCCACCCACTGGTTCACTTCCCAAATGGCCGCAATGGCTGGGGCTGGGCCAGGCCAAAACCAGGAGGCAGGAGCCAGGAGCCAGAAGTTTCAGGTCTCCCACGTGGGTGCAGAGGTTCAAGCACTTGGGCCATCTTCAACTGCTTTCTCAAGCCATTAGCAGGGAGCTGGATAGGAAATGGAGCAGCTAGGATTCGAGCCAGTGCCCATATGGGATGCCAGTGTTGCAGATGGTAGCTTAACCCAGTACAGCAAAATGCCAGCCCTGGCTGCTCCCCTCATGATCCAGCTCCCTGATAATGCTCCTGGGAAAGCAATGATGGTTGGCCCAGGTACTCTGGTCCTGCCATCCATGTAGGAGACCCAGATAGAGGTCCAGGCTCATGGCTTTGGCCTGGCCAAGCCCTGCCATTGCAGCCATTTGGGGAGTGAACCAGTGGACGGAAGATCTCACTGTCTCTCATGCTCTCTTTGTCACTCTCCCTCAAATAAAATAAATCAAACAAAAAGTTTTCCAGGTAGTTGAGATTCTCTTTCTGTGTAGTAGTTCACAAAGACAGCCATACAGCAGATTCACAGGGAGGGGTATCTGGGAACTCCTGATACAGAGATGAAATTTAAAACATTTTTCAGAGATCTCCCTCTGGTGGGTTCACTTCTCAAATGACCACATTAACCAAGGCTAGGCCAGGCCACAGCTGAAATCTGGGAACTCAATTCAAGTCTCTTATGAGGGTGGCAGGCACCCAACAACGTAATCCATTGTTACCTGCTGCCCTCCAGAGTGTGAGTTGGCAGAAAGCTGGGACTCAAACCCAGCCACTGTGGTATGGGAAGCATCTTAACCACTAGGCCAGATGTTTGCTCCATGCAGACTAAATCTCACCCTGACGGCTAGGCATTACTGCCTTCAACAAGTGTTTGCTGGTCAGGGAAGGCTTCACCAAAAAGGTGGCATGAGGGGCTGGTGCTGTGGCATAGTAAGTTAAGCTTCCATCTGCGGTGCTGGCATCCCATATGGGTGCCAGTTTGTATGCTGGCTGCTCCTCTTCTGATCCAGCTCCCTGCTAATGTGCCTGGGAAAGCAGTGGAAGATGGCCCAAGTCCTTGAGCCCCTAAACCTATGTGGGAGACCTGGAAGAAGCTCCTGGCTCCTGGCTTTGGATTGGCCTAGCTCAGGCCATTGCAGCCATTTGGGGAGTGAAACAGCGAATAGAATACCTCTCTCGCTGTCTCTCCCTCTCTCTGTAACTCTGCCTCTCAAATAAATAAATCTTGAAAAAAGAAGGTGGCATGAGCAAAGACTAGAAGGAGATGAGGGAGCCAACTGCAGTAGTTATCCCGGGACAGTGTGAAGTAGTTGCAATCAGTACTCATTTCCCTCTAGCAGTGGCCCTTCCTCTCGGGGGCATCTGTTCCCTCTCTGCCACCAGCAGGCCTCTCACTTGGTCTAGCTGGGGGCTATGTGCCTCTCTCCCTTTCAGCTTGTCTCCAGAGGCTATGGCACCACAGCTCACGAGGGGAGCTGTACTAAGGTGCTGAGGGGCACCTGCAGCTTACTCTATGTACTTAGGCAAAGGCAATGCCTTAACCCCCAGGTGAGGGCTTTCATTCAGGGCTTTTCAGGCACCAGGGGCTGGCCGCGGCAGGAAGAGGCTAGGAGATGGGCATGGACAGGGTGGACAGAGAGTGATTCCTGATGCCCCTCATGGCATATCTTGTGGACGGTCCTTTATTCCATGTTGACAACCCACTACACCACAAGGAGGGGCCAGCAGCACCACATATTTACCTTAATACTGCTGGATTTGTCAGCATCTAGGTTTTCAAGATCTTCTGTGAGGGAAATACAATATTGGGAAAGTTATTTTTGAGATGTGTATGAACTGTCAGCAAAAAATAATCTCAATACTTCCATCCAAGCATCATAGAAATTAGGCAAACAGAGGTGAAGCAGGTGTGATCCTTAGAGAGCTAGGTCAGGTCTTGGCAAAAGATGGGGCTAGAGTGTGGAGAGGCATTCTACTGTAGTCGCCTTCAACATCTAGTCCCTCAGAAGCTCCTGCTGACTCAACCTGCCAAGCAGGTTAGGAATCTGTTCACTTCTCCCCATCTCTTCACTGCTACCCCCTCGCATGAGCTACCTTCCTCCCCTGGCTGGCTTGGAGTATTCTCCTAACTGATCTCCCTGCTTCCACCCTTTTCCGACTCAGTCCATTCGCTAGACTGTGGCTAGAGGGATTTTTTTTATTTTTATTTTTTTATTTTTTATTTTTATTTATTTTTTGACAGGCAGAGTGGACAGTGAGAGAGAGAGACAGAGAGAAAGGTCTTCCTTTGCCGTTGGTTCACCCTCCAATGGCCGCTGCGGCCGGCGTGCTGAGGCCAGCACACCATGCTGATCTGAAGGCAGGAGCCAGGTGCTTCTCCTGGTCTCCCATGGGGTGCAGGGCCCAAGCACCTGGGCCATCCTCCACTGCACTCCCTGGCCACAGCAGAGAGCTGGCCTGGAAGAGGGGCAACCGGGACAGAATCCGGCGCCCCGACCGGGACTAGAACCCGGTGTGCCGGCGCCGCTAGGTGGAGGATTAGCCTGTTGAGCCACGGCGCCAGCCGGGATTTTTTTTAATGCACAAATTAGATTATGCCATTTCTCTGCTTCAGATCCTCCACAGGCTTTATACTGCAAGGCAATCCACACCTCTTCCCAGGCTCGAAACAGGCCCTCCATGACCCGACCCTGGCTGTCTCTTTCATCTCCTGTCACCTGCCTTCTCACTGTGCCCTGGATGTGGCCTTTCTTCTTTTCCTCCAGATTCAAAACTCATCCCATCCCAGGGCTTTTGCACTTAGTGGAACCTGTATATGGACTCCTCTTCTTCTATATCTTTCTCCTTCTTGTCATTAAGGTCGGATGTTCCTGGATTTCTTGGACCAAACTGATCTAGCCAGCTACCTTCTATCTATCACGTTTATCTTTCTTCATACTCATCTATGAATTCCTCAAGCATTTACTGAAACCCTACTCTGTGCCTCCTTTCTAGCCATGTGGGGATCTAGTAAACAGATGCCTGGGAAAGGCTTTACTTGGAATATGGTATTTGGGCAAGATCTGGAGCAGGTGAGTGGGTTGTGCAGACATCTGGGAGAAGAATATGGCTGGCTGCGCAGCAAGTGCCAGGGCTCTGAGAGAGGAGAATGCCTGGCATGCCGAAGGTCAGAGTGGCTAGACTGCAGTGATTAAGAACTAACAGGGTGGGCTGGTGCTGTGGCATAGTGGGTAAAGCTGCCGCCTGCGGTGCCGGCATCCCATATGGGCACTGGTTCAAGTCCCGGCTGCTCCACTTCCATTCCAGCTCTCTGCTATGGCCTGGGAAAGCAGTAGAAGGTGGCCCAAACCCTTGGGCCCCTACACCCACATGGGAGACCCAGAAGAGGCTCCTGGCTTCGGATCAGCACAGTTCTGGCCGTTCAGGCCATCTGGGGAGTGAACCAGTGGACGGAAGACCTCTCTCTCTCTCTCTCTCTCTCTCTCTCTCTCTCTCTCTTTCTCTGCCTCTGCTTCTCTGTAATTCTGCCTTTCAAATAAATAAATACATCTTTTTTTAAAGAGCTATCATTAGGAGAGGTGCTCACAGAAGTCACAGGGAGTGTGAGGGCTGTCCATACCATCTAGGGCCTTATAAGCCATTGTAAGGGCTCTGGCTTTTACCCTAGATATGATGCAGAGTACTCATTCTATCCACAGTTAATATGTTTATGCTCCTCTCCCCCACACACACTCCCACGTTAGAATGAAAATTCTATGAGGGCATGGACTTGGTCTTGTTCACAGCTGTATCCCCAGCACTTAGGACAGTGTCTACCACAGAGAAAGTGCTCAGTGAATATTTGATAAATGAGTGAATTGTGCAGGTATAGTAATGCCAAAGGATTGAGGAACTAAGCCTACTTGGTTAAGCAATGAAGTTGTTGGAAACACTAACTCTGGCTTTAGGTTTAGGAGACTTGGATCTATACTCTATCTCAATATATGACTTTAGACCATTCACCTTTCCTATCCTGAACCTCATTTTATCCATCTCCAAAACCTTGGTCCCACAATACAGGAAAAAAAATCACCTCTGACTATGATGTGTGCATGGAATTCTGGCGTATTTACCAGTATCCTATGGCTCATCTTTTAATGAATATTACTTCTACTGTTGGGTGAGTAACTCCTTGAATGGGTTACTGGCTTAAAATAGGCAAAGTAAACTTGGGCCCTGTGGTTTGAGTCTCAAGGCCACCTTTATCAGTAAACATGACAGTCCTATGTCTAGTTCAGTGCTGTCATTGTTAAATTGATGCTGAGATTTCAACAGAGGACCAAAAATTCAACTAATACTTCATGAGCCACTTCTAAAAGAGACAAAAGCATAAAGTGGGATCCACCCTAGCTTGATTTTAATGTAAGACATAAATATATCTTTAGCTTCAAAAGCTTTTTAATATATTTTAGTAGGGCTAAGCTAGTTATACAAAGCAAGCATATACTCTTAAAGAGATGATTAAGTCCTAGTAGCATGGACTCTGGTTCCCATTTAAACTATTGATATGATAAACTCTTATTTCTTGGATAGTTCCCACAGGAGCATGGTTAATTATAAACTCACATCTCAGCATATACTCTATACCCAAATCATTAATGAAATCTTAGGCCTGGCTCAAACTAGTTGGCTCACGTTAATAGGTTAACTGTCATAGTGCTCCACCAAAGTAGGTCAACCTACTGAAAGATCTGGTTTTAACTTCAGGTTTGACAACAGGAAAATTCATCAAAGTAATGAACAAAGACTCCTTTTAAATATCAATTTAAATTAAGAAAAAAAATCAGTCCAACCTTTGGTTATTTTAGTGCTTGGGTCAGGGGAATGATCATCGTAGTCACTGAAAAAGTAAAAGATATTTCATTGTTCTACATTTTATACGTGAAGGAACAGCAGTCAAGCCAACATACAGTCTGACAAAGCCATTAGTTATATAGAAGCAAATCTGGAATGGTGTGCCTCTGAATCCACAAATCAAGTAAGAATGAGGCCAACGTTGACTTTTACAAGTATTTCATCTTCTATATGCCCCCTTCTTTTCTCCAAGGATACACATAATTGAGAATTGCCTGCATTACTGATCCTGCATGTTAAAGCTGTCCTGACATCATGAAGGGCCAACAGTGGGTGGGGAGCTAGTGCCCTAAAATGGCATCAGGTCAATAAATACCCTCAATTTCACATTCCTAACTGGAAAAGAATATAGGTACAACCTAGTGGTTTTCTCCTTATACCAAGTTTCTCCTATGATACAAAGTGCTTCCCCCTGTCCCCAGTTTGTGAATATTCTTATAAATACAAGCACAACTTCAGATGTGTTTTGGCTATTCTAGAAAAAAGTGCTGGGGCCGGCGTTGTGGCATAGCGGGTAAAGCCACTGCCTGCAGTGCCGGCATCCCATATGATCACCAGTTCTAGTCCTGGCTGCTCCTCTTCCAATCCAGCTCTCTGCTATGGCCTGGGAAAGCAATAGAGATGGTCCAAGTCCTTAGAACCCTGCACCCATGTGGGAGACCTGGAAGAAGCTACTAGCTCCTGGCTCCAGATCGGCACAGCTCCAGCTGTTGCAGCCATCTGGGGAGTGAACCAGTGGATGGAAGACCTCTCCCTCCACCCTTCTCTCTGTGTAACTCTTCCTTTCAAATAAAAATAAATCTTTAAAAAAAATGAAAATGAAAAAAGTACCAATCAGGTCTAAGTTATTTGGTCCTCCTTGTTCCTTATAAATACCAAATAGTTCAGCCTTTGTTCCTACAGTCTTCCTCAACTTGGACAGCCTTCTTCTTACCTAAATCTTATCTATTCTTAAAGTATCAACTCAAACTCCACTGCTTTTGAGAATCCTTCAAATGCTCTGATTCACATCATCACTCCCTCTTATTTTTGGCATTCCTCTGAACTAAGGGAACTAAGTAGGAACCTCTGTGAGTGAGCCATTAGTACAGGCACTTCTGTTAATCTGGGGCCTGTTTCCCAAGTTCAAGAACTTAACACGTTAAAGACCTAATCTACTATACTACAAAAAAGGAGGTCCCAGGAGAAGGAAGTAGAGGCCAGGTAAATAGGAATGGGAGAGAAGATGAGAATTTAAAGCACGGGAAATGACCACAGTGGGGAACTGGGGTGGGAGTGAGGAAGATTGAGGGGTTTAATACTGGGTTCCTCACAGGCTGATTCCAGGGCCCTGTTCTTCCCACAGTTATAATTTTCATGTCAGATTTCTATTTTCTTAGTCAACTAATACTGCTTTAACTGTACCTAGAATATGAAGTCACGTCGTCATCGTTGTATGAAGATGAACTCATGATTCTGTGTATGAAGAAATGCGCTGGTTCTTTAGAACTCACTACTTCTTTCTGAAAAAGTACAAGTACAATATTACACAAAGTAGAGTTCACAATACACCAAGTAAAATATACTGTAACATTTCCTTGGTGCTCTAACTGTATTTTGTTGCCACAGGTTCACTGCTGTGTCTGGGTTAACCTGGCATCATTGCTAATGGATAATCCAGGGAACTCACTCACTAGGAAACCCTAAATCCCATGTATTTTCCAAACAAATGGTATGGTACAACTTTTTGGATAGGTTCAACCGAAGAGGTCAGCCCAGACCACTGACAGAGGGATACAGAATCAGGGACAGGAGCTGTGTGTCAAAGTGATAGTGGGGTGCACAGGCTGACTGCAAGAGATATAGTCAAAGTATTTTCACTAACTTGCTTTTTTGTTTCAACAAGCTGGCCAAATAATTTTTTAGAAAAAACATTGTCTAAGTTATGTGCCCAACGGTCACATAACTAATAAGTGGTGCCAAGCCAGAATGCTAAGGCAGAGAGGCTCAATTTGCATGAATCTTTTTACTTCCCTCCCGCTCATCTTCTGACCCTGTCCACTGACATGGAGCTTTGTACACCAAACTCCCAGTACGTATTGATCAGCTAGGATCAAAGAAAAGGATGAAATGTAGCGCTTTTAAGTAATTAGCTTGTGGGGCTGCCATTATCACACAGCAAATTAAGCTGTTCTCTGTGACACCAGCATCCTATACAGAGGTGCTGATTTGAGTCCTGCTGCTATGCCTCCCAATCCAGCTTGCTGCTGATGCACCTGGGAAGGCAGAGGAAGATGGCCCAAATTCTTGGGGCCCTGCCACCCATCTGGGAGACCAGGATGAAGTTCCTGGCTCCTGGCTTTGGCCTGGCCCTGCTCTGGCTCTTGTGGCCATTTGGGGAAGTGAACCAATGGATGAAAGGTCTCTCTTTTTCTGTCTCTCCCTCTCTCTGTCACTCTGCCTTGGAAACAAATATTTTAAAAAATGATTAGCTAGAATTTCTCCTAACTAGCTTTCATTTTCTGTTTTTGTTATGTTTCTATCTAACTTAGACTCTTCCCATGATCTGTTTTATCTTAATGAAGGCTCCTGATTTCATCTGTTAATCATTTCCCTTTTGTTGTAAACATCAGCAGAGTTGGGAGAGACTCCCTGAATGCAGTTCAGTAATGTTTTCTTCCTATCCAAGGTACACTGCTGGGACTAATATTGTGAAACTACCCTCTCGATAGAAAGCACATTTCTTACTTACATTAAGTTGTGGCTTCTGCTCCTGAAAGGAAGAATCTGCAATGGTGGAGGATTTCAAGGTAGCCTTGTTAGCCACAGAAATATTTTTTATTTCTGTCTCTTTAGGGTCTGTGCATGGAATTGGGCTTGCTTCAGTACTTTTTGTGGATAAAGTGGTTATGTAACGACAACATTTTCCTAGAGACAGAAACTTTTTCAGAGTGCTCTTGTTCTGTGATGGCTTGGGAGAAGACTTTGAACTTGCAGGGGGCTTTCTATCTTCTTTGACTTGATCTTCAAACAGGCTGTCGGATAGAATTTCTTGGACAACAACTTCATCTTCATCAGAAGTCAAGTTCTCTTCTGTGTTACATTCTGACCCTTCATGGCTGATATCATGAGCAACTAGCCGAATGATAAGATCTTTTTTGTTCAGGACATCCTTTAAGAGTTCCACTTTGGTGATGTCAGGTTTTGTTAAATTCTGAAAAGAGTTTCTGCTTGCTGTCTGCAGTTGAAGAGACAATGAATATTAAAAACAATTGCCTAAGCCATTTTCCCTGTGGTTCTATTGAATCAAGGTAATTTTTATGTGGTTTCTAGTTTCAACTTAGTAAAATTACTTATCTTCAAATTACATTTACTTACATATTAATGGTATATTTAAAGGAAGAAATAAATGAACTGCAAAAGCAATTTATGCTGTTGTGTAAATTTTTTTTTTGTATTCAGAAATAATAACATTCAAGACCAAAGAAGAAAACCTAACTAAGGTTCTTTATTTATTTTTGACAGGCAGAGTGGACAGTGAGAGAGAGAGAGAGAGAGAGAAGTCTTCTTTTTGCCATTGGTTCATCCTCCAATAGCCGCTGCGGCCAGCACATTGCGCTGATCCGAAGCCAGGAGCCAGGTGCCCGGAGCCCGGTCTCCCATGCGGGTGCAGGGCCCAAGGACTTGGGCCATCCTCCACTGCACTCCCGGGCCATAGCAGAGATCTGGCCTGGAAGAGGGGCAACCGGGACAGAATCCGGTGCCCCGACCGGGACTAGAACCCAGTGTGCCGGCACCGCAAGGTGGAGGATTAGCCTAGTGAGCCACGGCGCCAGCTAAGGTTCTTTTAATTCAGAGTCTACTTTCTACTTCCTAAGAAAAGGAGAATCAGAAATACTTTAATTGCATTATGTTTTCATAATTTACTATGAAAACTCTATAACAGACTTAGACTTGGCCATCCATGATAACATGTTTTTCTTTTTTTCTTTTTTTTTTTTTTTTTTGACAGGCAGAGTGGACAGTGAGAGAGAGAGAGAGACAGAGAGAAAGGTCTTCCTTTGCTGTTGGTTTACCTGCCAATGGCCGCCGCGGCCAGCGCGCTGCGGCTGGCGCATTGCGCTGATCCGATGGCAGGAGCCAGGTACTTATCCTGGTGTCCCATAGGGTGCAGGGCCCAAGCACTTGGGCCACCCTCCACTGCACTCCCTGGCCACAGCAGAGAGCTGGCCTGGAAGAGGGGTAACCGGGACAGAATCCGGTGCCCCAACCGGGACTAGAACCTGGTGTGCTGGCGCCGCAAGGCTGAGGATTAGCTTAGTGAGCTGCGGCACTGGCCAACATGTTTTTCTAAGTTTCTTAGTAGGGAACTAATCATAGAGTAATCTAAATACAGGCATTTTCACGAAAAAAGGCAAGATACTGGCTGACCTGGATTTTTAAAAATGCCTCACAATAAAAAATGTGAAGGCCTTTGAATGTTCACTCCTCACCATTCTGTCCTTAATACTTTGAATACGTTTAAAAAAATAAACTTCAAAGAGTAAATGTTTATTTTTCCTCACCTCCCTAGCCAAATGTCACTTTCCATTTTGCAGTGTTAAAGACAGCCCAAAGAAAAGACCATTATAATTAAATAAATGCCTTTTCCCATTTCTGTAGTCTTTGATGATGCAAAGAACCTTTAAATTAATTTGAGTTATCAATCTTAGATCTCAACTTCTCTTTGTAACACTGAAGAACAGATTTTCAGATAAATTCTGCCCTAAAGGAATGTCTTTTGTGCAAAACAAAATGAAAGAGGAACTTCTGTAAGAAATGGAAACAATCAATTTTGATTATCTGTGCTGTTGGAGGGGAACAGTGGCTCAAAAAAAGATCGTTCTATATGGCTTTGGAATTTGTCACTGTTATAAGCCTTAACTGTGCACAAATGTGTTGTGCTGGGAAGTTTTTGTACCTCAAAAAGAGCAAATGAAGCCCTGCTGGTGAATTCTGTACTGAGGAGTAGCCATTGAGTTGTGTGGGGCTATGCGGGGCCTTGCTATCCAGATTGCTGCAAAGCATTGTTCTAGTTGAGCTGCCTATATCTGTCCACTTTCCTTAAGACAGCTTCTGCTCCTCTTTCTAGTGTTAGGGTAATTCTTTGGGGTTAAATATTCTCTTCCAATGTTCTCTGGGCTATAAAGAGATAGTTAAAGTACTAAGAAAAGATATGAGAGCAGGTAACCAAAAATAAGAACTGTGACAGATTTCTGCAGATGAACTAGGCACTAGCATGGGAGTAATGTTTCAGTTTATTCACACAGATCTTGTGCCCAAAGAATTGCTTACATATAAATGTAGACTAAGTAAATGCTAATATAATTTTGAGAACTGAGAGAGATGGACATTTTAGAGCTGGGCTGGCAAGGGCCTTAATGTGGTTCAAGAAACTAAGGACCACAGAGATTCTGTTAGTGTTCCAGCTGATAATAATCTCAGTATTTTGCATTCAAAAAAGTACCCATTAATGTATTCACCAGTTCAGAGACTTAGTTCAGTGGTTTGGAGAATAATGCTAAGGAAAACATGCTCCTGGGCCTATACTCCAGGCATGGTGGTTTAATAGAACTTTGCTCAGGTGTTACGCCATGGGCTGCATCCCTAGTGTGAAAGCACATGATCAGAGCAAGAGGCTCATTTACATATACCAAGTGGCTGTGGCATGAATTGAGAACATGGGGCTGAAACAGTGTAACTCCATCTTTGGGCAAAGTCTTTTGACAATAAAATGAGAAACATAAAATCTAAAGAACTTACAGTCTAATGTTTGCTGATGAATATTGGTAAGTAAAAACAGTAGGACCATGGAGCCTTAAATTTGAGGACTCAAATGGCTGGCAGAGGCTGCTGTAGCTGATATTCTAATGGTCCCTTTTGTACCTATTTAGTACTCTAATAATGTTTAGCCATAAAAACTAACTGGGGGAACTTCTGTAAAAGACTGCATTTCTTTTAAGTTACCTAATGGAACTACAATGCCACTCAGTCTCACTTGTTGTCAGGGGATTCCCTGGGTTCCCATTCTTTAAGAGATGGCAGTTCAGTCTGCTTGGCTAACCACAACAAGCCTGATACCTAGAGGTGATGGGCTAAGTTCCAGAAAGGCAGAGGACTGCATTGTCTTGAATGAAGGCTACCCAGTTCTACCAGGATGGGAGGAGAAGTTGACCATGTTTTACAAACACATTCTGTGGACCTAACCGAGGAAGGCAGGCACAGAGGGGCAACCGGGTCACCCTAGACACTCGCTTCTGTTCACGACGCCTCTTATGCTTACCTCTAAAGGCTTCACATTCAGTCTTCCGGCCATATCCAGGGAGATCCGCCTTTCCTTCTTCCTCGGCTCTGCGGCAGCTAAGCCTATTGAGTAACTCCTTCCACTTATCATTGCGGACCTCAGTGCTTCTATGCTGTGTCCCGTTTTAGCTAAGCACTCCATCTGCAGTTTTTCAAGAGGTTGCGTTTTTATAGAAATGACCCCTAAGTGTTCTGCAACAATGTTTGGATCAATATTGATTGGCTTTTTCCCATGGTGAGGAATTATTCTAATCGGAAGTTTCTCTTTAGTTAAATTGTGGTCTGATTTTTTCCCCTCCGGTATGGGCTTCCCTTTAACAGCATACTCATATGCTTTTTCAGCAATCTGATGGACATCCAGATCTTTAAAGAAATCAGTACATGAATCTTTTGAGCTAACTGTTTCTAGTGGACAGTTTAAAACTTTACTAAAAACCAAAGAAGCCACCTTATTAGGGAAGAAGTGGTTTGTACCTTTCACATCATAATAAAGTTCTTCTTGTGTTCCACATTGTTGTAGTGCCTGATTATAAACAGAATCAACAATCTGAAGAACAGTTTCTCTATTTTCTGGATTTAGAAAGTATTCTTCAGGATAAGCAGCTACAACACTAATGTTATTTCTAGAAATTTCAGCTGTAACAGATTTTGTCAATTGAGATGACATCTTATTTAACTCAAATTTCGATAAGTTTTTAGTATTTTTGCTTGAGGCACTTGGCAACATTGCTAGTCTAGCCAAGAACAAGGCCAGTATCTCCTCTAAAAACAGGGCATCTAATACAACAGATTTTCTGGATGAAGCCTTTTCCTTCGACCTAAGGTCATCAATGATCTTAACCACTTTTTCCATAATTTTGACAGCTTCTAGAACTAATTCCGAACCTGATGCTTCTCCTTCCACTTGAGGGTGAAACTCTGAATTGGAAATTTCTTTCACCATTAAAAATCCTATGATATCGGAAAGGAAGTTGCTTTTGCCCAGTAAATCTTTATACACTGAAATATGTGAGCCAGAGTGCTTTAAAACACTGTTATAAACTGAAGTGACTACTTTTTCAATAGTTTCACTTTCTGCTAAAGATATAGTGGATGATTCTTTGGTTTGTGGTACAACTTTAATCTGACTTTTGGACATATATTCTTGGAACGAGTCTAAGATTTTTGAGATTATCTTTTGCATTTCAGCATGTAAAGTTTTGTTTGATTCTTTACCCACTGTTGGAAACACAGATAAAAGCTTTGATAAAAATTGTACAGCAATTTCTTCTATTATGTGAAAAGGCAGTTTGTGAGCCTGCGGTGGCTCACACTGGGGAACTTCGGTGGTTTGCACTATATCTTTAAGGACATTTTCAACAACATTGTCAATTTCTGTACACTGATGTGGGGTTAGCTCTCCTGAAAAATAGGTCTGGAGCTGATTGCCAGTTACTTCCCTTACAACTAAATTCACTATAGATTCTGAAAGCATTCTACAATCACTGGTGATACAATTTTGTATGTTTGCAAGAGATCCAAATTGTGGCAAGAGATTATTATAAATAGTTTGAACCACTAATTGAATAATTTCATCATCATTAGGATGTAAGGACTGTACATACTCTATAATCATACATTCATCTTTGGATATCTCTGTCATAACCGTGCTTACTAACTTCATTTGAAGGAAATCTAGTTTTGTGTACAAATTATCCTGTAACATGCTTGTGTTGGCCACTGTAAAGAAAATTTTTGACAGAAGAGAAGACATTATGTTCTCTAGAAATTCATGAGGCAACAATACAGTATATGGCTGCGATGTCTGACATTCTTTGCAGGAAGTTTGAGGCACCTTTTGAACCTTTTTCATAAGCTCCTTAGATTCTAAAGGCAAACATATTGAAGGCAGACCTTCATCATGAAGTAGCAAGTTTAGCTGATGCTGAAAAATTTCTTCTAGTACTGCATTAGCTAGCCTTTTTGCTAAATTCTCACCATTACTATTTATGTCCTTACAAATGGAGTACTGAGATTCATATTGCTGCAAAATACTGGATAGGGAAGAGTTAACAACCTTACTGATGAATGCTTTATCAACTGATGGTGTTTTAGGTATTAAAAGCACCTCATCTGAGGGAGACATTTTAGTTTCAGATGACATTTTGTTCATGGATGGTATTTTATCTCTAATTATCATTTTTATCTCAGGTGAGACTTTATTCACAGGTGGCTCTTCCTGCCTGAGAGATACTTTATGAGCTGATGAAAATGTATCTGTAGATGAGAAGGACTGATTTCGCTGATCTTGGTTTGATGCTTTCATCTGAGCCTCTAAAAACTCCTTTAACAGAGAATCTATCAACTTCACAGCTGCATCATACAGCTCATCTGAATTTACATCACTGGCTACATTTTGACATGCATCATCTGTATTTGGTGAGAAACAAAAAATACATTTATTAACTATTTCTGAGATAACTTCTTCTAAAAAGTTTTCAGGAAAAATACCAGGGTTGTTTTCTGGTGGGTACTGAGCACTGTCTGGTTTACTAGGTTGAGTTAGAATCTCTTCATCGTTACTTTTCTCCTTCTCTTTCTTGATGGCCAGAACATATTGGCTAGCTGAATTCACTGAAGTAGGCTGTGCAAAGTCCTTGTCATCCTGCTTGATTCCATATGTTGCTTTATCATTTAGAGGATATTGGGATTTTGAATCATCTATTGGCCCTTGGAAAGAAGATATTTCTAAAACGTTGCTGTAAATGATTTCAGTGATATTGTGGACATGCTGAGGATGTAATATCTGTGTGTCATCCCTAACTCTGTAAGGTGGGGAACAGCTCCTCTTCACTTGGGACCGAATATCTTTCACAATGGATTTCAAAGATGTTAATTCAAAAGGTACATCCTCTTCTAATTTTCTTTTTGCATCACTCTTCTTTGCATCATCTAATTTAACACCAGATCCCAGTACACTGTTCATGTTCCATGTGTCAGCGGTAGCTGGTGAAAACTGTTGGCATAACTTATCACCTCGCCTTTTCTCATCTTTTCTAGCTGAACTATCATTCTTCATGTTATTCTCTGGAAGTGGTGTACTTGAATATGGCCTCTGCGTATCTTCACTTTTCATCCTGGTTGTGGGGGAAGAAACTTCTGCTGTCTTCCCATTCTCCTCTCTGATGGAACTTTCCTTTTTGTTTTTATCCCTGTTCTTTCTGTTGGCCACACCTCCAGCCAACTCTGATACTAGTGTAGTTACTTTGCTCTTTATAATACTTGTTACACCAGTGCATATTGGATCCTGGATGCTGCATCTTTTCATTGAAGTCTCCTCCTTTTTGAAATCCTCTTTTTCATTAAATGTTCCTGTATCTGTCTCCCAGGTGTGCATTTTGTTTTTCAGGCCTGAGGCAGATGACTGTTCTGGTGAAGAAATCAGATTCCCTTTTAAGCTTCTGGTTGCCTTTGTAAAGGTTTTATATGGCAGATGTTGAACCCTTTGGATGATGTTATCTACATCTAGAAAGGAAAAGAAGGTGGAATACCAATTTCCTGAAAACAGTGGTTCAATCTCGAAAGCAGTGATTGCCTTCCTAGCTAAAGAAGCAATCAACTCTGTAACAATGTGACTTCTGTCATCTTTTTGAATGTCACTAGATCCATATATTTCTGTGACCTGATCATACACAGAATCAGATATCTTATTAATTGTCTTTTTATCTACTGGTGGAAAAGAAAATATTTCTTCAGCATTTGTTACAGCTTTCATTTCACTTTTCCTAAATTCTCCTATCAGGTCATTTGCAAAATTTATAGCCATGCCCACAAGCTCTTGTTCTGGCATTTCTTTGTCATTATGATTTCTATTACTACTTAGGAGTGTACAAAACTTGCAAACAAGGTCAATGATAACCTCTTCTAAAAATGAAGCAGAATACACAGATGCCTGTGGGCAGGATGATGTTTCTTCATTAGCAGGATTTGAGAGTTCAGTGGCAGAGTCATTTTCAGGTAACTCGCTGGGAGGTAAGTCTTCATCACATAAAAATGGCTGCAGATGGCGATCTACAATTTCCTTGATAATGAAGGCAGCTATTCTCTTGATGAATGAACTTCCCTTTTTGCATGTACCTCTCTGTGGTTCAAGTTGGAATTTAAGGTTTTGCATAATATTGTTACATATGGAGTCAATAAAGTTCTCAGTTGCCTCTAATTGCATACTTCCTGCATGCTCTTCTGTAGAGGCAAGTCTAATCTCATGTGCAGAAATTTCTGCTATTATTTCATCTGTTAGTTTTGAAGCTGCATCCACAAATTCACAATCTGGTATCACCTCTTCCTCTTTTATTTCAGTTTCTGTCTCAGATGAAGAGACTACATATGCTAAAAGCTTGGAAATCATATCTTCTAAGAGGGAACGAGGCAAAACAGTGATGCATGACGGCGAGACACGGTTATCCTCAATGGCCTCGAGCACATTTCTAATGATGTTATCTTCCTGTAAGGAGGAGTAAGAAGTCATTGCTAATTCTCCTGAAACTAATGACTCTATTTGATGATCATAAATTTCTTCTAACAACAAATAATAGATTTTTCTTCCAAAATTGACGGTATCATTTTGTATAGCCATATGAATATGAATCAGAGATTTATATTCATCTAATAGCTTTTCATAAATTAGGCTTATCATTTTTTGGATCAGTTCTTTATATCCTTCTGAAACATGCAGATTTTCATCCAAGTTGTCTGTAACTAAAATCTGTGATGTGGTGAGCTCCAACACAATTGATTTTACTAATATTGTAACAATGTTTGTAATATCAACTTTTGCTTCCTGTCGGTCTTCAGAAGCCAAGACATTACATGAGAACATGTAAAGGAGTTTGCATAAAAGTTCAGAAATAACTTCCTCCAAAAAGACAGCTGAATTCACAATGAAAGACAGTTCTCTTTGTTGAGGATCTTTTGTTCTTTGTTTATAAGTATGGTCAACTGAACCTGAATAAAGAGTTTTATCTCCAGGTAAAAATGACTGAAGATGATGGTTAAATATTTCTTTTATTATATAACTTGCTAGTTTTGTAACAGGTATAGCACTTATGCCTTTTTTATCTTTTGTAAGAGACTGAGAAATATCTTTATAAATGGTATCAACCATAGCCTGAGTATCTTCTTCTGAAAGCATATTTTGTTTTTCACTTCCATGTTTGATAATGCATATAGCATGCTTAGAA
Organism: Oryctolagus cuniculus; assembly: GCF_051225735.1. Classification (NCBI taxonomy): domain Eukaryota; kingdom Metazoa; phylum Chordata; class Mammalia; order Lagomorpha; family Leporidae; genus Oryctolagus; species Oryctolagus cuniculus. The sequence goes on from NC_142888.1 coordinate 107,673,434, forward strand.
ATTATTGACATGATTTCATCCACTAGTCTCACAACTGTGTTACTGACGTCTGGTTGGGAACATACTAGGCTTTCTTCACTGAAGTTTAATGGACTTATTTGAGACAAAACCTGAGTGACAATTTTTTCCAAATGGGTATGTGATAATATGGTGGTATATGTTGTACAATTCTGATTTTGGAGTTGTGATTTACTAATTTCACACTGTACTCTTTTTATCAAAGCATCAGCATTGAGTTTTGAATATGATGTAACAGGCAGCTTTGCTATGATATCTGGAAGAATCTGGAAATCAAAAACTTCAGCCAAGATAATTTTAGTTACTCTTTCAGCCAATGTCCTTGTGTCACTGAGAAAATCCTTATTAGGTAATAGTTCTAGATTATATTCTTGTGAAATTTTGTTATACACCACATCAATAATTTTTCTAGTTATATCTCTATCTACTGTTGGCAAACACAGTTGCTCTTTAGTATTTTCAAGGATGCTAACCTTGGCTTTTGACAATTCTTCTATTATCAAATATATGAGTTCTTTAGCTCTTGAAAGCTGTTCTTTTTCTAAGTCTCTTATTGTTTTTGTTTTCACACTGCTGAATGTCTTATGGAATATTTTGCTTACAACCCCAGAGATCACATCTTCTAAAAAGGCTGGGGAGTAAACACCAGCAAAAAATGGTTGCCTTCTCCTATCATCAAGGTGTGTATTCGATGGAAGCAGCAAATTTCTATACTCAAATGGATGGAGATGTTGTTGGCAGATATTTTTAATGATACAACCCGCTATTCTATCAATAAGAACATCATTACTGCTTGTGATATTATGCTCCACTACTTCTGGAGACTCTGAGTTTTGCAAAATACTTTGGAATACTGAATCAACAAGATGCTGAGCATCATCCTCTGAATACAAAGATTTGGTTTCATCTTTATCTTTTGAAAATCGAATTTCATGTTGGGAAATTTTCATCCTAATATCACTGATTAGTTTTGAAGAGATTGTATTGACATTAATTCCTGATCTACCATCTGGGGTTTCACCACATGGAAGCATGCTAACTGCAGGTGGAAAGATTCTAGATAATATTATCTTGATTATGTCTTCTAAAAATGTATACGGCAGTAAGGTGTTATACAGAGATAAATGCTGACTTGGCTTGGTAAATTTACTGATGCCACTAAAGATGTTCTGAGTTATATTCTCTGTTGTTAAAGTTGCATAGTAAGAAGCTGACAAATCCCCAGAAAAGAGTGGATGAAATAGATAGTCAGAAATAGCTGTCACAATTAAATTGGTAATATTTTCCACAGAAATATCACTGCCTTTGAGTTCCTTATTAAAAGCCTCAGGGGCCAGATCATGCTGTTCCAGAATACTCTCATACACTGAATTGACAAGTTCATCCACAATATCTGTATCTACAGTGAGAAAAGAGTGCTCTTCATCATCACAAAGAATGCAGATTTTAGCTTTGTTAAAATGGTCATTTATTGAGTTAACTATTTTGGAGACTGTTTTATCAAATTCATGCTCAGTGTTATAGTTTGGATTGAAGACCTTTGATAAAATCCTGGCTACAATTTCTTCTACAAATGTATTAGGATAAAAACCCATACCTAGTGATGATGCTGGGGTCTTTTGGGGTTTGTATGATTCAGTGACTTCACTGAGAATCTCTTTGGCCATATTTGATACTTCATCCAATGGAGTCCTTGAACAAGGTAAATTTGTTCCACACAAAAAGGGCTGAAGATGGTTGTCAATAACCTCTTGAATAATAAGACTGGCTATTCGGTCAATCATAATTGGACTTTGGCTTACCATACTTTTCTGCATTGAAACAACAGAGTCAGACATCTGCAGAATATTATCATAAACAGACTCTGCCAAATTGTGGAGGTTTTTTTCTGTACACAGATGTTGATTATCATAGTTAGTGAGCCAAATCTTATGTTTTGAAATGGCCAACATAACTTTATTTACTATACAAGTGGATAGCTCATTAAAATCTGAAATTGTTAAATAGTTATTTCCCAAGCATGAGGTCTTGCCAGAGATAGGCATAAGCCGAGGTAACAGCTTTCTGATGACATCTTCTAAAAATGAGTGTGACAACATGGTGGTATATGAATGTTGAGCATGGTAATGGCGTTCTTTCAGGTTATTTTGGAGTTTTTGTAGTATATTTTCAGCCCTGAGAGGAGAATATGAATTGGGCATGAGCCTTCCTACAAGGTACAGTGGGAGCTGGTAGTCTAAAATCTCCATCAATATGCTATTAGCTATCTGTTCTGATATGGAAGTAATAGTATGTGCCAGATAATTTCTGCAGTTTACTTGCAATTCATATCCCCATAAAACATCATTATAAACTGAGTCAACAGTCTTATTAACACTTTCTTTGGAGAATGGTGGGAAATATATACTTTCTTCAATATTCTCCAAAACAGAGACTTTGGCATTATTAAACTCATTAACCACAGAATTCACACCTAATATATTCATTTCACTGAGCTCGGCCTCGGTGATGTTTACAGTTTTGGCCCACAATGAGGTATAGAGATTAAGAAAAATGCCTACAATGATCTCTTCCAAAAATGTGGCTGAGTAAACTATTGTGCTCATGCCTCCTGCATTTTGCATGCTATGAAATATGGCTGCTGTGTTCATTCTTTTATTTCCTGGCCTTTGCAGGGGAGGTAGATGGGATAATTTTCTAGGAAAGTGCTTATCAAAAAGGGTGTGTGTTTCAGAACAAATGGATTTGGGATCATTCAATGCCCCTGTCAAAGGCTTGCCTTCATAACTTGTGAAATTTACAGAGCCTTTACCCTGTCTTAATTTTTTTAATTCTGGCCTTTTTGCTTTTGGAAACCCAGAAAATTTCTCTCTAGTGCTATATGTTAATTGTTTGTTTGCTAAGAGTGGACTTCTGGGGGGCTGTGGTACATTTTGTGACAGTTCTTCCATTAAGGATTTTACCAAACTATGGGAAACAATACTGAGAATATATTCTTCATCTATTTCTTCCAGATTTTCTAAAAGGTCTGCCATGTCATATCCTTCAGATGGTGAGCATACATTTTGAAGCATGTTGAATAGTTGACATTCTGCTGATATTTCATTAGAGAGTTGGTCACTTGCAAGGGCATTGTTGTGGGCCCTGTGTTCTTCCAAAAGTATCTGAATAAGTTTCTCACTCACAGTATTCAAAAGAAAAACTGATTTGGGTGAGAGGTCTACATTTTTTTTAGGTATGCTATGACTGTGCTCATTATTTGGAGATGGGGATACTTTCATTCCTAGTCTGCCCAAATCAGTATTCCAATTTGGGTGCTTTTCTGGAAATAACAAGTCTACAACAATATTAAAAATTTTGTTGACCACTAGTTTAGATTCACGAGTTCTTAGGCTCCCAACCAGAGTGCCTAACTTACATGCTAGTGTATTTAGTTTATCTTCCGGTAGAAGTTGATCAATATGGGGAAGACTAGTTGATTTCCAATCTCTAGAGCATGTCTGTCTTTTCATAGATTTAGTTTTGTTGCAAATGGTCAAACTATGGCCTCCACGCATGAAAAGTGACTTGTTTCTTTGTTTACTTTCAGGATGAAGGCTCATCCCTATTTCTTTGGACAGAACGTGGATTACTCCCATTAAAAGATCCTGAAAGAGTTCATTGAAGTCTGTTGCAGCTACTCTTAGGCAGTAAATATATTTAGTTTTTACAGAAACCGTTTGTTGTGTAGTGTCTTCCTTTAAAATATTGTTATTAAAAAGGATTAGAATAATGATTTCAGAAATGCTTAAAGCAAGTTCTCTGATAGAAATGATCTGACTCTTAAACTCTTGGGAATGAACTATAATAAACTTTGTAAAAGTTGCATCTTTTCTTTCCAGTACTTTCTGAACCATTCCACTGTCTTCAGTGCAATCAGAAATTCTTAACATTATATGGGAAATAACTAATTCAGTAAGACGTTCACAAAATTTCTTAAGTGAGGAATCAGTGTTTATGCTTCTTAGAGTCTTTTTAAATTCATACTTTTCCCTTAATGGTGTGGAAATCATATAGACTTTTTGATCATGAGGACCTTAAAACAGAAAACATTGCTATTTTTAACATGTAATAAAGAAAAATGTTGACCATTCAAAATACTGGCTATATTTTTATGTTAATTTCAGCTTGGTTGCACATGACTCAAGAAATCAAGAAAGCTAGACAAGAAAGGTACTGGGTTTTCTTCAAATCTCTATTTCCTATCTGTGGAATCCTTACTTCAGCTAGCAATTTTAAGACAGCAGAATTGTAAGGTCTAAAGTGTTGGTTTCCTCCTTTAATAGCTATGTTGCTTTAAGAAGCTGAGAATCCTGAGGCAGAGAACATATTTCTAGCTTTAGTGTTGCAATGCCTTTGTAGGATTCCTGTGATTGCTAGAGACCTCATATTAGTATCTTAAAAAAAATTTTATTACTATACAGATTTCATGTATTTCATAGGTACAATTCTAATGATATTCATACTTCCCTCCCAACTTTTGTCCCTCCCTCAATCCCCTTCCTTCCTTCCTTTTTTCTTTAATATTTGAAAAAAATGTAATTTCAATCCACTCTATTATTATCACAGGCTTAATGCCCTACTAACCATAATATTCAACAAGTAAAGTAGAAAGGCCACAGTTTGTATAAACAAGGGCTAAAAACAACATGAAAAATTTTAGGATGTTCAGGAAATTATCCAATTTAGTATGTATAACTATTAAACTTAACTAAATGACTGAATAAACTTGTTGCTGTTTGACAGTTTTTGACACACATAACTGGCTATTTCATATAGTGAGCATTCGCAGACTGGGAATAGAAACAACATCTTTGAAAACATAAGTTTAGAATTCTCTACCCAAGATTTTAGTTCAGACAATGGAACGTGAATAGAATTAGCCACTGTTCCCATAAATGCTTGCCTATCAATTATTAAATGTCAATGTCTTTAACTATATACCTCAAAAATGAATTCAAGGGGGAGTTCCAAGATGGCAGAGTAGAGAGGGAGCTTAGTGCTCTAATCTAGGAAAAGATGGTTTAAAAAAGTGGAGAGAGTACAGTCTTAGGGAAGTGTTAGGGAGAAAACAGTAAAGGAAGCCCTACACAAATTAGAGGGACATGGTGGACCTACTTGGAGGGCATGGGTGCTCACAGCTCAGGAATCCAGCAGCTGAGAACCTACGCATCATTGTTGGAAAGTGAGGTGAGACCGGACCCGAACAGCCCAAGTCACTGGCAATAAAGCTTCAGAAAGAGGCTAGAGGTAACCTGGCTTAGAGCCCTGAGAGGGATAGTGTACCTGCCAAACTAGAGGAGAAAAAAAAAAGGAGGGACATGTTTCTCTCTCCCAATCACTTTACAATGGCATCTTCTAACAAGCTGATAGAGTGGGTGTCATTTTGGACACACATAAAGCTGCGCCAGCTCGTGTCTGCACCCAGCAACCAGCTGAGTGGAGAGTCCTGAATCTGGTGGGGAGAACTAACAGGGGGCTGGGAGCTCATGACTGTGGGAGGCTTAGGTGCCAGGACTGTGAAAAAAACTGAGGCTGTGTGGGAGGACTCACCACGTGGCTGGGACTTTGGGCAGTCACTGTGGGAGACTCCACATGCTCAGGGCTTCCTGGTTACCTGGTCGGGGACATTGCTGGGGAATCTGAGCTAACACTGAGGACTGCACAGGTCCTTTGTGTGGTCCTTGGGGCAGAGCAGATGAATGCTATACCTGCTGGGGTTAGTACTCAGGCACTGGTCACCTTTGAGGAGAGGGACTCAGCTGAGCAGAATAAACTTCCCTTCTGATTAAAAAAAAAAGACCACAGCTAATCTGGATGTGTCAACTTAGACATGCCCTTCACCCTGGAGAACTGAACAGAGCTCCCTGGCCACACCCACTACAAGCCTCTAGGTATTCACTGAAAGCAGATTCTCCACTTATCTACAGAGGAATAATACAAAGATAAAAGCCATCACAGTGAAAAAAACAAAGAAGAAACCAATGAGTATCTCCACAAATGCAGAATAACAAATGCACCAATTCAAGAAACAAGAATACCGAAGACAACATGACACACCCAAAAGAACACAACACTTCAATACTAGATTGTGAAGATGACAATATGGAAGAAATGCAAGAAATGGAATTTAAAAAATTCATCATAATATTACATAGATTATCAGCATCCCATATGGGCACTGGTTCGAGACCCAGCTGCTCCACTTCTGATCCAGCTCTCTGTTGTGGCCTGAGAAAGCAGTGAAGATGGCCCAAGTCCTTGGGCCCCTGCACCCATGTAGGAGACCCTGAAGAAGCTCCTGATTCCTGGCTTCAGATCGGTGGAGCTCTGATCATTGCAGCCATTTGGAGAGTGAACCAGCAGATGGAAGACCTCCCACCCTCCCTTCCTTTCTCTCTCTCTCTCTCTCTCTCTCTCTCTCTGCCTCTCCTTCTCTCTCTGTATAACTCCGAATTTCAAATAAATACATAAATCTTAAAAAAAAAGACACAGACTGGCTGACTGGATTAAAAAACAAAACTCATCTACTTGCTACCTACAAGAAACACATCTCACCAACAAAGATGCAGGCAGACTGAAAGTGAAAGGATGGAAAAAGATATTCTAGGCTAACAGAAACCAAAAAAGAGCTGGTGCAGCCATCCTACTATCAGACAAAATAGATTTTAACACAAAAAAAATGTTAAAAGAGACAAAGAAAGGCATTATGTAATGATTAAGGGATCAACAGGAAAATGTAACTATTATAAAAATGGCACCTGTCTATTTAGAATTGTTCAGGGATCTAAAGGGAGACATAGACTCCAATACCATAGAAATGGGGGACTTGAAAACCCCACTTTCAGCACTGGACAGATCAACCAGATAGAAAACCTGAAAGGAAACAGCAGATTTAATTGACACTATAGAACAAATGGACCTAACAGACATCTACAGAACTTTTTATCCTACAGTTGCAGAATACACATTCTTCTCACCAGTGCATAGAACCTTCTTTAGGATTGACCACATACTAAGGCATAAAGCAAGTCTTATCAAATTAAGAAAAAATCAAAATTATACCATGCATTTTCTCAGACCACAATGGAGTGAGGCTGGAAATCAGCAACTCAGGGATCTCTAGAACATATGCAAATACATCAAGACTGAATAACATACTCCTGAATGAAGAGTGGGTCATAGAAGAAATCAAAACATTTCTGGAACAAATGAAGATGACAACAGAACATATCAAAACTTATGGCATACAGCAAAAGCAATGTTAAGAGGAAAGTTTATAGCAATTGGTGCCTACATCAAGCAATTGGAAAGGCTCCATATAAATGAGCAATCAATGCATCCCAAGGATCTAGAAAAACAACAGAAAATCAAACCCAAACTAGTAGAGGAAAGAAGCAATTAAAAGTAGGGGCCGGTGCTGTGGCATAGCAGGTGGAGCCGCTTCCTGCAGTGCCAGCATCCTATGTGGGCAGCAGTTTGAGTCCTGGCTGCTCCACTTCCAATCCAGCTCTCTTCTGTAGCCTGGGAAATCAGTAGAGGATGGCCCAAGTCCTTGGGCCTCTATGCTTGCATGGGAGACCTGGAGGAAGCTCCTGGCTCCTGCCTTCAGATTAGCACAGCTGTGACTGTTGTGGCCATCTGGGGAGTGAACCAGCGGATGGAAGACCTCTCTCTCTCTCTCTCTCTCTCTCTCTCTCTCTCTCTCCTTATGCCTCTCTGTAACTCTGCCTTTCAAATAAATGAATAAATCTTTAAAACAAAGAAATAATTAAAATTAGAAAAGAAATCAAAAAATTGAATCCAAAAAAGCCATACAAAAGATCAGCAAAATGAAGAGCTGGTTTTTTAAAATTAAACAAAATTGACACACCAATGGCACAACTAACCAAAAAAGGGAGAGAAGACCCAAATCAATAAAGTTAGTGATAAAAAGGAAATGTAACAACAGACACCACAGAAATAAAAAGAATCATCAGAAATTACTACAAAGAGCTGTATGCCAACAAACTGGGAAACCTAGAAGAAATGGATAGATTCCTGGACAGAAACAATCTACCTAAATTGAGCCATGAAGACCTAGAAAACCTAAACAGACCCATAACCAAGACAGAAATTGAATCAGTAATAAAGGCTCTCCCAACAAAGAAAAGCCCAGGACCAAATGGATTCAATGCTGAATTCTACCAGACATTTAAAGAAGAACTAACTCCAATTCTTCTCAAGTTATTCAAAGCAATTGAAAGGGAGGGAATTCTCCCACATTCTTTCTATGAAGCCAGCATCACCTTAATTTCTAAACCTGAAAAAGATGCAACAGAGAAACAGAATTACAGACCAATTTCCCTGATGAACAGAGCCGCAAAAATCCTCAACAAAATTCTAGCCAATCGAATCCAACAACATATCAGAAAGCTCATCCACCCAGTCCAAGTGGGATTTATCTCTGGCATGCAGGGATGACTCAACATTCACAAATCAATCAATGTGATACATCACATTAACAAACTGCAGAACAAAAACCATATGATTATCTCAATAGATGCAGAAAAAGCATTTGATAAAATACAACACTCTTTCATGATGAAAACTCTAAGCAAACTGGGTATAGAAAGAACATTCCTCAACACAATCAAGGCAATTTATGACAAACCCATGGACAGTGTCCTATTGAATAGGGGAAAAGTTGGAAGTATTTCCACTGAGATCTGGTACCATACAAGGATTCCCACTCTCACCACTGCTACTCAATATAATCCTGGAAGTTTTAACCAGAGCCATTAGGCAAGAAAAAGAAATCAAAGGGATACAAATTGGGAAGGAGGAAGTCAAACTATCCCTATTTGCAGGTGACATGATTCTATATATAGGAGATCCAAAAGACTCCACTAAGAGACTATTGGAACTCATAGAAGAGTTTGGTAAAGTAGCAAGTTATAAAGTCAATACACAAACATCAACAGCCTTTGTATACACAGATAATACCAAGGCTGAGATTGAGCTCCTAAGATCAATCCCATTCACAACAACTACAAAAAAATCAGATACCTCAGAATAAATTCAACCAAGGATGTCAAAGAGCTCTACAATGAGAATTACAAAACACTAAAGAAATAAATAGAAGAAGATACAAAAATTGGAAAAACCTACCATGTTCATGGATTGGAAGAATCAATATCATCAAAATGCCCACTCTTCCAAAAGCAATTTACAGATTCAATGTGATACCAATCAAAATGCCAAAGACATTCTCCTCAGATATAGAAAAATGATGCTGAAATTAATATGGAGGAACAGGAGACCTCAAATAGCTAAAGCAATCTTATACAACAAAAACAAAGCCAAGGCATCACAATACCAGATTTCAAGACATGCTACAAGGCAGTTATAATCAAAAAAGCCTTGTACTGGTACAAAATAGATGGATAGACCAATGGAACACAATAGAAATGCCAGAAATCAATCCAAACATATACAACAAACTTATATTTGACCAAGGAGCTAAAACCAATCCCTGGAGCAAGGACAGTCTCTTCAACAAATGGTGCTGGGAAAACTGGATTTCCACATGCAGAAATATGGAGCAAGGTCCCTACCTTACACCTTTCACAAAAATCCACTCAACATGGATTACAGACACCATCAAATTACTAGAGAACATTGGAGAAACCCTACAAGACATTGGTCAGGCAACGAGTTCTTAGAAAAACCCCAGAAGCACAGGCAGTCAAAACCAAAATTAACAAATGGGATTACACCAACTGAGCAGTTTGTGTATGGCAAAAGAAACATGCAGGAAAGTGAAGAGGCAACCGACAGAACAGGATAAATTATTTGCAAACTATGCAACTGATAAAGGATTAATAACCATAATATACAATGAGATCAAGAAACTCCACAAATAACAAAACAAACAACCCAGTTAAGAGATGGGCCAAGGACTTAAACAGACATTTTTCAAAACAGAAAATTCAAATGGCCAATGGACACATGAAAAAATGTTCAGGATCACTAGCCATCAAGGAAATGCAAATCAATACCACAATGAGGTTTCACCTCACCCCAGTTAGAATGGCTTTCATACAGAAATCAACAAACAACAAATGTTGGTGAGGATGCGGGTGAAAAAGGTACCTTAATCCACTGTTGGTGGGAATGTGAACTAGTAAAGCCACTATGGAAGACAGGGTGAGGATACCTCAAAAATCTGAATATAGACCTACCATATGACCCAGCCATCCCACTCCTGGGAATTTACCCAAGGGATTTACCCAAGGGAAAAGAAAACAGTAAACAAAAGAGCTATCTACACCTCCATGTTTATTGCAGCTCAATTCACAATAGCTAAGATATGGAACCAACCTAAATTCCCATCAACAGAAGACTGGATAAAGAAATTATGGGATATGTATACTATGGAATACTACACAGCAGAAAAAAATGAAATCTGTTCATTTGCAACAAAATGGATGAATATGGAACACATCATACTTAGTGATATAAGCCAGTCCCAAAGGGACAAATACCATATATTCTCCCTGATTTGTGAGAACTAATAGAGCACCTAAAATGAAATCTGTAGAAGTAAAATTGATACTTCAAGAAGGGTTGACAGAAAGAAGTGGCCATCGAAGAAGGAGGTTCTTTTCTCTAACGGGAGTAGAGTACTTCTACTTTGCTTATGGTCTTGTCCAAATACTGACGGAGTTTGTGTACTCAAAAGGCTTCCATAGCCTAGGCAGCTCACATCAAGAGCCTTAGGTAGTCACTGATGTAATACATAAGAGTGTGAATTGCTAAATTAACAACAGGACTCACTGTGCACTAACTCCCCATGCAGGACCTCTGTCCTCAGTGAGTTGTATTATGAGAGTTATCTGTAAAACTAGTTCTCAGGTTTTGTGTGTGTGTGTGCAAATTGTTGAAATCTTTACTTAGTATAGAGTTGGTCTTCTGTGTACAAAGTTAATTGAAAATGAATCTTAATGGAGAATAGGACTGGGAAGAGGAGAGGGAGGAGGTGGAGGGGTGGCAGTGTGGATGGGAGGGCGGTTTTGGTGGGAAGAATAACTATATTCCTAAAGTTGTAATTATGAAATTTGTATTCCTTAAAAAATAAATTAAAAAATGAATTCAGTCATTACTTTGCCATCAATTAGCTATGCATGAGGTCTGCCTATAATGTAAGAAGTCTTTTAAAAAGAACTTTTAGTTTTTTAAGATTGACAGTGTTTATTATCTTTTAAAATTAAGATTATTTGTTTTTATTGACATACAATAATCATACATATTTATGGGGTACAATATAATATTTCAATACATGCATATACATTGTAATGATCAAATTAGGATAATTAGCATCCATCATTTCATATATTCAAGATTTGTTTGTAAGAAGAACTTTTAAAAGACCTGTTTGAATTTCTTTTCGGGAATTGTCTTTAGAGTTTTATGTACCACTCAAGGAAACTGGTCTCATCATTTCATAGACATACCTCATGCCCAACCAAGATCTCTTGCTTTAAAATTTGCCCATTTAATTTCTTTTTTTTTTTTTTTTTTGACAGGCAGAGTGGACAGTAAGAGAGAGAGATAGAGAGAAAGGTCTTCCTTTGCCGTTGGATCACCCTCCAATGGCCGCCATGGCTGGCGTGCTGCGGACGGCACACCGCGCTAATCTGATGGCAGGAGCCAGGTGCTTTTCCTGGTCTCCCATGGGGTGCAGGGCCCAAGCACTTGGGCCATCCTCCACTGCACTCCCTGGCCACAGCAGAGAGCTGGCCTGGAAGAGGGGCAACCGGGACAGAATCTGGCACCCCCACCGGGACTAGAACCCGGTGTGCTGGCGCCGCAAGGCGGAGGATTAGCCTAGTGAGCTGCGGCGCCGGCTTGCCCATTTAATTTCATCTGTAGATAGGGAAAACTGAACAACAGCCCTCCCAATAAAAGTTACCTGAAAGCGTATTTTTTTCTTTTAGCATACCAACCAGTTGAAAAATGCCCAAGTAGATAAACAGCCACCCAAATCTAAGACTGCTTCCAGAGAAAGCAGTAAATGCAGCTTCTTAGGTGTAAAGGTAAAAACAAAATTCTTAAAATTATCACTGATTTCTCATCTAAAAACAGACTAACACTTTATTAATCATCTCTCACTCACCTCTGGTTTCAAAGTTCTTGAAATGTGTGACCACAGATGTAGTAATATATCTTGCTACTAGATGGATTTCATTTGCTCCCAGTTCCTGGTCCGTAAAATCAATGACTTCAGCCTCTTCAAAAGTCGCAATTTTCTCTGAATTTGGGGACTTATTTTCCCACTTTTCTAGTAAAGTGAAGTCTCCACTGGCTTCGTGGCTTTTGTTTTCTTTTTCAGTTTTACAGCTGAATCTTTTGCCCCATGTTTTAAGTAAGCTGTTCTCACCCTTTTCTTTAGACATTACAGACAAAGCCCTTTCATTTGAGATTAAAAGTGGCTGCACCATTTCCATACTTGCATTACCGTGGAGAGAACCCAGAAATTCAGAACGTCGCAGCACATTGTCGATATCATTTTCTGCAGCTAAACATACTTTGACTGGAGAAACAGATGTCTGTGTTTGGTTTGAGTGAAGCATTTGATTTTCCTCTGCCTCTCCTTCTCCAAAGGATGTGGCGTGCTCTAGTGTTGCCTGTGCAGAGATGATGGATTTCTGAGGTAATTTCGGTAAGACACTGTCTTTAGGGAGAGTCTTGTTTCCTTTCATGCCTTGATCAAAATGGTGAAGGTCTTGTGCTTCACTTCTTGAATATGATGGTTTAAATTCTGGTTTGAGCTTTTTCATTGTATGTGTGGTTTTTGTTGTATCTCCCACACAGTGGCTGGCACAGGAAGAGAATTTTGAGGAAACCCTGTCTGATCCTTTCGAATCTCCCTCTGAAGGAAACACAAAAGCAGGGATTTGTGAAGGATCATTCCTGTGGTTAACTCCCTCTAACTCTGAGGTGGGCATTTTCACCCTGTTTGTGAATTCGTTCTGATTAATATTGCAGTCTCCTTTGAGCTGATCTTCCTTTTGTTGATTTTTGATGAAGGACTCGTAAAAATGAGTACACTGCTCTATCAATGTGCTGATGATCTGACTTGTTACTGTGCTGTCTTCAAATGCACTATCTGAAGATAGTCCCACTTGGAGTTTTTCTTGGTCTAGCTTGTTCTTAATTATACCAAGCATGTCCCTGACAGTATTGGTAGCATAAGTAAGCAATTCTGTGTGGAACGAATGAAGCTGTCGAAGGGTGTCCTGTATGTTTCCTTGGGGAGTCACAGCACTATGTTTAGATTCATCAGGAAACACATTCAATGACTGGAAACTTGGTAATAATTTTTTCACTGATGGTTTCTGTTGGACAGCAAAAAATTTTTCAATAGGCACTTTCACAATTTCTGAGAAAGTGTATCTAGAAATGTGCTTAAGCTGGAGGTCTGCAAATGACTCTAAAATGTTTAGAACTCCTTCGATGATCTCTTGAGCGACTTGGTGGCTAGAGAGCAAATCACGTGTGTCTTCTACTTCTGTGTCATATATTGGTGTACTGTTGATGTTGTTTGATCTTTCTAGAGCTTGCTTTTTGCTGACTTGAGTTTCTTTACTATCTTTTAGGAACATCAGCGTTGAGAAGCAGAACTTTAGTTTTTGAAATAACATTTCAATAATTGCCTTGCCAAACATATTAATTTGTGTTTGGGAATCCACAGCTCTTTGAAAACTATGTTGCCTGCTTTCACAAGCCTTAAGAGGTGACAAATTTAAAAGTGAAACAGGCTGCTCTAGTTCTTTTGTTTTTATTAAAATTTCATGCAAAACAGTCTCAGTTATCATCAATAGCTTATGTTTTTCATTTTCCATCTCACTTGATTCTGTTGGCCTTTTACCAAATATTTGCATAAAAATGTCTTCCGTAGGAAAAATCTTTTCCGGCTGTGAACAAACATTCTCTAAGTAAAACTGTGCTTCTGGGTTTGGAGGAGAGATAGTACTTAAAATCTTCCATAAATGTTTTCGGTTATCTGAACATGAGCCTTTTTTTGGGTCAGCCAAATTGTTCTTCATGGCATATACTCCTTGTAAAACTGTATTTACTATTTCACGTGCTTTCTCGAGTTGATCAGAAGGAAAAGTTTGCATGTTTACCATTGCTCTACTTTGCTTTACCTTTTGAAATTTATTCACAGTTGTCTCCAGAATATTGCATACTATATCATTGGCATACATTTTTAGTTCTGCAGTGGGAAGTTTTGTTCTCACTGAAGGTCTTTTGGCATCTCCTGTTGATAATAGTTCTTGCAGCCCAATGATAGTCTTGGACTTGCTGTCTCTTGGAATCTTCACTCCAAGACCCAACTTGGTCTTGCTTTTGGCCTTACCACCACCAAGTTCCAATGGCGGTGTTGCAAATTTAGGCAGAGAGGTAACTTTCGATTTTGTTTTGAAATCTTTTTTAAAGCCTGGCCCAGGGCTGCCCTTGGGATTCATTTTAGAATTGCATGGCCTCAGAAATCGTGATTCATGAGACTGACCTAGATCCAGCAAAGCAAAATTTGTGATCTTTGTAAGAACATTTTGGACCAATTCTTTGCCCACTTGCAATGGAAAACAATGCAATGATGTGGTTTCCATTGAAGTAACATTTTTAGTGCCCGTAAAAGGATAACCTCGCCTTATTAAATGTTCAGGGAATGCTCGTCTTTTTTCTGCTTGTTTCACTCCTTTAAAGCATGATACATTCATCAGTAATTTATCACTGCCAGATGCTTCCAGTTCACTCCTAGTCTCATTATTTTCATATAATGATGTCAGAACTACCAAGAGCATTGTTTCAAAAACATTTTTAATTATATCATTTGTGACACTGCCTATACGTGATTGTAAGATATTTTTTTTGTGCTGCTGTTCTAATTTTAAAATCAGATGGAAAACGAGAGGGATTGTTAAATGGAGGCCAATGGTCTTTGTCTTCCATTACCCTTCGATAAACCTTCTTTACAATTTCTCTAACTGCACTGAACAAAGGTGATGTTTTCTCCTGTCTAGATTCTCCATTTCTAAATATTCCCTCCAAAATCCTTCTCAAGTTTTCCTCTTCTGATGAAATTTGGTTTTGATCCAGGCATTTTGAAATCAGAGGAAGTTCAGTGTTGTCTTCCACCTTTCTTTGACCATGCAATAGTTTATTTTGTAAAGCCGGTTGTGGGAAGAGAGTAAAATTGTGTTTTGAGTGAAGACTACTTTCCTTTAAAGATATTTTATCATGCAGACTCTTCAAGATATTGTTGACAGTTTCACTTGCAATGGTGTTTTCTAGAAATAAAGTAATGTTTGGATATGAATATGTCATTTGGATTTCTAGATCTACGTCATTTTTAATAAGCATCAAGATGGTGCTAGCAATGATTTTTGCATATTCTTTAAGGCTAGCTTGTGATAGGTGGATTGCAGGACCCCATTCTTCATAATTAGCAAATTTATCATCTGTGACTCCTTCACTGAGAATGGTTTCATTTGTTGATAGTTTCAGACCATTCACATCAGATGATATTTGGTTTGATTTTAAAAATACAGTGTCATCTTGTTTGTAATTTGTAAATTCTGGGCTAATAAATGATTTTTCTCTAGGCTTGGAATCAAGAGTAAGTAAATCTATTCTTTCTGTGGCAAAAGATTTTAATCTATCTAAAATAGCTTTAGTAATGCAGTTAGCATTTTCTTCATATGAATTAAGGGCAGATTGCTTGGTGTCTTGTTCCTTAAGAACAGTTGCTTGAGAGTCCATAGCAGACTGTTGACATTGTTCTTTTGGATATGCATCACACAGTCCTGGGGACATTCTTGCAGACATGGAATACTTTGCACTTAGGCCAACCGTAACAGCAGAACTGATATTTTCAAGAACTATATCCACCATATCATTAGAAATCACAGCAACACATGAATTAGGAACTAAAATCATTGGGACAGCCATATTCGCACACTCAGGGACCATTTCAGAATTGACTTCAAGATGTCCCCAGCTTCCGTTACCTTTATGACTTGACGTATCATGTGGGAAATTATTCTCCTCTAGCATTTTTTCACAAATGTCACTTAAGATACATTCAATGGTTTCTAGTATTTGAGACTGAAGTTTTTTTCGATAATCCTTTTTATTAAACAGCTTTTTTACGACATATTCTGGCTCACTTGAATCAATCTGTGTGTCAGAAATACTTTTTTCACACTTGCCTTTAGCAGATAGACAATCCAACACTGTATTAACAATCTGACTTGTAATACTTTCAGAGACCACAATATTATGTGTTAAGAATGGGCTTTTTGCTTCTTTATCTAACTTCCGTTTGATTTCTTGTAAAATCTGTTTAGCTACCTGCGTTGCATATATATGTAATTTAGATGTAGTCAATTGACATTTTGAGGTGGCCTTTCTTGACTTCTTATGATCTACTGAGTGACAAGATAATTGATCACTAGAATATGAATTTTTGGTTGATGACCATGATTGACTTAAAGCAGTCACATCCTGCTGTAAAGTCATTGGAACTCTGATAAGAGGACAAAAGTATGATTTTACTTTAGAAGTTGCAAATCTTTCCAAATTTGCTAATACTGACTGTATAATATCTTCAACTACATCTACTGTGGTCAATTTATCAGCACTAAATCTAGTAAGTGAACATGGGTTTCTGTCCAGTATGGTAAAATGAACAGAGGGCTTTTGTCCACTGGCATGTTCAGGGAAACAGATGCTTGTGGGGTTGCTTAAAGTGTCCCATCTATTTTCACCTGCATTTCTATCTGTCATGGTTGCAGAATGAAGTTTTTGAAATATGGTTCTGATAATATTATCTGCAACAGTGATAACATCTGCTTCAGATATTAAAGGATCCATTGTTTTGTCCAGGCCTTCAACTGGCTCATCATTGGCATGAGGGGTGTCACATAACTTGGAATGGAGGACAGGACGTACATTTATTTGATCAATTAAATCATTTTGGAAAATTTCTTTCAAAATATGTCTTATAATGGGCACAACTGGGGACTTTTGTGGCTCTCTAAGTTCTGATTCAATTTTTTTCAAGGTTCTTTCTAATTTCTGCTGTTCAAGACAATCTGATTTAGTTTCTTCTGGTGGCCTTTTCTCTCCATCACATTCTTTCTCTGTATCTTCAGGATCTTCTAGATAGGTTTCTGGTCCAGCTCCTCCAGGAAGAAAATTGCCATAAACTGGTTTGTACCTGTAATATTCAATACTTCTCTCTTCCAGTTCAGTTTCATTAAACTTATCTGGAGGCATTCCATCTAAAATTAAATTGACTAGCTTCTTAAGCATTTGTTTCTCTTGTGGAGGGTTGTGTACACATGTTTCCAAATCTGGCAAGCTCGCATTTAATTCAGTTTGAATAGCCTTTAAAATAGCACTTGATGCCTTCTTTGTTCGTATGTGTAAAGCAGACTTCAATAGTTTGTCATGTGTGGTAGGCCACATATTGGTACCTTCACTTTCCCAGTCTGTTGTGTTGCCCTTTTTATTGCCATTGATTACAGCACCCAGAGTTTTAAAACTTCTATTGGCAAACCCTTTCAATATAGCAAAAACTGTTTCAAGGATATCTGAAGCCATGATTTTTAGTTTATTTGTATACTTTTTTGGCATGCTCCCGGTTTGAGGGACAGTAGTTTTACCCTTACTGGTAGTCACCTCTTGACTGCCCTGCTGGATCACACTGGACATCATGCTGGAGATGATATCAGAGCATCTGCTCATTTCCTCCATAAGTGAAGCAAATGAAAGGCTGCTAATATCAAAGTATTCTGAGGTCTCTTTAAATTCTGAATGTTTCAAGCTGCCATTCATCTCAGCACTACATAATTTTGTAATGATATATTCTAGAATTGTATGAGAGATCAGTTGAATATCTGGCTGCATTTCAGTGTTCATTCTCAAATTTTCATTACTCCTCTCTCCCTTTGGCTCACTATCAGATTGGGGAGAATGCGGATAGCCTCCTACAAGATTACATAACATATCACATAAAATGTCTCCAATTTTATCTAATACTTGCCACGTGGTACATATGTGAACTTCTTTTTGCCCAGGAGGACAATGAAAAGGAGAAAATATTGGTTGATTGATGTCAGTATTTTCATACGAGATTCCTTTGTTTGAAGGCAATGGAACATTGTGTTTTTCTGGCTTTTCATTTAACACTTCACAAATACAGCTTACTAGTGAACTTGTCATAATGTCATTGTTTAGTTTTGTGACAAAAGAATCTAATTCGTTTTCAGTGTTAGCAAAAAATCCTGTATCTGTAAATTTCTTGGCAGGGCCCTTCTCCCTAAAATTTTGATTTTGCCTATTGTGTTTTAGTTTCTTCTGTATAGAATCCAGAACAATTTTTACCACTTTAGTTGTGTATGAGCTAAGTTCAGATTGAAACAGAGATTTCTTGCTAGGTGTAGGCTTCAAATTGCTAGTATGGCTTTCTGATTTGAAGCATTTTTGCAATTTTCGATAAAGGAATGACTTCAGCTTCTTAAAAATTGTATGAGTGATCTTATCATTAATATGAAATACAGTGTCAGATGTTGATTCATTATTTCCAGATTCTAACCAGAGATGGTCTTCAGGATCAGTACTAAGTGCAGCTATAATGTTCATCTTCTTTTCACTCTCAAACCATATTTCTAATGGATCTTTATCTGGTATTTCCGCATTATTGAGAGAAGTTTCATGTACTGATGAACAAGCAGAATGTTTACTGTCATTGATGATGTGAGTTGAAGCTATGGAGAGTATTTTTAACACAGCATCTGCTATTTCATGAGCTACTGTATCGATTTCTGACACAGAGAACATCTGGCCCAACTGTTCTAGATGTGATAGACCAGATTTTTCTGAAGTAAGAGGTGTAGCTTCTTGATCAAGGAACACAGAAGATGTATCTTTAAGCACTTCTGCTAAAATATTTGTAATTATGTTTTTTGAGGCTTTTTGTATTTGATGCTTTTCATGTTGACTGAAAATCCAAGTATCTTTATTCAAACATAGTGTGTCTTTAAAAACATCTTTATTATTAAAAGTTGGAAAGTTACTCTTTAATCCCCAATCTTGAAATGCCACTTTGCCTTGACAAGCAGGCGTTGCAGGTGAATTGGCAATTTGGTTGTATTTAAGATCAGCGTTTCCCTGTGCTGACTGGCGATTAGCCAATTGTTCTTGTAAATTTGCTTTTTCATCCTTGATACATGGGATCAGCGCCTCTTCCACAATTTTGTGTTCTTCTTTTTCATCTTCAGCATAAAGGACCATGCCAGGCACATTAATAGGTGGAAACAGTTGCCTATTTCTAGGACCAGCCACCCCAGTGCCAGCAAGTCTGTTTTCTTCAGTGATAAAAGGACTGCCTAGTCTGGGCTGTCTAGTCTTTCCGATGTCTGTTTTCACTGATTTCCAGTGTAGCTGAGTCAAGATATCATCAAGTAGCCGAAGGGTGGCTACTGTCTCTTCACTTGAGGTAAGCCTTTCATTACAAAGTCCAGTTTGTATATAATCCAGTATAGTGCAAATTGCTTCCTCTATATTAACAAGCAGAGAGGACTGGGACAAAATATTTGACACTAAATTTTGTATTTCTTCTTCAGCAATCAAATTGGCTGCATCATATTCCACACTAGACTTTCTTTTGCCAACTTTTTGAAAACACGTGTATGTTGGATCTGTCAGACATAGCTGATGAGTGGATTCAGGCATGACATCATCAGCAAGTTGATTTTGCTTAGAAGATGCAAGAACCAACAGCTTCTCTAAAATTACATGAACCATATCCTCTGCGATGTCACCCATGTTCTCTGAAGCATAAGGCAGTGAACCTTCCGAAGGCTTTTCTGTGGGGGAAATGAGATGTTCTCCACTGGGTGTTGAGTCTGATTTAAAGTGGACTGGCACATCTTGTGAAAACACTTCCATACATTTTTTCTGAGCTGCAGACTGTAGTTTATCAAGCACGCTTTCCACGATTTCATCAGCTGCTGAAGAGGTATCAATGTCAGAGAGCAAGTCTTCACTGTCCCTGTCAGTCTGGTCAGGCAAATCATCAGCTACAACAGTAGAAAGGGTGGGGATGGCCTCATTTAGATTGGACACCATTTCCTGAAAAATGTTTTGTAAAATTACCTCAGTTTCCTCCTTTAGGTAACTCTTAAACTTAACAAAAGCATTCGTTAACTCCTGCTTCTCGTTTTCGATTGTTGCTTTCCCACCTGAAGACTGTGGGTGTTCTAAGTCATCTGTTTCAGTGGCAGCATCCCTCGATTTCTTTGAGTTGCGCTCAGTTGATACAAAAAGGTGAGTATCTGATTTACAGGCTTTGAGACCTGTGTATTCATAGACCTCGTCGTCATTAATTTCAGAGGGCACAGATTGTCTTTTCTTGGGATGAGCTTTCTCCGCAGCTGTTCTATTTATAGGGGCAGGAGATGGTATTAATGGTGTGGTTGGTTGCTCCATTGACCTATCAGCTGCCTTTGCAGAGGGCTCTGTCTGAAATGTCTTCGTTCCTGTATACATCAACATGTAACTGCATGTACTACAGGAAGAGGGGGCAGAGTCAGCAGATACTGGGTGTGCATTATTTTTTACTCTTTCTTCATAATTTGTGATGGCTGGGTATAATATACTGGTAACTGAAGCCACAACCCATGCCATTATATTACGAATTATACTATTCAGTTCTTCAGAAGTTACCTAGAAAGAAGATGAGCAGGGATACAAGGAAAATCAAATATAAATTCACTCTATTTTAGGGATGAGGGCTAATCTTTAATTTCATACATCAAACAACAAGTAACTAGAATACAGTCATGGTGTAGAGGGAACACAAGAAAGGATCTCTTTTGAAAATCTGATCAATTTCAAGTCAGTTTGTTCTCTGTAGCTCTGATCTATTCTTCAAACATGATTCCATTTTATTTAAAATCCCTTGGGGGTTTTATTTTTAGCGGTTTTTTACCAGGAAAAAAATGACTTTTTGGTAGGAAAACAAAAGCTAAATGGGTGCTTAGGTTAAGACAAAACAAATGCTTTGACAAGAAGTGAAACTGTGTTTATGATCTATATGCTATTGTAAAAAAACAGACTACCTCTACCAAACCATTTCATTTTTATTTATTTTTTTTTTATTTTTTATTTTTTGACAGGCAGAGTGGACAGTGAGAGAGAGAGAGAGAGAGAGAGAGAGAGAGAGAGAGAAAGGTCTTCCTTTGCCGTTGGTTCACCCTCCAATGGCCGCCGCGGCCGGCGCGCTGCGGCCGGCGCACCGCGCTGATCCGATGGCAGGAGCCAGGAGCCAGGTGCTTTTCCTGGTCTCCCATGGGGTGCAGGGCCCAAGCACCTGGGCCATCCTCCACTGCACTCCCTGGCCACAGCAGAGGGCTGGCCTGGAAGAGGGGCAACCGGGACAGAATCCGGTGCCCCGGCCGGGACTAGAACCCGGTGTGCCGGCGCCGCTAGGCGGAGGATTAGCCTAGTGAGCCGCGGCGCCGGCCCCAAACCATTTCATGAAGCAAATCTGTAGCCAAAGCATTCCTGTGCATTCACAGAGATAACGTTCTGCATAGGCATGTTTTCAGCTAGGATGCAAAGAGAAACATTAAGACCAGGGATCAGCCTGAAGCCTTGGTGGTCACTCTGCTACTTTCCTCTGTCAGTTGCCTTTTGTAAAAGCAAATGATTACAGCTAATTGTTAAGGATTAATTGATGGGCAAAATTAGCACTGATGCTTCAGGAGGAATGAATGGGCTTTAGGTTTAAAAAATTATCAGTGTAAACTGTTTTGATAGGTAGAGGACAGATAATGAAGTAAAGGAACACATTAATTTAGTTAGAAAAAAGTGTTGAGCCAGAACTGAGCTTCAAACAGTCAAGAAGGACCAATAGTAAAGGGAAGCTGGGTCTCCTAAGGTCTGGACTGAAATGGAAACTCAGGAGCCAGACCTGAATTACCATTTCCTTAGTGTTTAGTTGTGCTCATGTCACAGCTTAGAGTGGCCCAGGGGTAGACACCAACTGCAGCTGCAAAACTTTGTATCTGCTCCCATACTTTTTGTATTATGCACTTAAGTGTTACAGATCTATTTGCGGAACATAAAAATCCTTTTCCCTATAATAAAATGATACATATTTTCAGTGATTGTTACGCTCAAGACAGCCAGACCAAGAGTGCTACCTTCCTCTCACATGGACTCATACTTTTAATTACATTTCTCCCTGAACATTTTCAAGTGTCCTAGAATACTCTAGTATTTCTTGATCTACAGGTTGGATCAAAATGTTACATTTGGTGATAAAGCATTGCATTGATGTTGACATTTTAAATTTCCCCCCAAATTGACATAGTTATAAAACCAAAAAGGAACTATTATTGTGAATTTAAAACCCTCAGATAATTTAATTTTTTCCAATAAAAAAAAGGCACTCTGCAAGTCAGTGGCAGCATTGGCTGGACACCTGGCATTTGGGCATCAGAGTGAATGGTTGGATCCCTATGATGTGGTTGTACACCTCCTCCCTCAGTTATCTCCAAGGTTAGCTCCTAGATTGTTCAGGTTTAGGCCAATGTTCAAAGAAAAGTTAATACCTTGTTGTATTGTCATATACTCTCTCCTGACCCATTGAGGTGGAGGGCCAACTTAGAGATCAGTTATTATTTCACTCTTAATTCCCAAATCTCTCAGTGCAGCTTTTGTTGTAATAAAATACATGACATACAATTTACCATTTTAAAGTGTATCATTCAGCAGTGTTATGTATATTCATAATGTTGTGCAACCACTATCACTATCTTTTAACTGCATTTTTAAACCCATGATAAAGGTCAGATCATTGGCAACTGAGTTTGAAAAACATGCACTGGAATGAAAGCATATAGTTAGAAACATACCAGGGGATTCCAATTCAATCCCATCAAGGTGGCATGTACCAATGCCATCTCACTAGTCCAAGTGATCAATTTCTGTTCACAATTGATCATAATGATAGCACTAAGAGCCAAAAGGATCACATAAACAAGACTAGTGTCTGCAAATACTGATAGAATAAAAAAGGGAGAGAACGATCCAACATGGGAAGCGAGATACACAGCAGACTCATAGAATGGCATATGTCCTAAACGGCACTCTGGCCTCAGAATCAGCCCTTAAGGCATGCGGATCCGGCTGAAAAGCCCATGAGAGTATTTCAGGCATGGAAAGCCAAGATACTCTGGCAAAAAAAAAATGACCTAAATGAAAGATCTCTGTGAGTGAGATCCCAGTGGAAAGAACAGGTCATCAAAGAAGGAGGTACCTTTCTCTGAAGGGAGGAGAGAACTTCCACTCTGACTACGACCTTGTCTAAATATGATCAGAGTTGGTGAACTCAAAAGGCTTCCATAGCCTTGGCAACTCATGACAAGAGCCTTGGCAACTCATGACACCATAAACAAGAGTGTCAATTTGTTAAGTCAACATCAGGAGTCACTGTGCACTTATTCCTCATGTAGAATCTCTGTCCTTAATGTGCTGTACAGTGTGATTTAATGCTGTAACTAGTACTCACAGTATTTTTCACTTTGTGTTTCTATGTGGGTGCAAACTGTTGAAATCTGTTGAAATCTTTATTTAATATATGCTAAACTGATCTTCTGTATATAAAGAGAATTGAAAATGAATCTTGATATGAATGGAAGGGGAGAGGGAGCGGGAAAGGGGAGGGTTGCGGGTGGGAGGGAAGTTATGGGGTGGGGGAAGCCACTGTAATCCATAAGCTGTACTTTGGAAATTTATATTCATTCAATAAAAGTTAAAAAAAAGAAAGAAAAACATACACTAGAATGAAAGTATATAGTTAAAACATACTTGTTTTACATAAATATGTCCTCAATCAAATACTTTTAAGAATAACATCTGAATATTAATAGGGAATTTACCCACCTTCTTGGTCTAAATCCATTCCAATACATATGTGCCAAGAATTTCACTAGGTATTATTTTCTTATTACCAGAGATCACATACAGCAGACCTACATTTTTATTCCTAGGATAGCTGAGAGGAAGCAATTCCAAACTTGATATATAAAATATGGTCACTGTTAAATGTTTCAATGAAATGAAATGTGATAAATAAAATCTGATTCTTCAGATTATTTTCATTATACTATGAAACTAAGAAATATCCTTTTGGTGCCATTGTGTTTATTTCATGGTCTATGAATTCAAGAATTATATGTGTGAAACAGTGTCTAAGAGCATGTGCTACTCCTTGTAATCCTGTAGTTGTTCATGCTTGTTCTGTCCAGTCCTAGAGTAGAAGCTCATAAAATGTACCCTCTCATCTTTACCTGGTACCAGTTCCAGCTCTCAGTTGACCAAGTCCTTTCTTTTGATGGAGTACTCAACCTCAACCTCAAATTCTTCTTAGTGCTTGAAAAATTAACCGACAGACTCAAGCATACTGGCTTACCTGCCTGAGGGGCCAGCCTGAGGGTCTGCAAAGGCATTTCTCATAATGGCTTCCCATTATGGAATGGGTTTATCATATTTGGATGCTTTTCCTGTGCAGGCTAGACCTCCTAAGATTCCCCAGCCCACCCTCCTGAGCCCCATATCTAAAGGGCCAACATTTTCTTTTAACAATAAGTTTGTATCCCTGAAAAACTGATAGTGAAAGTCAAAAAGAAAAGGCAAAGAGATGGACCAATATGAACAAATGATTGCTGGCTGTCTAATTCAGATTTTTCTCTTATACCATATTATACAATATCTTTACTATGTTACTTATATAGTGAATTTCATCATACATACTTTTTCTTGACAGAGATGTTCATTGCTGTACTCTTGTCTGAAAAGTCAAGAGAGATTGATTTCATTACTTAGGGTTAAGAATTTATGGAATCTTCCCCCAACTGTCACATTACACTTTCTTTTAAAGAGTTATTTATTCATTTGACAGTCAGAGTTACAGAGGTAAAGGGAGAAACAGAGAAGAGAGATCTTCCATCCATTGGCTTGTGGCAGGGAGCCCTCCCCTCGAAGAAGAAAAAAATTGACTAAAGGCAAAAACGGTAGAGGCTTTCAAGCAGGGGCTTCCTGGGACAGGGGGTGGAAGGTGCTTTCTGGGAACAATCGCAATGCAATTAGGTCAACTGCAGTGATGTGGGTGCACGTAGGCATGGCTGTGTGATGCAGTGAGTGTAAGCAGGGCTGCAGTTCTAAGATATCCAATCAAAAGTTGTATAACTGAATATGTATTAGAAAACTTACAGTCATTTGTGCTAGGCTATATAAGATAATACCCTGCTTTGTTCAGGGCCCAGAGATGTTAAGGACTGTTTCAAAAGTTAGCTACTGTATCTTAAAAGTCCAAAAAACTAAAATTGCCCGATTGTATACCTCTTTGTATATGTTATAGTTATAAAATCATATGCTGTCATATGCTAATCATTTTTAATCAAGGTTTTCCTGTTTTTGAAACTAACCTAGGTAACAAAAATATCATGTCTCTTGGGAAACTTTCATTTATTTTCTGACTGGCTTTATTCAGTTTTACTGCTAAAGAACTGAGTCTGCTTATTTTAAAATGTTTGTGTGATCATTTTATCTCTGAGTCTTTGACTATGAGTCTTTCAGTTGGATCCCTGAAACTCTCAAAGGATGAGATTCTCAACATAGAGGTGATAGTTGTTTAAATTAATCTGGATTGTACAAAATACATTGTTGGGTTATAAAATAATGCCAGGTTTACATTGTGCTTATACAAAGTTGATGTTTTACACTCCAGGGTCAGTGGAATGCCATCACAGATCAGACCCATCCCTCATGGATTTTCCCGGATAGCTTGTCCTGCATGTTCTGTTGGTTGTGTGATGATGGGATAACAGGAAAGTATGCTCGCTCTCTCTCTCCTGCCTTCAGCATCTGACTAAGGCTCAGTCAGCTCTGGGACAAGGAGCTGGCTGTTCTTCCCCCACTATACTTCCATCCTTGCTTACAACTCTTCTCCACCTAGTGTGTCCTGGAACCAAGGATTAAATTCCCAGTGTGGTGGATGTGTATGTGGCAGGGCGAGGAGGGCATCACAGTGTGTAAGTATTTCCAGCTGTGCAACTGCAGCTGGCTAAAGAAAAAAATAGACAATTTTGCCCTATTCAACCTTCTAGCTGTTTCCTTTTACTCAGAGAGTCAGTCAGCCCCCAGCCCCAACTGTAAAAGCCATTAAATGTACCCTCCAAGAAGAGACAGTAGGACCAAACAGCACCATCAAGATATAAGTCCCCTTTACAGCACAAGACCTAAATCAGATAAAAGAGAAGAGGGGAAGCTTCATTGAGAACCCTAATTAGTGGACAGATAGATGGCAGAAAGTGACTGACATGTTTGATCTTACCTAAAAGAACACAGTTAGCCTCATGGGCACTGTCTTAACTCACAGGAAAAGGCAATGCCAAAGCAAGCCCATGACTATGGATTGCTAGTTCTGGCCACTCTTGATGTTAGAAAAAGGTCCAATTAATAGCTGCCTTATGCAATGATCTGCTATTGAGGAGATCTAATAAGGCCAGTCCACCCCTAAAGAATATCTGTTTTTGATGCAAATAGCTAAGGCATCAAACCGTTGTTGTGGCAGAGGCTGGCTTTCAAAGAAGCCCCACCTACTCTGACCAAAAAAAAAAAAAAATCTGGCCACTTGAAATGAAACTGCTGGGAGGGGGCTGAGGGGCAGAACTGTCAGATCAGAATCACAAAACCTACTGTTCCTAAGCTGAAGAAGCCATTCTTCACTCAGCCTAGCATCATTGTTGGCATTGCAGATAGGACCATAACTTTCTGTACTCTCCTAATCATAAACCCCTCTCCTGAGACCCCAAACCTTTTACACCTGGATGTTTTTCCAGCCAGGTAAGACTCCCTGCCTCTGGGACACTCAACATCCTCTGTTGCCATAAAATGTCCCTTAAGGACCCCTTTCCAGTACGAGTTAACTCAGAGAATGGGGGTCTATGTGAAAACTCTCAACCCAAAGCCACTCCAATCATCTGGAGTGGGCCTTCCACGGTCCTTTCAACTACCTCTCCCCTCCCTGCCCCAGCTGCCAAACTGTTAGGCTTTCCCTGCTAGATTCACTTTTCCACGTTAAAGCTCGCCTTAGCCCAGAAAAGGCAACAACCAGGTAGGGGCTCCAAGTAGATGGCACTCATATGCCCTAACCCCTACTTCCCTCCTTCTTACTGCCATTCCAGAGGATTCTGAAAAGGAAGACACACCCACTCACAAAACTCTGAGACAACCCTCTATGACCCTGGACAATTTTGTTTTCCTGATCTTTCTGGAATGCTCCCACATCCCTATCCAAACAAAACAAACGTTCTTTACTCTGCTGTGTGCCTGTGTCCTCCAAGGTAATTTTGTTGGTCACACTTTTGAGTGCCTTTCTGCTTGAATTCTAGTCTCCAAGAGATGATTTTCAGGCTGCTTCTCCTGACCACTGCCCTGTCTCCCTCCTGCCTGGTCCCCATGCAGGACTCGGTTTTGCAATACATCACTTAGAGTGCACACTCAATCTTACCTTCTAACTTTAAAATAACACAAATGCATATCTCACAAAGGATTATTGCCTATGACTCTCCCTAACTTCCTCCACCTCCACTGCAGTCTCTACCCCACAGCAGGCCTGTGTTAGCACCAGAGCACACTTCTCTGCTAAAATGGAAAAGGGAGCAAAGCAGCATTTTCAGATGTAGCAAAAACTTTCTTAAAAATTACCCTACAGCCCAAGCAGACTGGACCTTTAGGCTTTTTGAGAACTGTATGTCACATATCACAAAATTCTCCTATATCCAAACCCTAATCCTTGGCCCAGTTACCACCAATAAGCCAATCCTAGCCAAGGCTCCTTTCTGCATTAAAAAAAGACCAAAAAAACTACCTCTCCAAGAGTAGCCTCTCTCATTACCCTGGGTAATATTCCTCCTGAGTTTTGTGCTGTAATGATTAACATTATTGGCCCCTCTAATCACCAATCACATCAGATAGATTATTCTGTGTCACCTCAGGCTAATGACAAATGTACACAACCTTTTCTAAGCCCCTCCCAATCTCTCTATGCTCAATTCTGGTAATCTAAATACCCAATTCTGTATGAGCCGGGCCTCCACACAGCACGGCATGGATTTTTTCCCTGGCAACCTATCTCAGAAACTGAAATGACAAAGGGCTTTCTTACAAACACATATAAAAATTCTACTAGTTGGTTCCTCATAAGATACTCACATTTTATTCTTTATGAAACTAAATCATCAGGAGTGAACCAAATTAACCACAACAATTCCCTACAACCTCTCACAGGCAACACATTGGCAGGTACTCGAAATGTGTGGGAGAATGGACTAGGAATAGCACGAGGCACTTAACGTACTTAAACATCCGACAACTTGCTTTTATGAACAGGAGCTCCTCTTCATTTGTGGAATCAACACTTACGCTCTGCCTCCCCACTGATTGGACCTGAACTTGTACTTTTACCTGTCTCCCAATGTTAACATGGCTTCCAATACCCAATTTTTACCAATTCTTCTAACCACAAAACATTTGTCATAAAAGAGTTGTCGCCCTAATACCTTTCCTAGCCAGCTTAGGAGGCACTGCTTGGGTAGGCATGTGGATAGAAGTACTTGCCACATCCCTCTCCTTCTACCAGAACCCTTCCTAAAGATATGCAAGACAGCTTAGATGAAATAGCTCAAGGCCTTTTGAAAAGTTCAAGACCAAACTGACTCCCAGGCAGCAATAACCACATCAAATCAGTGGAGCTTGGACCTGTTAACAGCCGAAAAAGATGGTCTCTGCTTATTCCTAAAGGAAGAATGCTGTTTTCAAGTCAGTTAATCTGGTCTTGTCAGGGACACTGCTCACAAACTGGTGGATGGGGTATCTAAAATTTGACATAAATGTCTGCCCTTAAACGAACTGGTTTCAAAAATTCTCCTGGCTACCTTGGCTTTGCACCCCTTCTTATTCCCCTCATAAATTTTTTTTCTTCTTTTATCTCTAAGGCCAGGCCTTTTACTGTTGCTGAGAGGACTTGTTCATTCAGTAGTCCAGAATCTTACTCAAACCCATGTTGACAACATCTTTCTACTAAAAGGTACCCAATTCCAGCCACTGCTCCAATGACCTCAATCCCAGCACTGGAGAGGGAAGAACCAATACCTAAACTATGCCCTTTCTCAGCAGGAAGCAGCTAATAAGCTAGTGAGGCTGTCTCTGCCCCCAATTCTCTGGTTTTATCCCTCCCCTGAGAACCTTTTTCCATACAATATGCAGCTTTTTTCCCTTTTTCTTTATTATAGAGGCTGGATATGTTAGGATGTGCTAGGCTATGGGGACACAAATCGTTAAATTCACATCTGACAAACTGAGCCTCAATTAAGAATGACCCTGAGGATGTCACGTTGGTAAGGACTAAGATTCTGCTTGTCCTGTACATACAAAATTGCCAAGATCATACAATGGAAATAATGAGTCTTCTGCCTGTTCAAACCCACATTATTGCAGTGGATGTGGGTCTCTGTATTTCCACATGCCCCCCCCCACACAACAAACAGCATAAATAGGCTGCTGCCCACTGCTTCATGGGCTGAATCTCTTCTCAGACCCACCACTCCTGATCCCGGTGGGCTGCAACCTTACTTTCCCTCAACCATGCTGTCTTGTCTTCAATAAAAGTATTTTCTGCTTTTAAATGGCGATCTGCTTGCTTTCTTAGAATCTTAAGAAAATTCTAAGCCTAGCAGAAATTACAACCTAAATCTTGGTAGGAAAGGAAATCTTACAGATGTCAGCTTAGTAATGGTGTTGGGAAGCTGTAGCCTATCTTCAGACTAGTATCATTGTACAATATGGAACCTGGAACTTAAGTGCTAATGTCAGTGACACAGTTTGTATCCTGATTTCATTTATTTTTCTAGGATCCATTTTCTTAGCCAAACTCTGGCACAATTTGCTTCCACTGACCCTCTGCAATCTAATGCACCCAGAATTTTTGTTTTTTGTTTTCTCTATTTCATGCTACAGGCAGCAAGTGAAAGTCAATGGGTCCTATGTATTTATTGCTACCTGTCCTTATAGACTTCTGTTCTAAACAAATGCATTTAGATAAAAGTAAAAAGC
The DNA here is from genome assembly GCF_051225735.1 of Oryctolagus cuniculus. NCBI lineage: Eukaryota > Metazoa > Chordata > Mammalia > Lagomorpha > Leporidae > Oryctolagus > Oryctolagus cuniculus. The sequence continues at coordinate 107,703,731 of NC_142888.1, forward strand.
AAACACCCAAAAACAAAGGTAACCAAACAAATTATAAGGCCTCATGCATGTATAAGACTATTAGATGGGGATGGTGCTGTGGTGCAGAGGGTTAAACTCAGGGCCTACAGTTTCCTGAAGGAGAAGGAGAAGGAGGGGGAGGAGGGGGAGAAGGAGGAGAAGAAGGAGGAGGAGGGGAAGGAGGAGGAGGGGGAGGAGGAGGAGGGGGAGGAAGAGGAGGGGAAGGAGGAGGGAGGAGGAGGAGAAGGAGAAGAGGAGGAGAAGGAGCTGGATCAAAAGTGGAGGAGGGGAAGGAGGGGAAAGAGGAGGAGGAGAGGAAGAAGGAAGAGGAGAAAGAAAGGAAGGAGGACAAGGAGGAGGAAGCAGCAGTGGAGGAAGTGCAGCGGATGGAGGAGGAGAAGAAGGAGGAGGATAAAGAAGAGGAGGAGGAGGAAGGGGTGGAGGAGAAGAGAAGGAGGAGGAGAAGAAACAGGAGGGTAGGGTTGGAAGAGAAAAAGGAGGAGAAGGAGAAGAATGAAGAATAGAGGAAGGAGGAGGAGATAGAAGAAGAAGAGAAGGAGGAGGGGAAGGAGGAGGTGGAGGAAGAAGTGGAGTGGAAAGAGGATGAGCGGAAGGAGGAGGATGCAGAAGAGGAGTAGGGGAAGAAGGAAGAGGAGGAGGGGGAGGAGGAGGGAAAGAGGAAGAGGAAGAGGAGGAGCAGGAGGAAGAGGAGGGGAGGAGGGGAAGGAGGACAAGGAGGAGAAATCAGGAAACTATAAAACAATGTTGGGAAATTTATAGGATACTACCAGACAACCCAACATACGGGCCTTAGGAATTCCTGACAGCATGGAAAGAGAGAATGGATAAGAAGCCTTTTTAGTGAAATAATTGCAGAAACCTTCCCTAATTTGGAGAAAGAAAGAGACATCCCAATATAGGAAGCACATAGCATTCCTAATAGACATGACCAGAAAAGATCTTCACCATGACACATTGTAGTCAAAATCTCCATGGTAAAACATAAAGAAAAGATTCTAAAATATGCATGAGAGAAATGCCAGATTACTTTCAGAGGATCTCCAATTAGACTCTCAGCAGACTTCTCATCAGAAAACCTACAGGCTAGGAGAGAATGGCGAGATATAGTCCAAATCTTAAGAATAAAACTGTCAACCCAGAATCCTGTACCCTGTAATGCTCTCATTTATGAATGAAAGTGAAATAAGGACCTTCCATAACAAACAGAAATTGAAAGAATTTGTCACCACCCATCCAACCTTACCAAAGATGCTTAAGGATGTGCTACACAGAAAAGTGGTCATCATGATCAAAGAAGGCAAAGGCACAAAGTCTCCCAGTAAAGGTACAAATGGTATCCAAAGTAAACAACAGGAATATTTAAGAAAAATGGCAGGGCCAAGCCATTACTTATCAATGGTCACCTTGAATATAAATGGCCTCAATTCTCCAGTTAAAAGATACAGACTGGCTGAATGGATTAAAAAACAAGACCCAACTGTCTGCTGACTACAAGAAACAGATCTCACCAACAAACATGCATGCAGACTGGAAGTGAAAGGATGGAAAAAGTTATTCCATGCTAACAGAAACCAAAAAAGAGCTGGTGTAGCCATTCTACTATCAGACAAAATAGACTTTAACACAAAAACTGTAAAAAGAGACAAAGAAGGGCATTGTGCAATGATTAGGGATTAATTCAACAAGAAAATGTGATTATAATAAATGTATACACACCTAATTACAAGACACCTGGGTATTTAAAAGAAAAGTTGATGAATCTAAATGGGATCACAGATTCTCATACAATAGCAATGGAGGTCTTCAATACCCCACTTTCAGCAATGGACAGATCAAGCAGACAGAAAATCAACAACAACAACAAAAAAACCCAGCGGAGCTAATTGACACTATGGACCAAATGGAACTGATGTCTATAGAAATTCCCATCCTACAGTCACAGAATACACATTCTTTTCACCAGTGCATGGAACTTTCTCTTGGATAGACCACATGCTAGGCCATAAAAAAGTCTCAGAAAATTCAAAAAAATTGAAATCATACCAGTATGTTCTCTGACCACAATAGAATGAAGCTGGAAAGCATCAACTCAGGAATCCCTAGAGCATATGCAAACAAATGAAGATTGAAACAACATGCTCCTGAATGAACAGTGGGTCACTGAAGAAATCAAAACAACTTCTGGAAACAATGAAGACAACAATACAACAAATCAAACTTATGGGATACAGCAAAAGCAGTGTTAAGAGGAAAGTTTATGGCAATCGGTGCCTACATCAAGAAATTGGAATGGCACCAAGTAAATGAGCTATCAATGCATCTCAAGGATCTAGAAAAACAACAGCAAATCAAACCCAAAACTAGTAGCAGTAAGGAAATAATTAAAATTAGAGAAGAAATCAATCAGCAAAATAAAGAGCTGGTTTTTTGAAAAAAGAAGTAAAATTGACACATCATTGGCCCAACTAGCAAAAAAAAGGAGAAAAGACCCAAATCAAAAAATTAGAGATAAAAAGGAAATGTAACAACGGACACCACAGACATAAAAAGAATCATCAAAGGCTGGCGCCACGGCTCAATAGGCTAATCCTCCGCCTTGCGGCGCTGGCACACCGGGTTCTAGTCCTGGTCGGGGCGCCGGATTCTGTCCCGGTTGCCCCTCTTCCAGGCCAGCTCTCTGCTGTGGCCCGGGAGTGCAGTGGAGGATGGCCCAAGTGCTTGGGCCCTGCACCCACATGGGAGACCAGGAGAAGCACCTGGATCCTGTCATCAGATCAGTGTGGTGCGCCGGCCGCGGCGGCCATTGGAGGATGAACCAACGGCAAAGGAAGACCTTTCTCTCTGTCTCTCTCTCTCACTGTCCACTCTGCCTGTCAAAAAAAAAAATCATCAGAAATTGCTACAAAGAGCTGTATGCCAACAAACTGGGAAACCTAGAAGAAATGGATAGATTCCTGGACAGAAACAATCTACCTAAATTGAGCCATGAAGACCTAGAAAACCTAAACAGACCCATAACCAAGACAGAAATTGAATCAGTAATAAAGGCTCACCCAACAAAGAAAAGCCCAGGACCGAATGGATTCAATGCTGAATTCTACCAGACATTTAAAGTAGGACTAACTCCAATTCTTCTCAAGTTATTCAAAGCAATTGAAAGGGAGGGAATTCTCCCACATTCTTTCTATGAAGCCAGCATCACCTTAATTTCTAAACCTGAAAAAGATGCAACAGAGAAATAGAATTACAGACCAATTTCCCTGATGAACAGAGACGCAAAAATCCTCAACAAAGTTCTAGCCAATCGAATCCAACAACATATCAGAAAGCTCATCCACCCAGTCCAAGTGGGATTTATCTCTGGCATGCAGGGATGACTCAACATTCACAAATCAATCAATGTGATACATCACATTAACAAACTGCAGAACAAAAACCATATGATTATCTCAATAGATGTAGAAAAAGCATTTGATAAAATACAACACTCTTTCATGATGAAAACTCTAAGCAAACTGGGTATAGAAAGAACATTCCTCAACACAATCAAGGCAATTTATGACAAACCCATGGACAGTGTCCTATTGAATAGGGGAAAAGTTGGAAGCATTCCCACTGAGATTCAGAACCACACAAGGATTCCCACTCTCACCACTGCTACTCAATATAATCCTGGAAGTTTTAGCCATGGCCATTATATACTGATTCATCCCATCATACCTGCCCTCCTACCCACACTTCCATGTCCTCTTCTCCTCCCTCTCCCATTCCTAGTCCCATTCTCCACTAAGATTCATTTTCAGTTAACTTTATACATAGAAGACCAACTCTAACGATTTCAACGATTTGCACACACACACACACACACACACACAAAACTGTCCTCAAATAGTTAAGACAGGGGCTGTTCATATCTTCCACTTAATACACTAAAATGAAATAAGTCTTTGAGAACAAGTTTTACAGTTAACTCTCATAATAGAACTCATTGAGCACAGAGGTCCTGCATGGGAAGTTAGTGCACAGTGACTCCTGTTGTTAATCTAACAATTGACACTTTTATGTATGACATCAGTGATCACCAAGGCTCTTGACATGAGCTGCTTAGGCTATGGAAGCCTTTTGAATCCACAAACTCCATCAATATTTAGACAAGGCCATAAGCAACGTGGAAGTTCTCTCCTCCATTCAGAGAAAAGTACTTCCTTCTTTGATGACCACTTTGAGAAAAAATTTCTAAGATCAATCCCATTCACAATAGCTACCAAAAAATCCCAAATACTTTGAAATAAATGTAACCAGGTATGCCAAAGAGATCTATGATGAGAATTACAAAATAATAAAGAACTTGAAGATAAAAAATGGAAAAATTTTCCATGTTCATCATCCAACATCATCAAAATGTCCATACTACGTAAAGCAATTTACAGATTCAATGTGATACCAATCAAAATATCTGAGAAGAAGGACATTCTTCTCAGGTATAGAAAAATTGATGCTGAAATTCACATGGAAACACAGGAGACCCTGAACATTGGGGAAACCCTGCAAGACATTGGCACAGGCAAAGAGTTCTTGGATAAGGCCCCAGAGGCACAAGCAAGCAAAGCCAAAATTAACAAATAGGAATATATCAAATTGAGAAGCTTCTGTACTGCAAAACAAACAGCCAAGAAAGTGAAGAGGCAACAGACAGCATGGAGAAATTATTGCAAATTATTAAATTGGTAAAGGATTAAATAACTAGAATATATAAAGAGATCACAAAACTCAACAACAAACCAACAACCCAGTGAAGTAATGGGCACAGGACTTAAACGGGCATTTTTCAAAAGAGGAAATCCAAATGGCCAACAAACACATTAAAAAATGCTCAGGATCACTAGCCATCAGGGAAATGCAAATCAATACCACAATGAGGTTTCACTTTACCTCTGTTAGAATGGCTTTCATACAGAAATCAACAAACAACAAATGCTGGTGAGGATGTGAGGAAAAGGTACCCTAATCCACTCTTGGTGGGAATATAAACTGGTAAAGATACTATGAAAGACAGCATGGAGATTACTCAAAAATCTGAATATAGACCTACCATATGACTCAGCCATCCCACCCCTGGGAATTTACCCAAGGGAAATGAAATCAGCATTATGAAATAGTTATCTGTACCCCCGTGTTTATTGCAGCTCAATATATAATAGCTAATACATTCAATCAACCCAAATGCCCATCAACTGAAGACTTGATAAAGAAATTATGGGATATGTACAGCATGGTATACTACACAGCAGTAAAAAATTCCAGTCATTTGTAACAAAATGGATGAAACTAGAAAACATCATACTTAGTGAAATAAGCCAGTCCCAAAAGGACAAATATAATATGTTCTCCCTGACCTGTGATAACCAATAGAGCACCTAAAAGGCAACCTGTAGAAGTGAAATTGACTCTTTTAGAATCAATGACTTTGACCAGACCATGTCTCAACTGTTGAGGAATATTTTTTTTCCCATACTATTTGTTGAACTTTTTGCTTAACATATAGTTAATCATATGTGTAGAAAGTCAATTAAAAATAGATCTTGGCCGGTGCCGCGGCTCACTAGGCTAATCCTCCGCCTTGCGGCACTGGCACACTGGGTTCTAGTCCCTATCGGGGCGCCGGATTCTTTCCCGGTTGCCCCTCTTCCAGGCCAGCTCTCTGCTGTGGCCAGGGAAGGCAGTGGAGGATGGCCCAAGTGCTTGGGCCCTGCACCCCATGGGAGACCAAGAGAAGCACCTGGCTCCTGCCTTCGGATCAGCGAGGTGCGCTGGCTGCAGTGCACCAGCCATGGCAGCCATTGGAGGGTGAACCAACGGCAAAGGAAGACCTTTCTCTCTGTCTCTCTCTCTCACTGTCCACTCTGCCTGTAAAGAAAGAAAGAAAGAAAGAAAGAAAGAAAGAAAGAAAGAAAGAAAGAAAGAAAGAAAGAAAGAAAGAAAGAAAATAGATCTTAGTGAAAAATAAGAAAGGGAATAGGAGAGGGAGGAGGAAGATGGGCGAGAGAGTGGTGGAAAGATGGGTATGGTGGGAAGAATCATCATGTTCCTAAAGTTGTAATTATGAAATGTATGAAGTTTGTTTTCCTTAAATAAAAGTTTTCTGGGGAAAAAAGATAAAACCATTTCTAAAGTAAAAAACAAGAAAATTATAAAACATTGATTAAAGAAATCAGCAAGGACAAAATATGGAAAGATATTCCTTGCTTGTGGATTGGAAGAAATAATAATGTTAAAATATCTAAACTATCTGAAGCAATCTATAGTTAATTCAATCCCTATCAAAATACCAATTCCATTCTTTAAAGAATTAGAAAAAACAATCCTAAAATTCATAGGGAATCACAAAAGATCCAGAATAGTCAAAGTGATCCTGAGCAAAAGAAAGAGCTGGAAGCATCCAAATACCTGGCTTCAAAGCATACTATAAAGCTACAGTAATTAAAACAGAATGGTACTGGCATAAAAACTGACACATAGATCAATGGAACAGAATAGAGAGCCTGGACACTAATCCATATACACACAGCCAACTGATTTTTGACAAAAGTGCCCACACCATACACTGGAGAAAGGATAAACTCTTCAATAAATCGTGCCAGCAAAACTGGATGCAGATTTCATATATATATATATATATATATATATATATATATATGGAGAAGAATTAAATAAGATCTCTACCTCTCACCATTTAACAAAACAATTCAAGATGGATCAAGGATCTAAATTTATGACCTGAGATGGTAAGGTTGTTAGAAGAAAATGTAGGGGTGACATTTCAAGACATTGGTATGGATAATGGCTTCTTGGATAAACCCTCAAAGCACAGGAAACAAAAGCAAAACTAGACAAATGGGATTACATCAAATTCAGAAGCTTCTGTACAGCAAAGGAAACAATCAACAGAGTGAGAGTCATCCAATAGGACGGGAAAAATATTTGCCAACTACCTCTCCGACAAAAGATTACCATCCAGAATATATCAGCAAGTCAAAAACTCAACAACAAAATAACCAATCCAGTTAAGAAATGGGCAAAAGACCTCAACAGACAGTTCCCAAAAGAAGAAATACAAATTGCCAAGAAATATATGAAAAAATGCTCAACATCACTAGCCATCAGAGAAATGCAAATCAAAAGCACAATTAGATATCACCTCATCCCTGTAAGAACGGCTATTATCCAAAAGACAGAGATTAATTAATGCTGGCAGTGATGTGGAATAAGGGAAATTTTATATACTTTTGGTGGGAATGTAAATTAGTACAGTCACTGTGGAAAGCAGTATGATTTCTTAAAAAATAAGAAATAGACTTGCCATATGATCCAGCAACTCCAGATCTAGGTCTATACCCCAAAGGCATGTAACATTGTATCAAAGCAATACCTACACCACCATGTTATATTACAGTAGCACTGTTACAATAGTCAAAATATGGAATCAACCAAGATTTCCACCATCAGATGAATGGATAAAAAAAATGTGACACACACATACACATACTCAATGGAATATTTTTCAGCTATAGAAATGAATGAAATTCTAGCATTTCCATCAAAGTAGATGTAACTGAAGACAGCAGGATGAGTGAAATAAGCCAGACACAGAAAGACAAAGACTGCATATTCTCTCTTATATGTGGGAGCTAAAATTTAAAAAGAAAAAAATATTTAAAAAACAAAGAAATAACTGTATCAGTATTGCTGCAAATATGGTTTTGTCAAACTTTGCTTTGTCAAACTAATTAGTTTTGTGAAACTAATGGTTAAGGATTACAATAATTTTAATGATCTTTTAAAGTGTCATATATATGAGTAAAATGGTCTTTACATTTGATTGTTTATAACCTTTGCCTATATTTCTGCTGAACTGTAGTCTTTTCACTTGTTGAACTCTTTATTTAGTGGAGGATGACGCTCTTGAGTACAGGGTAAATTAAAAATAGTTTATCCTGGCCGGCGCTGTGGCTTACTAGGCTAATCCTCTGCCTTGAGGTGCCGGCACACCGGGTTCTAGTCCCGGTTGGGGCGCCGGATTCTGTCCCGGTTGCCCCTCTTCCAGGCCAGCTCTCTGCTGTGGCCAGGGAAGGCAGTGGAGGATGGCCCAAGTGCTTGGGCCCTGCACCCCATGGGAGACCAAGAGAAGTACCTGGCTCCTGCCATCGGATCAGCGCGGTGCGCCAGCCGCAGCGCGCTGGCCGCGGAGGCCATTGGAGGGTGAACCAACAGCAAAGGAAGACCTTTCTCTCTGTCTCTCTCTCTCTCACTGTCCACTCTGCCTGTCAAAAAAAAAATAATAAAAAATAGTTTATCCCAAATACTAGAAAAGGGATAAAGAAAGAGAGAGAGAGAGAAAGAGAGAGAGAGAGAGAGAAGTGGAGAGAGTAAGACAAGGAGAGTGAAGGTAGGTGGAAGTAGAAGAAGGAATATTATATTCTTAGAATTGTATGTATGAAAAAATAAATTTTAAAAATCATCAGTAAAAGGAGAAAATTTGAAAGATAGATTCCCATTTAACATGGTTTTGATCAAAGCATACATCTCTCTTCTCCCAGTTTGAGGCTTTTGTGCAGGTCACAAATTGTTAATGCATTTTTCTCAACTGGCTATGAGTTATTTTGTCCTATATACTGCTGTCAGAGGCAATCAGCAGAGTTATTTGAGAATATCGCATCCTTCCTTACAGCCATACAACTGTCAGCAGTGAAACAGACAGAAACTACTGTACGCAGTTTTCAGGGCAATAGGCTCACTGCTTTCTTTACTCTGCCTCTCCTCCTATGACCCATCCCAATCATAGGAACAGACTCATTTTTTAAATTCAAACTTTAATTGTTACAACTATTTATCCCTACCACTATCTTAACACATTTTCTTCCTCCTGTCCTGATTTATTTGGTTATTCATTCTATTTTACTTGGTGTTTTTTTTTTTTTTTTTTTTTTTTTTTTTTTTTTTTACAAGCAGAGTGGACAGTGAGAGACAGAGAGAAAGGTCTTCCTTTGCCGTTGGTTCACCCTCCAATGGCTGCCACGGCTGGCGCGCTGCGGCCGGAGCACCGTGCCCATCCGAAGGCAGGAGCCAGGTGCTTCTTCTCCTGGTCTCCCATGGGGTGCAGGACCCAAGCACTTGGGCCATCCTCCACTGCACTCCCGGGCCACAGCAGAGAGCTGGCCTGGAAGAGGGGCAACCGGGACAGAATCCAGCGCCCCGACCGGGACTAGAACCCGGTGTGCCGGCGCCACTAGGCGGAGGATTAGCCTATTGAGCCATGGCGCCGGCCCTATTCATTCTATTTTATTAAGCTTACCATGTAAGTCTCTTGTGATATCACTCACACACACACACACACACACACACCCTGAGTACTAAGGAACTGAGAAGTGAGAAGAGAGAGGAGGTAAATGGTGGAACAGCTGTGAAATATCCACACCTGAACTTTGGGGAGCAAGGAGCAGCATTAGAACGAGGATAAAGTCAAACGCTGCGAACCCGTGTAAGGTAAGGGAAGTGACATGGATGCAATGGGCAGAACAAGACCGGATGTTGTTGTTAGCTAGGTTGTTAACTGTATTTTATTTTTCATGTTCTGGCCTAGAGCTGTGCTGGGTATACATGGATGATGGAGAAGTTCCAAGTCACCCATGGAGTTCATCATAATTGAGCTAAGATTTTTTACATAAAAGTTATCAAGACCATTTGCTATTAAAAAGGCTAAAGTGATTCTGTAACTCTAGTGTGGGGTGGAGGGAGAAGTGGTAGAAGAGGCTGAAATTAACACGTTATAAAGCTACACAAATTGTTACTCTACCAGCTTTATTACTTTAGAGGGAGTAAGATTTGGCCAGTTAGTTTCCTTCTTTAGGCCTCCTTGTATCCCATGAGCACTCAGTAGGTCTGATAAACTGATTTCTACTAATCCTTAGGGAAAATGCTTTTTTTAAGATTTATTTATTTATTTGAAAGTCAGAATTATACATGGAGAGGAAGAGAGGCAGAGGAAGAGAGGCAGATATCTTCCATCCACTGGTTCACTACCCAAATGGCCACAACAGCTGGAGATGGGCCAATCCGGAGCCAGGAGCCAGGAGCCTCTTCCGGGTCTCCCATGCGGGTGCAGGGGCCCAAGGACTTGGGTGATCTTCTACTGCTTTCCCAGGCCATAGCAGAAAGCTGGATCGGAAGTGCAGCAGCTAGGACTAGAACCGGTGCCCATATGGGATGCTGGCACTTCAGGCGGCAGCTTTACCCGTTACACCACAGCGCCGGCCCCGGGAAAACACTTTTCCAGAGTGCTTGGTCTGAATATCACCACCATTTACCACCACATGGTACTTTATTTTACCCAACTATTTTCATCATAAATGGATATTTATAAAGCCCATCCTGTACCTCATTTGGTTTACTGAGTGTTTAAAAGATGACAATGTTGGACATGTGTGTCCCACAGGAGTTATTTCATGTGGATGAAATATTACTCTAGGTTGGATAGAATAAGGGTATTACCAGAAGAGGTGGCCACAAAGGTTTGAGGGCTGAGAAAAAAACCCTTCTCCGTTGTTGCCTATTTTCCGTCATTAGAGATTGGTTACTTTGGATTACAGAGAAATATCCTTAGGATGGGGTAACAGATGAAGTCGTTAATACTATATAGTAACATATTTATCATCATTAGGAAACAAATAACCTCAAAAGGCACAAGCAGAGGTGCATATTTGAATGGGGAGAGGAGAAAGGATAGCTTCAAATCCTGGAAAGCTACCTGGAGAGAAGAAGTGACAGTAGGGTTCTACCTGAAAGTGGAGGAATGGCTCTGGGTATTGGGGCAGCATAGAACTGAAGTGAGAACAAAGGAACAGAGAAAGAGGTGGTAGAGCATGCATCACTGCTTTGAGTACTTTACAATTTTAGCTTACTTCTGAGAGGTTGCAATTCATCAGAGTTTCACTCCGTACAAGTACAACCATAAGAATGAGGGATTCCATGAAGAGAATCTGCCCTCAAGCAGCATTCCTGTGCAATTATTAAAATAACATTAACTTACTGTTTTTTTTCCAAAATACTTACTTTTCTGATGAATCAGGAACATACACAGTTTTATGAACTGTGGATAAATTTCCAGACAGAAAAAATTATTTGTTGGTAACTTTCACAGCTACTGGTAAGGTAATTAACATGTTACTAGGTCTTTATTCCCTGCTGTCACTGCTCTATTTCCACCATCTAGGAACTCCTAGGGAAGGATAAAATAGACCTTAAAATCTGGGGCCACTGCCTACTTTGCCAGCCTAATCTCTGGGCACCATTCTATTTTCTGTGTTCCAGAAATACTGAACAACACATAACTCCCTAAACATCATGTTTTTCACACCTCAGGGCCTTTGCCCTTAACTATTTCCTTAGCCAGGAACTCTAAAGTCTCTCTTAAACTTGTCTTACTTTGCAATTCTTTCAGTTCATGTCACCACCTCCAGAGAGCCTTCCTCAAAGTCTGGCTAGGCATCCTCTAGCCATGCTCCTGAATCACCCTATATTCCCTTTTATTATTTCAGGACTTACTAAGCTGTATTTTAAGGAATAGTTTACAGTGTTTGGAACATAGTAAGCACTTGATACCATTTATTTGCTGAATGAATTCTTTAATATGAAGATATTTCACAATGTTCATGGAAAAATTAAATCAAAAGATAATGTGCATTTTCATGAGCTTTTTAAACAGATCTGTTTATTTTATTTGAAAGGCAGAGCATCAGAAAGACAGACAGACAGACACACACACACACACACACACACACACAGAAAGAGAGAGAGAGAGACCAACCCACCAACCGACCTTCCGTCTGCTGGTTCATTCTCCAGATGGTTGCAACAGCCAGGTCTAGACCAGGCCAAAGCAAGGAACCAGGGAATCCATTTTGGTCTCCCATATGGATGTCAGGAACCCAAGTATTTGGGCCATCTTCCACTGCTTTCCCAATGCTCATTAGCAGAAAGCTGGATCAGAAGTGGAGCAGCCAGGACTTGAACTGGCACTCCAATATGGGATGCGGACATTGCACGTGGCAGCTTAACCTGCTGCACTACAATGCTGGTTGGTCCTTCCATGAACTTTTTGAGGACCCTTGTATGTGTGTTTGCTCAATGCTAGTTCATTAATCTGCATGTCATTAATCTCTTCCCAAATACTGTCTGACATGTCTGCACGTCATTTAGCTTCATAAGCAGATTTTAGTGAATATTCTGGATAGACAGTAAAGCAAGTCTTCAAAAAGAACATGTTCGTAGGAATCCTGGGATGGTGTATGTCAATTATGCATTTCATGCCTAAATAAAAGTCTTAGACAAACAGAATGTTCTGAAAAACATTAAGTACTGTTACCAATTACAGCCAACAGCTCAGTGAGTGAGCCACTTTGGAAGTGAATCCTCCAGTGCAAGTCTTTAAGTAACTACAATAGCCCTGCATGTTATGTTGACTATAACCTCATGGGACCCTGAGTCAGAACCACCTAGCTAAGCTGCTCCCATATTCTTGACCACAGAAGCTGTGTGAGAATAAATGCTTGTTTTTATAAACTGTTAAGTTTTGGAGTAATTTTTTACTCAGTTGCATTAACAACTGTTAAAAAATAATGAACTCTGGGGTGGAGATTGTGGTGCAGTGGGTTAAGCCATTGCTAGGGATGCCTGCATCCCATATTGGAGTGCCTGGTTCAAGTCCCAGATCCTCCACTTCTGATCCACCTTCCTGCTAACGTTTCTGAGAAGACAGCTGATAATGGCCCAAGTACTTGGGTATTATTACCTATGTGAGACACCAGGATGGAGTTCCTAGCTCTTGGCTTTGGCCTGGCCCAGCCTTGGTTGTTGTGGGCATTTGGAGAATGAACCAGTGGATAGAATGGAAGATCAATCTCTTTTACTAGCTCGTTTCTCTCTCTCTCTCTCTCTCTCTCTGTGCCTTTCAAACAAATAAATCTTTTTTTTTTTTATTTTACAGGCAGAGTTAGACATTGAGAGACAGAGAGAAAGGTCTTTCTTCCGTTAGTTCACCCCCAAAATGGCTGCCACGGCTGGCGCACTGCACCAATCTGAAGCCAGGAGCCAGGTGCCAGGTGCTTCCTCCTGGTCTCCCATGCGGGTGCAGGGGCCCAAGCACTTGGGCCATCCTCCACTGCCTTCCTGGGCCACAGCAAAGAGCTGGACTGGAAGGGGAGCAACCGGGACTAGAACCTGGCACCCATATGGGTTGCCAGTGCCACAGGTAGAGGATTAACCAAGTGAGCCATGGCGCCAGTCCCAAAATAAATAAATCTTAAAATAATAAAGAACTCTACTTTTTCCAGCAAAATGGATGAACAAATATCTTGATGCAATGGGAATTTGATATAATCACAATCACGGTGGAGACCTTCAATATACCTCTTTGATGGCTACCTCGTAGATAATAGGAAAAAAAGACAGTCTAATATGCAAAAACCAGTAAACAGAATAACTGAATAATATAATCAACAAATAGAGTTCAATATTCATTTAGAGCCTTATATCTTTCAGAGAATATACATTTTTTTGGTATGTCCATGGAACACTTTCAAATATCAACCATATATTTGGTTACAAAGTAAATTAACAACTTCAGTGTGCTAGATGCTTGCAAACTACGCTCTTTGAACCTAATACAAAATAAGACTAAAATAATTAATTTCTTGGTAATCAAGAAACATACTTAGAGGTAACTTAAGATCTAAGAGGGAATTCACAGGAGAAAATGTAATCTACCTGAAAAAGAACACTTCATATCAAAACCTGTGGAAAATAACAAAAGCTGTTCCCATGGCATTTCTTTAAATAAGAACTTATTTTTATTAATTTGAAAGGCAGAGTTGCAGAGAGAGAGGGAGAGACAGAAATCTTCCATCTGCTGGTTCACTCCCCAGGACTGGACCAGGTCAAAGCAGGAATCAGGAATTTCATCCAGGTTTCCCATGTGGGTGCAGGGGCCCAAGCAGTTGGGTCATCCTCTGCTGATTTCCCAGGTAATTTTGCATGGAGGTAGATCAGAAGTAGAGCAGCCTGGACTCAAACTGGTGCCCATATGGGATATCGGCATTGTAGGCAGTGGCTTAACCCACTAACCCACCTCACCGGCCCCGCCCATAGGTTTTGATATAAAGTGTTTTTTCTGTTACTTCTCCCATGAGTCTCAGATCAGTATCTATAACTGCCTGCCTGTTCCACTTAGATGTCCTATTTAGATGCCTGCAGGCATCTCAAACCCAATATATTCAAAGCTGAACTCTTTTTCTTCCTGACTTGTTCCCCTTTTAGTATTGCATGGCTGCTAAATGGTAGGATGCTTCATTAGCCACTTTAGGTGCCCAGCCTAGAAATCTGGGAGTTGTCTTCAACTCCTTCATTTCCCCCATGTTCACTTGGTAACCAAATCCCATCAATTTGCCCTCCTATTTTGAGTCAAATTTGGATCCATTTCTCCATCCTTACTGATACCGCTTTTGTTCAGGACTGTGTGGTTGCATAAGACAGCTCTAGGTTAAAACTCTGGCTTTGCCATATACAATGTGACCATGGGCAAGATAATTTACTACTCTGAGACTTAATTTACATATATAGAGAATGGTAGATATAAATATTGCTGACCTCAGTAAATTGTTGGAAGGGCCAAATTAAAGAATACAAAGAGTTTAGCATAGTATCTGGTACATAGTAAGTGTTTAACAAATGCTGTTATTATTTTGATGTCACTTTTACTTTAATTTCATTACTTCTATTTTCTCTCTTTCAAAAAGGCAAATTCAGGTCATATTATGCCTCTGCTGATATTCTTCAATACTTACCCTTAGGTAACAGGATAAAAGGTAAATGCTTGGCAGGACCTACCTGAATTTTAATGATCCAAATCTTTTGCAATTCTCTGGATTCAATTTTTAGCTATAGCAATTCTGAAATAATTTGTATCTCCATAAACATAATCCTGTAATGTCTGTATATTGGTAAATGTATTACTCTTTCCTAGTAGGCTCTGACAACTTCTATTTGTCCGCCTAGAAAATCTAAGATCAACTGTGGCTTCTTCTGCAAAAACTTCCCTATGCTTCCACAAGACTTCATACACACCCCCAGTCTGCACTTACCATATTTGGTTGTGATTATTGACATGACTGTTTCTAACCAGACTGTAAAATCTCAGGGTATGGACCATGGCTTTTCTACTATATGTATTCAGTAGTAAGCACAAGGCCTGGTGTGTAGCAGAAACTTCAGTAAATGTCCATTAAGATAATGCAGGAGTGAACTGCAAGATGTACTTACAAATAATTATTTTTAATGTTTACCTGACTTATGGCTGAATTTTGATTTCTTGGGCTTTCTTTCCCTCAAATCAGCATATGACACCTGTATATGCCAAAAGAAAAATAAAAATAATGAAACAAGTTCTCAAGGAGTTTTTAAAACAAGTTGAACAATGGCTATTCTCCACATTTAAAATACAGAAACGTGGGGCCAGTGTGATGGTGCAGTGAGTTAAGCCAATTCCTGTGATGCCAGCATCCAATGTGAGTGCCAGTTCCAAGTCCTGTCTGTTCCATTTTCTATCCAGCTCCCTGCTAATGCACCTGGGAAAGCAGCAGAAAATGAATCAATTGCTTGGGCCCCTGCTACCCACATGGAAGACCTAGATGGAATTCAAGGCTCCTGGCTTTGGCCTGGCATAGCCCTGGCTATTACAGCAATTTGGGGAGTGAACCAACAGATGGAAGATTCTCTCTTTCTCTCTCTCTCTCTCTCTCTCTCTGTTAACTTTGCCTCTCAAATAAATAATCTTTTAAGAAAATAGAAATGTAAGGAAATGATTTAAGGACTTATTTTTAAGTTCATGTATAATATCTGTATTTTTTTTTCCCACAGATGTGTGAAGTAGGAAAATGAGGCTGCCTAGCTTGGGCAGTCCCAATGATGTCCTCAAAAGGGCTAATTTCAGCCTCAAAAGAACTGGCTGGGAGAAAAGGGACCCCTACATTAATCCCCACGTTTTATTGGTGGAATTCAAAGGGTTGGAGAGACCGTTAGTATTCTAACAGTAACTGAGGAATGCACTGATCATCAAGAAAGGCAATCAATGGGACAGCTAAAAGAATGTATATAATTTTTAAATGAAGCTAACTATAGAAGAAGCACTCTTAGAGAGCTGGAAGGCAGAGAACAGGTTCTATGCACACACAGAATGTGACTCTTTCACTTGGCCAAGACCTTTACCTGTCTGGGTAATAATAGAGACAAATAAATCCAACAGAGCAGACTTTATTTTTTTCAGGCCTGAAAATTGAACACAAGCCACCAGAAGTGTATTTCTTGACATTGATGGGATAGATGAAACAAGACAAAAAACAGGATTGCATTCTATCCTATTAGTGTTCATGCTATTTCTCAAAATAAGAGATATTTGTGACCATCTGATACACTCGTATTATCCAACATATTTCAAAGACTTTTAAAAACTGGTGATCTTAATTTGTTAATTGACTCTTCGTTGACTAGGCTATGTTGTATTAAGTTTGCCATCCATGGAAAAGTGTTTTTTCTTGCTATATACTAAGGCTGTTGAAAAAAGTAATTCCTGATGTGCAGCAACTAAAACATCTCAAAGTAGTTAAATTTCTGTCTTTGGATACTGAGCTTGTTGATCATGGGTGTTGAAACAGTAGCATAGTGCACTGCATACCAACAGGTGGTTTGTAGATGTTGGTTTACACAGAGAAGCATACTATGACTAACATGTGACATTTTAGTGGTTACATATTAGTGAGTCGGTCATTTACTATGTCTTTAGCATACAATATGGCAAATGATGCCATTTTCTATTTTAGTTGAGTTCATTTGGAAAGAATGCAGAAAATTTTCTGCTTGATGAAATCTCTCTCAAGCCATATTAACTTTTTAGAGAATTCGAATCAGTTGATACAGTGCTAATGGAGTCAAGGCTGTGATGCAGATTGGATTTGTCTAACAAATTTTAAATTTCAAGCTCATCACTTTGCTTTTGCTGACTTACAAACTGTTCCTGGTATTCTCCACACTGACCGTATGGCAACACTAACATAACTAGAGTTGAATTAGCCTAGGACTATGATGGGGTTTGCATTTCACTTTGTTAAAATAAAATTTTAATATGGATAGTGGCTAATGTCAGGGAATAATGGATGAAACTGTTTTGTACCAATCTTGATAATAATTTCTGTGCATTTGTTCTGCCTGCATCTAGTACAAAACAAGTGTTACTTGCCTCTTCTTTCAGAATATGTTGTACAGATTGTCTGGGGAAATTTGTTGCCTTGGTAGAAGCATGAATTTGGGTTCTTTTCACTCCTGGGGGAAAGAAGAGACACCATTAAATAAGAGAAAATGACACAGTTCTCTTTGCTCGGCTGTTAGAATGTCTGGAATTATTGTAGTCAAGGATGTATTTACTTATGCAAGTTAAAGCAGTAGCTCCAGTGGTAAGATGATTTGACTTTTTGGATTCCCCTGCCTACAATCTTCCAGTGGCTCACCACTACCCACAGGAATAAGCCTGAACTCTCTAACCTGTGGCCCTAATTTCCTTTGCCTACTCATTCTCCCCTCACATCTTCTGTTCCTGCCAGAAGGAACTAATTTAACACTTTATTAAGTAGGAGCCACTGGGAATGTTCAAGTAGAGGGATTATATATCCAAAGCTGAAACTTTGGGAAAATTATATCTGCAGTAAAACATAGAATAGGTTAAAAGGAAGAAGAAAAAATTGGAGGCAAACTATCACAATAGTTATGGGTAGGGTGGCACAAATGGGAAGGAGAGGAAAGTTACGAGAGAGTTTAATAAATACATTAGGGGGTTGGCCAACGTTGTGGTATAGCTAGTAAAGCTGCTGCCTGCTATGCCGGCATCCAATATGGGTGCTGGTTCGAGTCCCAGCTGCTCCACTTCCAATCCATTCCCTGTTAATGTGCCTGAGAAAGTAGCAGAAGATGGCCTAAGTGCTTGGGTCCCTGCTCCCATGTGGGACATCTAAAAGAAGTTCCTGGCTCCTGGCTTTAGCCTGGCCCAGCCCTGGCCATTGCAGCCATCTGGGGAGTCAATCAGCAGATGGAAGATATTTTTTTTCTTTCTCTCTGGCTCTCGGTCTCTCTCTGTTACTATTTCAAATAAATACATAAATCTTTAATAAAAATAAGAAATAGATTGGACAAAATGTGACAAAGATTGAGTCAGGTTTTGTTTCAGAATAAAATTGGGATGAACAAGGAACAGATTTTTTAGAGTGACTGAAAGATGATGAATTTAGGTTTGTGCATATTAGATTTGAGGTACTTTATTGGCCACCCAGATGAAAATGTCCCACTATTCTTGGTGTATATAGGTCTATAGAATATGCATAGAAATATTTTGCAGAAAGCAGCAGACTTAGCTATCCACTAGTCCAACTTTCCTGGGGAGATGGGAAATGGGATGTAATTTTATGTTTTGGGAGAAAGGATAGCATTGGAAGGTAGGGGTCTTCTTGGGAAGAATTCTTTGCACCAAGACTCCCAAATCACTATCTGTCTGGAACTTACTTAGCCTATCCATATAGGCAGCCACAGTAGTGTCTCTAACTTCTCCACAAATTTGCAAATTCCAAAGGCCCTAGGCAACCAACAATTACTCAAAAAATGTAGGATACTAATATTTACAAAAATGAATAATTTTTGTCTTCCTGTAGCAAAATAAGCAGTTTTATAATGAGTACAAAAACATTACTTGAAAAACTATGACAAAACCAATTATTTAACTGAAAAATAGCAGAGCAATTATGAATATGCTTCATTTTCTTACCTTTGACATTTACAGGATCTGATGTGTTTGTAATTTCTTTATCTTTCTGTGTGGTTTAACATCCAAGGGAAAAACATTCATTAGTAATTAAGCTCCTAAAAGAGAATTCTGCCTACTTTAGAACAGTCCAGTTAGTTCAATACCCTCTTCCGATTTCCTACCTCTTTCCTAAGCACTGGTCTCAATGCTAAATTTACCTCATACTGGATCTCTCTCACAGGTACTAAAACTTAACTAGTTCAAAATGAAGCTTATTGTGTACCCATGTACTCCCATCTTTCAAAACTCACTCCTCTTCCTGTATTACATATTTTGGCTAAAGGCATGGCAACCCACCCAGTACTCCATTCTAAAAAGGTCAGACTTGCTCCATTTATTTCAAATAAGGCCAATGCAATTACATCTAATGCTTATTGAACATAATGCTTGGAACTGAAATAAGACATTTCTGTCCCCAAGAAGCTTATCACCAAGTAGAGCAGACAAATATGACACTGTGTGACAAATTCTGAGATAGAGGTCAGCCTGAGCACTATGGTGCCACAAAGAAAAGACATCCCATTTATTAAAACCTATCATAAAACGTGAACCATCATCATCACCACCCTCTCTGAATTCATACATACATTGAGTCACCAAGTCCCAACACAGCCTAATTCTGAAATATTATGAATCTGTGGTCTCTTGTTCACCCACACTGCAATGCCTTAGTGTGGGCCCTTATCATTTTTATCTGGACTATACCAGTAGACTTGCAACTATCTTGTCTCTGAGCTCTTCTCTTTACTACATATCTCATATACTGCAACTGGAGTTATCTTTTAAGAATCCAATCATTCTTATTTCATATCTCTACTGAAAAACCTTCAAAGGCTCTTTACAATGGAGAGGATAAATTCATACTTCAGCAAGATATACAAGGCTCTAGCTTCAGCCTACCATCCAGTCTCTTTTTCTGTACTCCCCTGGCTATGCTGGCTTACACCTCCATGCTTTTAGTTTGTGTGAAATTGCCTCACTATATCCTCATATGTCTATTCATCCAGAAATTCTCACTCACATTTTAAGACTCAGTTAAATCCTCCTTTAATAAAGCCTTTTAAGACCTCTCTGGCAGGGCTAGTCTGTAAACCTGTGTTCCCACAGCATTTTGTACAAATCAAAACTCTGCTCATTCAAGTGTGTGTCTGACCTTTGCACCCTATGTCACCCATGTTTCCTGTTCTCCCTTCCTTGTACTGTGATCCTTGGCTCACAGTAGGATCTCAATCAATGTCAGCTGTTATTGTCATCATCGGTGTCAAATGTTTAAGTTTGTTTCTGCTGAGCTGCATAGTATATTCAGCATGAAGCTGACTTAGCACCTTCCTTGCCAGGGAGAGGGTTAAGACTGTGTAGGATCCCAAGATCACTATTCAGTGAGTCCAAAGCCGGGGAAGGGGATAGCCCTTAGAAATAAAAGTTAACCAGATAAATTAATGATCAATACACAAAATCTGGAACAAAAAACTTTCAACCTTTTGTTGTGCTTCCTTCTGAGAGAATGAGGTTGTTGGTTTTTTAGCAGAAATCTTGTTAGTATTATGAGAATAGTGAACTGATCCTAAAAGTAAATGAAAAGGAAACAATATTTTAAAAAATTTTATTAAAAAATAAAGTACAATAAAATGCACACATTTAAAAGCGGAATTTGTTCAATTTCGTCATATGTATAAATCCTCAAGCCATCATCACAATCAAGATAGGAAACATTTCCATCACCCCTAAGTTTCCCTGTGTCCCTTCTCTATCCTGGACCCCAGGCAATCACTGATCTTGCTGTCAGTATAAATTGGTCTCCATTTTCAAGAATTTTATTCAAACGGAATCAGTTTATACCCTTTTTTGTGGTCTGGCTTCTTTCCTTCAGTGTAATTATTTTGAGATTCATCAATATTGTTGCCTGTATTAATAATTCATTCCTTTTTATTACAGAGCAGTATTCTATGTTACATATACATCATGGTTTAGCCACTTACCCACTCAAGGACATTTGGGTTGATTCCAGTCTGGGATATTATGGATAACACTATTATGAACATTGGTGTACAACTCTCTGTGGACATACATTTTTGCTTTTGGGGGGGCATAGTGAAACAGCTGGGTCATATAACAGCTATAAGTTCAAGTTGTCAAAGTATTTTCCACAGTGGTTGTACCATTTGCATTCCTAACAGCAGGGTAACAGTTCTAGTTGCCCCATATCCTTGCAAATACTTGGTATGATCAACTGCTCAAATTCTAGCCATTTTGCTGGTATGTAGTAGTATCTCATTGTGGTTTAGTTTGCATTTCTCTAATGACTAATAATGTTAAACAGCTCTTCCTTATTTGTCATCTGTATAATAGTACCATCACATTTCACAGGAAATGCATGTTCTGAAAAAACCTATGTACGGATCTAATTTTTTGCACCAAAATAAATTTACCCTTTAATTACATTTTTCTATTAACTTTTTGAAGTACCCTCATATATCTTCTTCAATAAAACATCTGTTAATGCATTTTGCCCATCTTATTAGGCTGTCACATTATATATGTGTGTGTTTATCTTTTTTTCCTGTAGTTAGCACCTTTTTTTTTTACAATAAGCATGCCTTCAAGATACAGATGTGGCAACCAGTATTTTTCTGCGCTTGCTTTTGGAGCTGACGGATGTGAAACAACCATTGTACAACAAGGTAATTATTTGAAAATTTTTATATGATTTTATAATTTTTTTTACTTTTAAGTACCTTTAGTTTTTCAAAGGCATCTGCTGTCTGAGGGTGCAGGTAGGGGAGGGGAAATTAAAATTTGTAACTGGAAGAATGCCAATGATAAACACCAAGGTAGTAGTTAGCACCTGTCATCCAAACTCAGGATGATACAATGAGACAATAAGCCATGTAAATCAAGCAACTGTCTCAAGAATTTATCTAAATTTTATCTTCCTTTTTGTGTAGCAACAGCCTGATGTGCTGAGCTGACAGTTCTCCTGTGGTGTCCTGGGATACTTTTATCCATCATTTACAGTTATGTGGAGTCAGGGAATAAGAGGAATTTGATTTAGGGAAAGTTGGGAAAGGCCACGTGTTTGGCAGTTCTGAGACAGTGGAAAGATGGAAGAATGGTGGGAAAGAAGCTGGAAAAAAGAAAAAAAGAATTAGCAAAAAGAAACCAGATGTGGCTTTCCACTTGTCTTACTCTGGTCTTTGGTTGCCTCTGGTAAGTGGTTAACATGGAGAACCAAAAAGGGGGACTACTGTTCCACTCTCCATGCAGAGTTCTTTGAAAGAGATTTCTTTTTTTTTAACTTTTATTTAATAAATATAAATTTCCAAAGTACAGCATTTGAATTATAGTGGGCTTTTCCCCCCTAACCTCCCTCCCACCCCCAACCATCCCATCTCCCACTCCCTCTCCCATCCCATTCTTCATCAAGATTCATTTCCAATTATCTTTATATACAGAAGATCAACATAGTATATACTAAGTAAAGATTTCAACAGACTTCACCCACACAGACACACAAAGTATAGAGTACTGTTTGAGCAGTAGTTTTACCGTTAATTTGTATAGTAGAACACATTAAGGACAGAGATCCTACATGGGGAGTAGGTGCACAGTGACTCCCGTTATTGATTTAACAATTGACACTCTTATTTATGATGTCAGTAATCACCCAAAGCTCTTGTCATGAGCTGCCAAAGCTATGGAAGCCTCTTGAGTTCACCAACTCCAATCTTATTTAGACAAGGTCATAGTCAAAATGAAAGTTCTCACCTTCCTTCAGAGAAAGGTACCTCCTTCTTTGATGGCCCGTTCTTTCCGCTGGGATCTCACTCACAGAGATCTTTCATTTAGGTCATTTTTTTGCCACAGTGTCTTGGCTTTCCATGCCTGAAATACTCTCATGGGCTTTTCAGCCAGATCCAAATGCCTTAAGGGCTGAATCTGAGGCCAAAGTGCTATTTAGGGCATTTGCCATTTTATGAGTCTGCTGTGCATCCTGCTTCCCATGTAGGCTCATTCTCTCCTTTTTAATTCTATCAATTATTTGCAGACACTGGTCTTATTTATGTAATCTCTTTGACACTTAATACTAACTTTTTGATCAATTATGAACTTAAACTGATCACTTGGACTAGTGAGATGGCATTGGTACATGCCACCTTGAGGGGATTGAATTGGAATCCCCTGGCATGTTTCTAGCTCTACCATTAGGGTTAAGTCTGAGTGAGCATTTGCCAAACTGTACATCTCCTCCCTCTCTTATTCCCACTCATATTTAACAAGGATCACTTTTCAGTTAATTTTAAACGTCTAATAATAATTGTGTGTTAATTAAAGAGTTCAACCAATGGTATTAAGTAGAACAAAAAAAATACTAAAAGGAATAAAATAGTAAGTTGTTCCTGGACAGTCAGGACAAGGGCTGATCAAGTCATTGTTTCTCATGGTGTCCATTTCACTTCAACAGGCTTCCTTTTAGGTGCTCAGTTAGTTGTCACCAATCAGGGAGAACATATGATATTTGTCCCTTTGGGACTGGCTTATTTCACTCAGCATGATTTCTTAGGCTATCCCTGCACCCTTGTCTCTTCTTCCACAGCAACTTGGCGCTGCAATGCAGACAAGCACAGCAAGGATCTCACTAAGGTTTTGCCTTCTTAAGCCACTCTTGGTTTCCAAGTAGTGTGGACATGGCCCAGAAAGGGATGAGAGTCTGGTGAGCTTGCCAGGGGGAGTCACCATCATGGAGGTAAGAGGGTTCTAACTTGAATGTTATGGAGTAGCCAGCCAGAATTGGAGTGGATGGTGAAATCTGAAAACCAGAGGGCTCTACTAAGCCCAAAGAGATATATCATGCACCAGTGGCAGGTTCAACTCTAAAGACCAGCAGGCAATCTTTGAGTTCAGACAGGGACAGAGAACATTTCATCCAAGCACTCTGACTATATTCTTCTTTCATAAGGCTGTGGAAACCAGTGCCTGCCAAACTGTAATGGGCATGAAGAGCAGCTGGGGTTCTAGTTAAACACAGATTCTGATTCAGTAGGTCTGGGGTGCCTAAGAATATGCATTCATAATAAGTTCCTAGGTGATCATCATAATGATCATGACCATGATGCTGATACTTGAAGGAGTAAGAACATTTAAGCCAGACATCTGGACACACCTTTGGGGAAGAAGCATAAAGACTAGGGAGTCTCTCTCAAAGTTTGAGCCATTTTGAGGGCCCCACAAAGGCAGAACACAGAGAAATGTGTTAGAGATACCAATGACTGAGCCAGAAAGTGCAGGGAAGGAAGAAACACATCCAGCAAATAGTGCGGGCCCTACACGTATTTTAATACCTACTCAGGAAGTAGGCTGAAATGCTCAAATGACAACACAGCTACTAATCAGCTGGGCTTTTCTGAAAGGAACAGAAGACCAAGAGTGGGAGATGCTCCACTGCTGTAGGAAAATGTCTCATTATGCAATATTTCTGCTTCCAGTGAAGTGGCGTAAGTTGCTGCAGGTCTGAAATGCCCGAAGGCAAAGGAAGGGCAGCCTTTTGAGAAAGAGCACTGGCAGGAGTCTTAGTTCTTGCTAGGTCCCTAAGGGCCATGGGCTTCAGAAGTGTCAACAGAACCTGTGGTCCACAATCTCCAAGGATGGTTTCTAGATGGAATGAGTGAGATGCAGGCACATGCTTTCCTAGAAGGCAGAAAGCAAGGGGTGGCAGCAGCAGCAGCAACAGCCAGTGAATCACAGGATCATCTTGGGAATGGAAATGTATACGGACACATCAGGAGCAGGGTCTGGAAAGTCAGGGCTCTGTTCTAAGCTTGGAGAGTTATCAGCTGCAGAATGTGGGTTGTCTGGCTCATGGGAGTGTGGAGGAAGTGATAGAGGATTTATCTACATTATAATCAGAAGTCACTATGAAATCCAGTCCTTCCACAAATTGCTAATTCCTAGTCATAACATTTCAATTACATTTTTGGCCTTGGTGTCCTTGATGTGATTTCTGGCCACTGGCAGCACTTTCTTCATCTCTAGAAAAGCTTAGAGACATTAACAACACATTTTAATAGTAAACATGACAAA
Organism: Oryctolagus cuniculus; assembly: GCF_051225735.1. NCBI lineage: Eukaryota > Metazoa > Chordata > Mammalia > Lagomorpha > Leporidae > Oryctolagus > Oryctolagus cuniculus. The sequence continues at coordinate 107,728,785 of NC_142888.1, forward strand.
ATTATCTCAGATATATTTTATTTATCCTTTCATGCCCATTAAGAGGAGAGCTACATGCCAATCTGTATATAGGGTTGGGCGGGTATAGTTGGAGAAGACAAAGGTTCTCAATGGGAGGTGATTCTTTTCTCCAGAGGATATCTGACTGGGGATATTTTTGATTGTCACAAATAGTGGTGGTGGTGGGGTGTTTCTGAGTAGAGGCCAGGAACATTGCTAAACATCCTATCATGCACAGGACAGCCCCCACAAATGACAGAGGACATTATGACCCCAAAAGTCAACAGTGCCAAAGCTCAGAGACTCAGGAGACAGAGGTGATGGAGGTGTAGCAGGATTACTTTTGTAACATTATCTTGTCTAACTAAAGATATACTTTAGCTCTACTGACACAGAGTTGTCTTCTGGGAGAAAGGAAAAACTACATCTTGCTCCAGGAGAACGTGGCCTTTCCTCTGTGCAGGATGCAGACCAACGTCATAGCTGTGCTGGAGATCCTTTAGGCTACAGTTTCACTAACAATCCTTGGTTGTTTCTCACCACCTGGTAGAAGTAGCCCCATGCTAGTCTTCGTGTTGGAAAAAAGTGATAATAGCTCCTGATTCTATTTAAAGATAGAGGGGCAGGCATTTGGGGCAGGGTTAAACTGCCTCTTGGGATGCCCACATCCCATATCAGAGTATCTAGGGTTCAAGTCCTGGCTCCCTTGCCAATTCCAGCTTCATTCTAATGCAGCCCCTGGGAGAACATCAGGTGATGACGGCTCAAGTACTTGGGTCTTTGCAACCCACGTGGGAAACCTGGATTGAGTTCCTGGTTCCCGGTTTTTGCCTGGCCCAGCTTAGGCCATTGTAGGCATTTAGGGAGTGAATCAGCAGATGGGAGATCTCTGTCGGTCTGTGTCTTTCAAATAAAATGAAAATAATAAATGAAAATTTAGAAAGACAAAAGGATTCCAAATTACCATTGTATTGTGTTTAATTTATTAGCATTTTAAGTTGTGCATTGCTTGGTGTCTGCATGGTAAAAGATGAGAGCTTATTATAGTGGTATAAATCAATATCATATGTAAAATAGCCATCCTCTTTTGTCAACTCTGTAACATTGTGAACATAAACTCACTTATATATTTTTTTCAAAAGGATTTGAGGTGGTCACGAAACTTTATTTCAATTGGAAGCAGAAGCTAATAGGACAAGATGGAGAGAGCAACACCGCTGCTAAAGACATCTATTATCACAGAGGCACAACCTTAGTCTCCTGGTTTCACTGCAAGCTTTTCCTACTGCCCCTTCTTCCCTCTAATGTCAATTCTTACCAGCACCACCTTTCAAACTTTCTCTTGTACACATTCTCACTTAAAATTGTTTCTTCTTGTATCTCCCTTTTCTCTTTATTCCTTTTCCTGCACTCCTCTCCATTCTTCCTCCTTTCTTCCCTCTTTCGCTCTCACTTTATTTAACTTTTGTTTTTTTTCCACTGTTTTCTTGATTGACTCCTTTTAGAACTGATTTCATTCTTGCTCTTGCTTTCATTATTTATTGCAGTGGTATTTTCTTCTTGAAACTTCCTTATTAAACATATTTCTCTATTGACTCTCATCATATTTAGACTCAAAAATGCATTTATCTTTTACTTAATCTTTCTCAAATATATTTTATCACCTCTTCCTTTTTAAAACTTTTTGTTTCCCTGTTGTATAGTTTTCCTACCAGCTTCCAATGTTTACCATTTTTACATACTTTATTCTCATCAGCTCCTTTCCTTCTTTTCCCTTCCTATCCTTTCCTTCCTCCCTGTCATATTTTCTCCTTTACTTTTTCTTATTAATTAGTCCTTTAAATTTTCTTTTTAAAAAGTTTAACAGGGGCCAGCACTGTGGCGTAGTGGCTTAAGCTGCCGCCTGCAGTGCCGGCATCCCATATGGGCACCAGTTCAAGACCCGGCTGCTCCACTTCCAATCCAGCTCTCTGCTATGGCCTAGGAAAGCAGTAGAAGATGGCCCAAGTACTTCGGCCCCTGAACCCACGTGGGAGACCCGGAAGAAGCTCCTGGCTCCTGGCTTCGAATCAGCCCAGCTCTGGCTGTTGCAGCCATATGGGGAGTGAACCAGCAGATGGAAGACCTCTCTCTCTCTCTCTCTCTGCCTCTCCTTCTCTCTCTGTGTAACTCTGACTTTCAAATAAATAAATAAATCTTTTAAAAAAGTTTAACAGAGGGCCTTCATCGTGGAGCAGCAGGTTAAGCTGCCACCTATGATGCCAGCATCCTATGTGAGCAAAGCTAAACTCATAAGTAATTGCTTTTGTTAATTACCTTCATCTTTGTTTTTTTAACTTAATATTTTATTTATTATTTTTAATATAACATCTTTTAAAGATTTATTTATTTATTTGAAAGGCAGAATTACAGAGAGAGAGGGAGAAAAAGAGAAAGGGAGAGATCTTCCATTTGCTGTTTCACTCCCCAAATGGCCTCAACAGCCACAGCTGGGCCAGGCCAAAGCCAGGAGTCAGGAGCTTCTTCCAGGTCTCTCACATGGGTGGCAGGGGCCCAAGTACTTGGGCCATCTTCCACTGCTTTCTTGGGCACTTTAGCAGGGAGCTGGATTGGAAGTGAAGCAGGTGGGATACGAACTGGCACTCATATGGGATGATGGCAGCTCAGATGGTGGGTTAACCAGCTATGCCACTATGCCAGCACCAAGATAACACATTTTTAATGTACATTATGGTGAAAGATTTAATTCTCCACTAGAGTTCAACAAATACAAAATAAAACTGAGAGCTGGTTCATGTCCCAGCTGCTCCACTTCCAAGCCAGTTCCCTGCTAGTGCACCTGCAAAAGCAGCAGAAGATGACCCAAGTCCTTGGGCCCCTGCCACCCATGTCAGAGACCCAGATGAAGATCCTGGCTCCTGGGTTGGCCTGACCCAGCCCTGGCTGTTGAGGCCAACTGTGGAGTGAACCAGTGGATGGAAGATCTCTCTCTCTCTCTTTCCCTCCCTCCCTCTCTCCTTCTCTGTAACTCTTTCAAAGAAATAAAATCTTTATTTATTTTTAAATTTTTTTAAAATTTTTTTGACAGGCAGAGTGGACAGTGAGAGAGAGAGAGACAGAGAGAAAGGTCTTCCTTTGCTGTTGGTTCACCCTCCAATGGCCGCCGCGGCTGGCACGCTGCGGCCGGCGCACCGCGCTGATCCGATGGCAGGAGCCAGGTACTTCTCCTGGTCTCCCATGGGGTGCAGGGCCCAAGCACTTGGGCCATCCTCCACTGCACTCCCTGGCCACAGCAGAGAGCTGGCCTGGAAGAGGGGCAACCGGGACAGAATCCGGCGCCCCGACAGGGCGGTGTGCCGGCACCGCAAGGCGGAGGATTAGCCTAGTGAGCCGCGGCGCAGGCCATAAAATCTTTATTTAAAAAAAAAGAAGTACAATTGGCTCTCCCTCTTAGAAATTTCTTTCTCATTTTGTTGCTTCATTATTTACAATAGTATTTCTTCTTGACCCTTGCTTGTTAAACATCTCTCCCTCTTTGCCACTTTCCTTTTATCATTTTAATATTTTCTTATTCGCTCTTTTTTAGATGTCTCTTAAACTTACTGGCCTCTTGTTTTAGAACTTCCTTTTCTCTTGTGTAAAATCTTCATACAGGCTTCTAATTTTTAACACTTTTTTGGTTTTCTCTGTCTCTTGTTTTTCTGTCTTTTCATCTTTTTTTTGTATATTTTATTCTTACTGGCCCTGTCCAACTTGTGCAGCAATGCTCTTCCTGTTTCCTTCTCTCCCTCCCTTCCTCTCATCCGTATATTTCCTCCTTTATTTTACATTTTAGAAATTAATTAACCCTCTTAAAACATCTTTTTTACTACTCTATCACCTAGCTATCATCTTATCTGTATTTTTTTAAATATCTGATTCATTTATTTGACAGGAAGAGTCATAGAGAGAAAGGTCTTCCACCTGCTGGTTCACCCCCCAAATGGCTGCAACAGCTGAAGCTGGGCAAATGCAAAGCCAGGATCCCGAAACTTCTTCTGGGTCTCCCATGTGGGTGCAGGGGTCTAAAGCACTTGGACCAGCCTCCACTGCTCTTCCAGGCCAAAAACAGATAGCTGGATTGGAAGAGGAGCAGCTGAGTTATGGACCAGCCCCCATATGGTATGCCAGTGCCACAGACAGAGGCTCAGCCTACTACACCACAGTGCCAGACCCTGTATTTTTTCTACTCTATTTTCAACTGGTTTCTTTTTAGATCTGTCTGTCCTCCACAAATATCATTTCTCCTTTTAAAGTCTTCTCTGTCTCATTCTTTTTTTTACTACTTTCCTAGCTTAATTCCTTTACAAATTCTTTCCTTCCTTCTCTTCCTTCCTTCTTTGCCTCCTTCCTTTCTTCCAGCTTTTAATCTTTAGTACCTGTCTCTGGCATATTCATTCTTTCTCTGTGAGCCTATACACTTGCTGCCTTTATCCTCCACTTCTCTTCCTACCTCTCCTATTCCCTGCCTTCTTCCCTTCCTTCCTACTCCTTTCTCCTTATATCTTAAGTTGTTTTTACAAAGATTATTTATTTATTTGAAAGAATTACAGAGAAAGAGGGACAGAGAAATCGTCCATCCATTGGTTCACTTCCCAGATGGCCACAACTGCCAGGGCTGAGCCAGGCTGGAGCCAGGAGCCAGGAGCTTCTTCTGTGTCTCCCATGTGGGTGCAGGGGCCCAGACACTTGGGTCATCTTCTGCTGCTTTCCCAGACCATTAGCAGGGAGCTGGATCAGAAGTGGAACAGCTGGGACACAAACTGGCGTCTATATGGGATGCTGGTGTCACAGGCAGTGGCTTAACCTGCTATGCCACTTTTAGTCTTTTTAGTCTTTTTAGTCTTTTTCAAGTGACACTTAACAATTGCACACATTTATGGGGTACAGCATGATATTTCAAAACATGTACACAATGTGTAATGATTAAATCAGGGCAATTTGTACTTCTATATCCTTAAAAGTTTATTATCTGCACCTGGAACTTTCAAACCCCTCTTTTTTTTTTTTAACTTTATTTAGTGAATATAAATTTCCAAAGTACAGCTTATGGATTACAATGGCTCCCCCCCATAACTTCCCTCCCACCCACAACCCTCCCCTTTCCCGCTCCCTCTCCCCTTCCATTCACATCAAGATTCATTTTCAATTCTCTTTATATACAGAAGATCAGTTTCACATATATTAAGTAAAGATTTCAATAGTTTGCACCCACATAGAAACACCAAGTGAAAAATACTGTTTGAGTACTAGTTATAGCATTAAATCACAATGTACAGCAAATTAAGGACAGAGATCCTACATGAGGAGTAAGTGCACAGTGACTCCTGTTGTTGACTTAACAAATTGACACTCTTATTTATGGTATCATGAGTTGCCAAGGCTATGGAAGCCTTTTGAGTTCACTGACTCTGATCATATTTAGACAAGGTCATAGTCAGAGTGGAAGTTCTCTCCTCCCTTCAGAGAAAGGTACCTCCTTCTTTGAAGACCTGTTCTTTCAACTGGGATCTCACTCGCAGAGATCTTTCATTTAGGTCATTTTTTTTTTGACAGAGTGTCTTGGCTTTCCATGCCTGAAATACTCTCATGGGCTTTTCAGCCAGATCTGAATGCCTTGGGGCAAGTCCGATTGAGCATGTCCCAAATTGTTCATCTCTTCCCTCTCTTATTCCCACTCTTATATTTAACAGGGATCACTTTTTAGTTAAGTTTCAACACTTAAGAAAAACTTCAAACCCCTCTTTTGTGGTTCTTTATAAAACACACAATAAACTATACTCCCTCTATCTTATACTTTTTAGAAAAAGTTGTTTCTCAGGGCAAGCATAGTGGTGAGTGGGTAAGGTCACTATTCGTGCTGCTAGCATCCTACATGGGTGCCAGTTCACGTCCTGGCTGCCCTACTTCCAATCCAGCTCCTTGCTAATGGCCGGGGAAAGCAGAGAAGATGGCCCAAGTACTTGGGCCCCTGCATCCACGTGTGAGACCTGGATAAAGCTCCTGGCTCCTGGCTCCTGGCTTAGGCCTGGCCCAGCCCTGACCATTGTGGCCATTTAGGGAGTGAACCAGCAGATGGAAAATCTCTTTTTGTCTCTCCTCCTCTCTCTCTATAACTCTACCTCTCAAATAAATACATCATTTTTTAAAAAGCTCTCTCTCTCAAACCTTACTTTACACTTTACATTTTTAATAGTCTTCTTGTCCCTTCTTTAAATATATCTACATATCTATCTATCAACTTACCTGTCATCCAGCTTTATTTTATTGTATTTTTGGCTGACTTCTTTATAGATCTATCTTCCTGTCCTCCATTCCCAACCTTCATTCTCTCTTTCCATCCTGCTTGCCTGTATTATTCTTTATCCTATTGTGTTCTATTTCTTTTAATGTCTCTCTCCTTATCATTTTAGTACATTCTTTTTTTATTAGTCCCTATCTTTTATGTCCAACTAGTGAATCAGTCAACTGCCTACCTGGCTATCTACTCAGCTAATTTTACTTACCTTTTTCTACTCCTACTTTTACAATCAGTCCTCCAGCATACGACTGACTTTTTTTACCAGCTCTTTCCCGTCATTCTCACCATCTCTCTCCTTCTTTAATTAATCTTGTTCTATATGGACTCATCCTTTATAAACTTTTTTCTTTCTTTCTGCTCTCCTTTCTTCTATTCTTCCTTTCCTTCTCTTTTACTAGTTTCAAACTGGATCATTCTTGATACTTTCTTTCCTTCCCTTTCACTTTCTGTACTTCCTGCTGTCTCCCCCTTTAAGCTCTATACCTACCTATATGTGTATATCAACTGTCTATATCCCTACCATTCTTTGATGCAATGCTTTTATATGAACTTCATTTTCTATCCCTCTTCCCTTTCTCTCCATATTGTATTTGATTTTCTTACCGGTTCCTCCTTTACAATATCTGTTCCCTATCTCTATCACGCTTCATTTTCGTCTTCTTTATTTTACTTTTCCTCTACTTACCTATATAATTTAAATTTGTTTTGTCCCCTCCCTTTCTCTCTTCTGACTCATCTTTCACATTTCCTCCAGGTTTCTTTGCTTGCCTGCTTATTTTACCTTCTTTTTTTTAACACTTTTGTGTTACTCTCTGTTAAGCCCTATCATTTTATATCATCTTCACTGGTTTCTTTATAAAGTCCTACCTACCTACCTGTGTATCCATCCATGTATCCACCAGTCATCTACCTCTTCTATTCATTATTTTACTCTTAATCGTGTCTACTCTTTAAATCTCTCATCCCCACAATTATATTTGAGTTAATAGTTCCACATTACAAGCTCCCCTCTCTCAAAAAATCTATCTATTTCACCTTATCCTACTTGACTCACCCATTAATTTTACAGATGTCTGTTTTCTTTTTCTCCTTCTCCCCTTCTACTGACAAAAATTCTTGGCTTGATCAAACTTTTAGTTAGGCAGCCTAAGTTTCTCCTTCGGCCACAGGTACACTTCTTAGCAAAAAATCCAGTTTTAGCAAGAATCCTCACCCTGTTTCCTCTTCATTCACCTTTTGTGCCCACCTTGGCCTCTGCCTTTAACAAGAATCCTGTTAGATCCTGTTGGGTTGGTTTAGAGAGAATCCCACTGCCCACTCTGCTGTTTCCTCTCCTGATCTTCCACTCACTGACCTCTCCCTGCTCCCTGGCTATAAATTCCCACTATTCCTTGTTGTATTTAAGACTTGAGCCAGTTCTACCCTGAGATCTCTTCAGTCTTGAATAAAATCTGTTTTAGCACTTCACTGCCCAGGTCTGATTTTCTGACGTACTCTCCTCTTTTGCTTTTCTCTCCTCCCTTGGCTCTTGTTTTTATAATTTTCTATCCATTTTGGTCTGGTTTCTCCTTTTAAAATTTGATCTGGGGCCGGCGCTATGGCGCAGTGGGTTTAACGCCCTGGCCTGAGGCACTGGCATCCCATATGGGCGCCCAGGGTAGGCTCCTGGCTCCTGGCTTCAGATCAGCGCAGCCATTGTGGCCAATTGGGGAGTGAACCATCAGATGTAAGACCTCTCTCTCTCTCTCTCTGTAACTCTTTCAAACAAATAAATAAATCTTTAAAAACAGTTTGATCTATGTATCTATCATCGATCATCCTAGCTTAATCTTTTTCTCCTTCTATCTTTAAAGCTCTCGCTTCTACACACAATTGTGTTTGATTTTCTCACTAGCTTTTCCTTTTCAAACCCCTCATTCTCACAATTAATCTCTTTTTCATTACCTGAGTCTTCCTTTATCATTTTTTTCTGCTTTTCATTCATCTTTTATCCACTTTCTGCATGTCTCTTCTTTGCCGGCCTATGTCTCATTCTTCCTCTCCTCCCCTTTCTTTCCCCATTCGTCCACCTTAGGGCTTGCTTGCCTACCATTCTTCTTTATACTGGTTCATTTTAAGCACTTCTTTCTTTCTCAACTTTCTTTTCTGTACATTACTGCTTTTGGCCTTTTAAAGTCTTCACCTCTGCCTCTCATTTCATATACAGAGATTTAGGGTGGTAACTCACTTTCTCAGATTGTTCTCTTTTAGGGGGGCTGTTGTTCCGCAGCCACTTTGGACACCTGCATCCCTTATCAGAGTGCCTCAGATTGAGTCCTGCTTCTGCTATCAACTCAGATTCCTGATAATTCACTCTCTCTGAGGCAGCAGGCGATGCTCAAGTACTTAGGTCCCTGCCACCCACATGGAGACCCAGATGGAGTTCAAGGTTTCTGGCTTCATCCTGGCTCAGTCTTGACTGTTGAGGGCATCTGGAGAGTGAACCAGTGAATAGAAGCTCTTTCTGCTACTCCCTTTGTGTCTCTGCCTTTCAAATAAAAATAAAAGTTACTTTCCCCTATTCTCATCCCTTTTATATTTTCTACTTTTCCTTCTTGCCTGCTCCCTTTCCCTTCTTTCCTCCCTCCCTCTTTCCCATTCTATAAGTCTCTTGGTCACTTCCTCTCACTCTCAGGCTTTCCTTGCCTTCTGTTTGCTTGCCTGTAGGCATTTTCACCCCTCTCATCCTCCCCGCAACCCTTTTTGGTTTCCTAGTATTTTCATACATTCTATTCTTCCCCTTTTTACATTCATTGGCTCCTGTGTTTAAATCCTTTTCCTTCTATTTCTGTAGTTCTTTTGTGTCTACATTGTCTTATTTTTTCAAGAAATATTTATATTTATTTGAAGGGCAGAGACACAGATAGGCACACAGATCTTCCATCCACTGGTTCACTTTCAAAATGCCCACTTGAGGCTGGGCCAGGTGGGAGCGAGGAACCAGGAACTCCATTTGGATCTCCCACATGAGTGATTCGAGTCCTTGAGCCATCACCTGCTGCCTCCTAGGGTGTGCACTAGCAGGAAGCTTGAATAGGAAGCAGAACTAGGATCTGAACCCAGGAACTCAAATACAAAATGCAGGTATCTCAAGCAGCATCTTAACTGCTGCGCCAAAGGCTTGGCCTGTGTCTTCTGTACTGCCTTTTACTTGCTTTATATACTTCTACTTATATCTGCTAATAGATAAAGTTTTATCTACCTACTTAGCCATCAAATCACCTATCTTTATTTTATTGTATTTTATACTTTTTCCACTTTGGAATTTTATCTAGATACCTATATACCTGTCAGTCACATAATTCAATTTAATGGTTTTTAAAGTGATTTACCAGGGACTGGCGCTGTGGCGTAGTGGGTAAAGCCACCACCTGCAGTGCCAGCATCCCACATGGGCACTGGTTCGAGTCCTGGCTGCTCCACTTCCAATCCAGCTCTCTGCTATGGCCTGGGAAAGCAGTAGAAGATGGCCCCCAAGTCCTTGGGCCCCTGCACCCATGTGGGAGACCTGGAAGAAGCTCCTGGCTCCTGACTTCAGATCGGTGCAGCTCCGGTCGTTGTGGCCATCTGGGGAGTGAACCAGCAAATGGAAGACCTTTCTCTCTATCTATGCCTCTCCTCTCTCTGTTTAACTCTTTCAAATAAATAATCTAAAAAAAGTGACTTTCCAAAACGTCCTCCATATTGTACTTTTCTTCCTGGCTCCTTTTGGATCATCTATCCCTACTCTTCATTTTACTCTTTTCCTATTGGCCTATCACTTTGAAACTTTAGCTTTATTTCTAGCTCCCCTCATCCATTCTTTCTGTGGGGAGCAACTGGGAGCAACTCGGACTAGACTAAGTTACTGGAATTAAGACTTATTCTATGCATCTGCTCTCCCACAATATGGCGCTGGGAGAGGAGAAAACAGCTTCTACGCAGCTGCCTCTTGCCAACTTGAGTGATGACCTCCAGGAGCTGATCCTGCTCCTGATTGGAGGAGAGCAGCGTACTCGGCGTGTGGGCAGCTGAGTTGGGATTGGTGGAAGAGGACTATAAAGGAGGAGAGAGACAACATGCACCAGGAACATCTGAAGGAACACCTGTGCAGCCCCCGAGAGAGCCGGCTGGCGGTGTGCCGCTCCCCTGCGGAAGTGGGGAAAGTGGCCAGGGGGAACCGCCCTTCCACGGAGGTGGAAGGGACAGTAGCCAACCTGGGAAGAACCAGCAGCAAACCCGGGGAGGGCTGAGCAGACAAAAGAACAGCGCAGGGTCCTGTGTCGTTCCTCCACGAAGACGGGGAGCGACACTTTCTTGATTCCTTTTGTCCATGCCTTTACTGACCTTCACTTTCTCTTGTCTTTGCCTTCCTTCTTTCCATTCCTCTCTGCTTTCCCCAGCCTCTCACTTCTTCCAGTCCCATCCCCCTTCTCCTTCCCAGGTTTCTCTCTCCTTCCCTTCCTTTTTTTTTTTTTTTTTAAATCACTCTATGGCTCCTCTTCTTAAACTTTGTTCTTGACTTTTTTCCTTCTCTTTCCTAGTCTTGTCTTGTGCTGTTTTTTTCTTTCTGGTTTATTCTGTTTAAAGTCAGACTTGTTTATCACATCAATCAATCATCTATCATGTCTATTTTACACTCTCTTAAAAAGATGTATTTATTTTATTTGAAAGGCAGAGTTAAGAGAGAGAGAGGGAGACAGAGAAAAAGAGATCTTCCATCAACTGGTTCACTCCCCAAATGGTCACAATAGCCAGGGCTGGGGCAGGCTGAAGCCAGGAGCCAGGAGTTCCATCTGGGTTTCCCACATGGGTTCAGGGATGCAGGGACTTGGGTCATCTTCCACTGCTTTTCCAGGTGCAATAGCAGGGAGCTGGATCAGAAGTGGGGCAGCCATGGCTCAAACCGACACCCAAATAGGATGCCAGCAGCAGCTTAATCCACTAAGCCATAATGTTGGTTCCTACTTTGTACTCCAAAAAAATTTCTCCTTTAAAAATCCATCCCTCCCTCTCCACTGTGTTTGGATGTCTTACTGGCTGCTCCTTTTCAAAACCTCTATGTTAACAATCTCATTTCCTGTTTAGTTTTTTTCTGACTTATTTTATTAAAATTTTATTCCATTCCTCCCCCTCCCCTTTTTTTGGTGGAGTCCCTTTGTCTATGAATTCTACTCCATTTCTTTCACTGTGTGCACTTTCTTTGCGTTCCTTTTCTCCTTCCCTTCTCTCTAGTTTCCCTCTCTCCCTCCCTCCCTGGATCTCTCCTCTCCCTCCACCTTCCCTTTTTTCCTTACTTTTTATGGGCTCCTCATCTTAAACTCTTAGTAACCAATGTCTCCTTTTTTTTTTAACTTTTATTTAATGAATATAAATTTCCAAAGTACGATTTATGGATTACAATGGCTTCCCCCCCATACCGTCCCTCCAACCCACAACCCTCCCCTTTCCCACTCCCTCTCCCCTTCCATTCACATCAAGATTCATTTTCGATTATCTTAATATACAGAAGATCAGCTTAGTATACATTAAGTAAGGATTTCAACAGTTTGCTCCCACACAGAAACATAAAGTGAAAAATAATAGATGATTTTTTTTAAATGATGATGAAATCAGAGCAGACCTATTGTCATGTTTAATCCCAGTGAGAGTCAAGTTGGGAGTTGATAATTTCTTTCTTTTTTTTTTTTTTTTACAGAGGATCAGTTTAGTATACATTAAGTAAAGATTTCAACAGTTTGCACCCCCATAGAAACACAAAGTGAAATATATTGTTTGAGTACTCGTTATAGCATTAAATCTCAATGCACAGCACATTAAGGACAGAGATCCTACATGAGGAGTAAGTGCACAGTGACTCCTGTTGTTGACTTTACCAATTGACACTCCTGTCTATGGCATCAGTAATCTCCCTATGCTCCAGTCATGAGTTTCCAAGGCTATGGAAGCCCTCTGAGTTCTCCGATTCTTATCTTGTTTAGACAAGGTCATAGTCAAAGTGGAAGTTCTCTCCTCCCTTCAGAGAAAGGTACCTCCTTCTTTGAAGACCTGTTCTTTCCACTGGGATCTCACTCACAGAGATCTTTTGTCAGAGTGTCTTGGCTTTCCATGCCTGAAATACTCTCATGGGCTTTTCAGCCAGATCCGAATCCCTTTAGGGCTGATTCTGAGGCCAGAGTGCTATTTAGGACATCTGCCATTCTATGAGTCTGCTGAGTATCTCACTTCCCATGTTGGATCACTCTCCCCTTTATTTATTCTATCGGTTAGTGTTAGCAGGTACTAGACTTGTTTATGTGCTCCCTTTGACTCTTAGTCCTTTCATTATGATCAATTGTGAACTGAAATTGATCACTTGGAATAGTGAGATGGCATTGGTACATGCCACCTTGATGGGATTGAATTGGAATCCCCTGGTATGTTTCTAACTCTACCATTTGGGGCAAGTCAGCTTGAGCATGTCCCAAATTATACATCTCTTCCCTCTCTTATTCCCACTCTTATGTTTAACAGGGATCACATTTCAGTTAATTTTCAACACTTAAGAATAACTGTGTATTAATTACAGAATTAAACCAGTCATATTAAGTAGAACAGCCAAAAAAACTACTAAGAGGGATAATGTATTAAGTTTTTCATTAACAGTCAGGGCTATGCTGTTCAAGTCACCATTTCCCATAGTGTCCATTTCACAATGTCTCCTTTTAAACTCTGTGCACCCTCCCCCCTCTACAATTGTTCCTTAATGGCCGCTTCTTTTCGCATACAAGTTTTATTTTATTTTATTTTTGACAGGCAGAGTTAGAGAGAGAGACAGAGAGAAAGGTCTTTCTTCTGTTGGTTCACCCCTCAAACGGCCACTATGGCCAGGAGCCAGGTGCTTCCTCCTGGTCTCTCATGTGGGTGCAGGGCCCAAGTACTTGGGCCATCCTCCACTGCACTCCCTGGCCACAGCAGAGAGCTGGACTGGAAGAGGAGCAACCGGGACAGAATCCAGTGCCCCATCCGGGACTAGAACCCGGGGTGCTGGTGTCGCCGGCGGAGGATTAGCCAAATGAGCTGCAGCACCAGCCACAAGTTTTATTTTTTAACTTTACTTTTTTATTTTACTCTTTTCCTACTGGGTGATCCTTCTCCAACTTTTTCCCTGTCTTTCCTTTGATTCCCTGCCCTTCGCTCTCCTCCCCCTTCCTTGCCTCAGTATCTCCTCATACTTTTCTTTCACTCTCTCAGCTTACCTTGCTGCACGCCTCCCTCCCTCCCTTCAGTCTTCCTTCCCGTATTTTTTTTTTTTTACAGGCTTCTCTTTTAATACTTTCCTTCTGATTCCCTCCAATGCACTCTCATGGTTCTGGTCCTTTTTCCTGTGCCTCTGTCTCCTACCCTCTCTCTATTCCATGGTTTCTTTCTGTATTTTCCTGTACTGCCTTTCTTACCGGCCATTCCCTCACAAAGTCTGATCATATTTTCTATCTGTATTTACTTATCATTTAACATCACTGCCTTATTTTAAAAGCTTCCTCATTGTCGTCTTCTTACTGATTTCTCATTTGAAACTTCTATTTTCTTTCCTTTTTGCATTTTCTCATTTTCCCTCTCTTCTATCTCACTTTTCTTTGGTTATGTTCCTGTAATGTCTTTCTTAGTGCCTCCTTTTTGTTTATTTTCTCCTTTACTGTATTCTTTTAGTCTATCTCCATTCTACTGCTTTCTCTCACGGGCTTCTCCTTTTTTTAAAATTTTTATTTTTTTAACTTTTATTTAATAAATATAAATTTCCAAAGTACAGCTTTTGGATTACAGTGGCTTTTCCCCCCCATAACTTCCCTCTCACCTGCAACCCTCCCATCTCCTGCTCCCTCTCCCCTTCCATTCACATCAAGATTCATTTCCAATTATCTTTATATACAGAAGATCAACTTAGTATATACTAAGTAAAGATTTCAACAGTTTGCACCCACACAGAAACACAAAGTATAAAGTACTGTTTGAGCACTAGTTATACCGTTAATTCACATTGTACAACACATTAAGGACAGAGATCCTACGTGGGGAGTAAGTGCACAGTGACTCCCGTTGTTGATTTAACAATTGACACTCTTGTTTATGATGTCAGTAATCACCCTAGGCTCTTGTCATGAGCTGCCAAGGCTATGGAAGCCTCTTGAGTTCACCAACTCTGATCTTATTTAGACAAGGTCATAGTCAAAGTGGAAGTTATCTCCTCTCTTCAGAGAAAGGTACCTCCTTCTTTGATGGCCCGTTCTTTCCTCTGGGATCTCACTCACAGCGATCTTTCATTTAGGGTTTTTTTTTTTTTTTTTTGCCAGAGTGTCGTGGCTTCCCATGACTGGCTTCTCCTTTTTAAAGTCCATTTTATCTACTGATCTGTTGATATTTTTTAAGTAAGTATTTTGTTTTACTGATTACTTCAATCTTTATTATTCCCATTCCCCAAACTGTAGTTCATTTTCTAACTGGCTCCTCTTTTTCAAATTCTCACCCACTCTTATTGTTTCCTTTATTTTACCTTTTCCTGCTGCAAAAATTAAAATAAACTTTCCCCTATCACCTTCTCTCCCTTTGCTCCTGCTCCCTCCCTCCCCGTTTCATTTTTTTTTTTTTTTCTGCATGCCTTCCTTTCTTTCACTATCGTTCTTTCTTTGCTTGGCTGCCTTTCTCCTTCCCACCAATCCCCTGTCTCTTATTTCTTTTTTTGCCCTTATCTTGCCCTGCCCCAACTCCCTCATCCAGAATTTGTTTTCCCACTGGCTTCTTCCATTTAATTTCCTTTTAACTCTTTCTTTATTCTCTCTCCCTTTTTCTTTCTGTTTCACTCTTTTTGTATCATCTTTTCTTTTTTTTTTTTAAACTTTTATTTAATGAATATAAATTTCCAAAGTACGATTTATGGATTACAATGGCTTCCCCCACATACCGTCCTTCCCACCCACAACCCTCCCCTTTCCCACTCCCTCTCCCCTTCCATTCACATCAAGATTCATTTTCGATTATCTTAATATACAGAAGATCAGCTTAGTATACATTAAGTATGGATTTCAACAGTTTGCTCCCACACAGAAACATAAAGTGAAAAATAATAGATGATTTTTTTTTAAATGATGATGAAATCAGAGCAGACCTATTGTCATGTTTAATCCCAGTGAGAGTCAAGTTGGGAATTGATAATTTCTTTTTTTTTTTTTTTTTTACAGAGGATCAGTTTAGTATGCATTAAGTAAGGATTTCAACAGTTTGCACCCCCATAGAAACACAAAGTGAAATATATTGTTTGAGTACTCGTTATAGCATTAAATCTCAATGCACAGCACATTAAGGATAGAGATCCTACATGAGGAGTAAGTGCACAGTGACTCCTGTTGTTGACTTTACCAATTGACACTCCTGTCTATGGCATCAGTAATCTCCCTATGCTCCAGTCATGTATCATCTTTTCTTACTGCCTCCTCTTCACCACTGTTGTTCTTACTTTTTCTATTTCTTGCTTTGTATATTTTAAAATGTCTTCATTTTTATATCCCTTTAAAAAACCTTTTTCTCTTTCACTAGCTTACCCTCTCTACATACACGTTAGTATAATCTTTGCTTGCTTGTTCTTCAACATAAAAATTTTCTTTTATAAAACATATTTCTCAGGGCTGGCACTCTGGTATAGTGGGTAAAGCCACAGAGCCGGCATTCCATCATATGAACGCTGGTTTAAGTCCTGGCTGCTTCACTTTTTTTTAACTTTTATTTAATAAATATAAATTTCTAAAGTACAACTTTTGGATTATAGTGGCTCCCCCCCCCATAACCACCCTCCCACCTTCACTTCTGATCCAGCTCTCTGATATGGCATGGGAAAGCAGTGGAAGGTGGCCCAAGTGCTTAGGCCCCTTTACCTGTGTGGGAGACCTGGAGCTCCTGGCTCCTGGCTTTGGATCGGCCCAGCTTCAGCCATTGTGACCATTTGGGGAGTGAACCAGCAGATGGAAGACCTCTCTCTATCTCTCTGCCTCTCTGTAACTCTGCCTTTAAAATAAATAAACAAATCCCTTTTTAAAAACCATATTTCTCTTTGTCTCCTTTTTTTTCAGTCTATTTTTCCCTTTTACTGGCTCCTTTTGTCAAACATTTCTTTCTTTCCTTTCAATTTTATAATTTTATTTTCTTACTGGTTCCTCCTTTCAAACTTCTTTTTCCCTCAGCTTATTTCTCTATCTCTGCCGCCTCTTTTCTTCCTATCTTATCTGTTTTTGTGTGTGTGCTGTCTCTTCCTAGTGACTCCTCTTTAAAGCTGCAGTACAGGAAATCTTGTCTACTGGACAGCTTATCTGTTCTACATATACTGTATATACATACATGAGTGTGTATGTGTGTGTGTGTGTATATATAGTACTTACAATAGAGCTGTGACCAGGAAATATCTTCCACAATAGCTGGAACAGGTAGCATGAGGTTATATGACTTACCTTTGCAAGGGCCTTTGACCTCATTGTATAAGCAGAGGTTTTTTTTTATAGACACCAATATTCAATGTTTAAGTATGCATTTTCTACTTTGTCTTTATTGTCTCCCTCTCTCACCTTCTGTTTCATCTTGTCCTTTGCCTGAAAATAGACTTCCTTCTCGTCCTCTTTTAAGGTCATGTCTTTGCATTTTTTGTAAATGATGAGCGATTTTTTTCTCCAGAAGTGCTTTTTTCTAAGATAATAAAAATATATTTAATACATTTAAAAATGTTATCAACTTGACACTGGAAAGGCAAAATACATATGTCAAATGTGATGATGTATTTGAAGTCAGCCTGTCTTCCTATCTTGAGAATTCTAAAGTCACAATGAATATAAAACTAGACAGGTATAAGGGATAAGCTTTCTGTTGTGGCTTAGCATGAAGAGTATCTTTTAATAACTGACTAGATCCAATTTAACTCATTGCCCACTTCCTGGAACTGGTCCCATTTCTGGCCAGCCCTTTGAGTATAGGTTTAGGCCAGATTGGGTCTCTCCATAAGTAGCTATCTTTCTGAGTGTAGCCCACTTTTGAAAATTCTCCCTTTAAAATATTAAAAATGGCAAAAGCCTTTTATCAAAGTCTACATCATTGGTAAAATCTCATTCTACCTTCCGATCAATTTCTTCCCTAATTTTCTGACGCTGTTCTTCAATTCTTGCTTCTCTTCTTACTTCTTCTCCAATCTTTGACAAAAGTAACATTTCTTTTGTTTTCCATTTCTAAAGAGCAAAGTATACAGTACTCAACATGGGTTCTTGCTTAGTTTTTTTTTTTTTTTTGTATTTTTTCTACTTACCATCAATAATCTAATAGTAAATTAGATCAAATCAATGGCCTAATAGAAATTGGGTCACAAATAGTGATAATCTTGCATTGGCTTTAGAATGCACTGATCTTAATTTTTTATTGGGAATGTATGGGTAGATGCAATCAGAAGGAAAATGCAAAGAAACTGCTTTGCTTTTAGAAGCTTACTTCAAGCATTAACCTGGCCCCAGTGAGGGATCTAAAAGGATACCAGCCAAGAGGGTTTCTTCTTCTGGACTCAGGAGGTATGCCTTATGTATTTTGACAGAGAAACTAACCTTATCTGAATTTGGAGAGTGAAAATGCAGGCATGATTATTTCTCAATAGTGCTAGAATTTTAAAGGGCAGAAGAGATGTGAGTGTAATATAGTGAATATATAATTTGTGGTATCAGTCTCAGTTGTAATAGAAATGAAAGATTAAAAGGGGCTTATTCTGTAGACCTGACATAATTGCAGCTAAGCATGCTAAAATGCTTACAAATAAAACAGTCATACACAATTTCCTTCTAATATTTAAAATTTGGTGGTGCTCACATCTTCAATTTGTTTACGGAGATCAAGTTTTCTTCTTATGTGGTCCTGATGTTGACTTTTCTGTTCCTTCGTACAGACTGCATTCCGCTTTTCAGCTGTGTGTTGAGCCTTGTGTAATTCCCTATGAATCATATCCGCATATCTATATAAAGTGCAAATATAAGTGAAGGTAAATTACATGTTTCTCTTAAGATGGCATGACCTACTTTGATACTCCCAAACTACCTGCTTGGTGGTTTATTTCTTGAACTACAGGAAATTTAGTTATTCAAGGACTTTTCAGCTAGTTTGACCTATCAGCTCACTATGCTGTACTTGTTTTACTAATCTCCATTATATAACTCTCTGTCATTGTAGCTGGGATAATAGCAAAATGTGGAACATAATGATTCAGAAAGCCATTTTACATAGAAATTATTCATAACTCAGTAGTTTGGGAACACAAATTTCCAAAGATGGCCAGAATGAACTGAAGGCCAATCTCAAAGAATCAGGATATTTTAATTTCCTTTACAAGTAAGTGGGTCCTGGTCCTTCTGTAATTTGCAAATCCCTGAACAACTTCTCATCTAAGAAGAACACTGCAGACTATCAGATTGCTTCTTCAAACATCAGGTTGGTTTACCTCTTGGGCTCCCAGTGGCTCTGATTTATCAGGCTGAAACTCCCTTCCCTAGCCTTGGTACCAAGGTTCCTAATCTCATGGGGGTTAAATAGTGTCTATCATTTCTGTTCTGCCTGCTTCCAGTTCTTTCTAGTGTTTTTACAACTTTTGGGGACCCACAGTATGTTCATGAAGTATGCATTCACTTTGATTGTACCTGTGTTTTAGTAATTGCTCCTGTTCTGGGGTTGTTTGTGTATCTTCTTGTAATAGCCATTCTTGGAATAGAGCAGCCTCACAGCTATCATAGGCTCTCTTGCTTTCATACAATTTATGTACTTGTTTTTCAATCATTTTCTGAAAGAAAACAGAGAAAGCTTTTATATTTGCCAAAAGTAAACCTGTCCTTTGATATGTCTTCCTATATTTCTGGCTTAGTGAATGTTCTGTGTTTTGCAAACGGCTAATTCTGTCAACTGTATTTAAGTCTAGTGTGGCTCTATTCCAAATTTTCTCTGTGAATGAAAAGCAAATGTCTCCATTTTATCTTCTATAGATCTCTTACAGAGACATTTTTTAAAAAATTTTACTTATTTATTTGAAAGGTAGTTTCAGAGGAGGGAGAGGGGGAGGAGGAGGGGGAGGGGAGGGGGAGGGGGAGGGGGAGGAGAGAATCTTCCATCCACTGGTTCAGTCTCCAAATGGCAGCAACGGCCAGAGCTGCGCAGATCCAAAGCCAGGAGCTTCTTCCAGGTCTCCCACGTGGGTGCAGAGGCCCAGGTACTTGGGCCATCTTATACTGCTTTCCCAGGCCATTAGCAGAGAGCTGGATCAGATGTGGAGCAGCCAGGACACGAACCCTTGCCCATATGGGATGCTGGAGCCACAGGCAGCTTAGGCTACTAAGCCACAAGTGTGGGCCCCCTAGAGATCTTTTTTGTTATCTTAATACTTTTACATAAGAACACTATAAGAAAATTTCCTGAATTGGACCAAATTTACATAAAAATTTTCTTACGGGCTCCAAATTCAATTATTTAACTTACCTGTTCTCTGATATATTTTCTTTCAAAGTCTAATTTTAAACTGGTCAGATACTCCCTGTACTTATTCATTTCCTTCAAGGAACAAATTACCTAGAAGAATCCCAAAAATATAATTTCAAAGTTTTAACAATTATAACACTTTCCAGAGAAGAGAGTAATAACATTTATTTTAATTACAATCCTGGTTGATCAAGTGTAATAGTATTGCATTTTGGTAACAACTGTGAAAGTAGTATCTCTATACATTTGCTGTGTCACCAGGAGATTTCTAGCTAAATACTATTATTTTATTAATGTGGTTCATGATATAATGAAAAACTTACCATTCCCAATTAATTTGCTATTATAACACCAACATAATGTTTAATCCCCCCTCCAAAGAACTTATTCTATCAAGCTGTATTTTACTAGCTTCCCATTTTGTTTTAGTTCCTAAAAGGTATGTAATGCAGTCCTTGACACATATATTACTTTTAGACTTTTTTTTTAAATCACTAAAAGTGTTTTAAAAGTGTTTAAAATTGATTTTAGACATCAATTTATTGAAGTGATTAGACTTTTAGACTTTTTGCCATTATTACTTTTAGACTCGGGGTGAGGCACTACAATGTACCTGGGGGAAAAGAAGTACATAAATAAATGTGTATGTTTATGTATTTTGCTATTACTAAAGGGAAAAGGCAAGTAGGGGGCCGGCGCCATGGCTCAATAGGCTAATCCTCTGCCTGTGGTGCTGGCACACCGGGTTCTAGTCCCAGTTGCTCCTCTTCCAGTCTAGCTCTCTGCTGTGGCCTAGGACTGCAGTGGAGGATGGCCCAAGTCCTTGGGCCCTGCACCCAATGGGAGACCAGGATAAGCACCTGGCTCCTGGCTTTGGATCAGCGCGGTGCGCCGGCCACAGAGCGCTGGCCGCAGCGGCCACTGGGGGGTGAACTAACGGAAAAGGAAGACCTTTCTCTCTGTCTCTCTCTCACTGTCCACTCTGCCTGTCAAAAAAAAAAAAAAAAAAAAAGGCAAGTAGGGACGAATAATTTTATTTAGGGAAAAAAACCAACAACGCAAAAACAGTCTCCTGATTTCCCGGACCCAAATACTGAGTAATTTGTTGGCTTTTTATAAAATATCCTCTATTGCTCAACTAAAAGTCGACACAGGCTCCCAGGGAATTACAGAAGCAAGTGTCAGTCAAGCCTCTAGGTTTGTGCTGGTTAACAGGAAGTAGACTTCAACACACTTTATTATTGCTGGTGATGTAGCCACCTTTCTTTAATCTCCTCAGGACATCTTTTCGCTTATAGTATGTTTTTAAATGTGGATCATGTAGACTTTTATAGCTAGTCTCCAAAAGTCGGCAGTAAGGATCAGTCAGGTTAAAATCATAAGAAGGTTGATAAAGCTGCAAAGAAAGATTCAAAAGTGTTACAAATGTAGAATAAATGAGCACACACTTTTAAACATCAATTTACTGAAGTGATTAGGATACTCATTGCAAATAAAACATGCATGCAGAATCTAAAGAAACAGAGTACACCTCGTGTACTAATGTGAGTAAACCTACTGCTTTTCTCATCCTCTCTCTCCCAGACCTGTCTTTAGGCTGGAAGTGGCCTGTGGAACCCCAAGATGTGAACTCTGTCCAGTGTGTTTGTATACTCAACTTTAGTCCCATTCCTGAACACAGAGGTCACTCTTGATTGTCGGGAAAGTGGGGACAGCACATTCTAGGTTCGGGGAGTGAACTGGATGGACAAAGGCACCAAGTAGGAATCATTATGCTGTGTGCGGGTAGGCAAAAAGGGGCTGTGGCCTGTCAGAGCTAAGGCTCTGAGCTGGAGATAAACTTAAGCATTTCGACTCATTTAACTACGATGGGTGTGTAACACTGAAGCAGACACAAAGCAAAATCATCAGTTCAACATTAAGCTGGAAAGGGTAAAGAAAATCACGTAAGCATTATTAAAGACGAATTTACCTTCTCACTTATATCTGTAGTGTAGAACACATTATGACTTCCAGGAATAATGGGCAACTTGACCCCAAGAGGCAGATCCAACAAGTTACATGCTCCGACCTCTGGGAACAGGTTTCTCTGCAAGGCCTGTTGGATACAATTAAGAAGCTTGTCTTTTCTTCTAGAAACTACTCATTTAATTTAGAACAATCTAATCACACTTCGATGGGCTAATATCTCCAAATAAACCGAAAGATTTTTCTCCCCGGGAGGGCCTCTCTGCTTCCCCAGGTCACCAGCCTCGCCTCTGGCCAAGGACCCGCCCCATTCCCCTCCCTCCCCTGCCCTGGGCCCGCCCTGGGGACAGGAAGAGGAGGACGGACTCACGGGGCCGCCTCGGATGCTACACTGCTCCTTTTCTTCATTTAGGCTACTAGCGGCCACCTTATTGGCGGCGGCTTCCGCAGTCTTGCAGCAGTTGCTGAGGTACAGTTCCATAGCCACCGTCAGCCCCCAAGGGGCTGGCGGCTGGGGTAGCCGACCGCCCTCAGCTGCCTTCACACTCAACGCTCAGATCAGTTCTGAGCCGCCCACAAGGTGGTCGCCAGGGTAACGCGTCCTCTAGGCCACGCCCCCCAACAAAGCCAGTTCCGCAATGTAGCGCTTACGTCGTCAAAGGGCGATCCTCAAAAGGTCGCCGCCCCTATGAGCTCACGGGTTGGGCGGGCTGCTCTAATGGACGTCGCCCAATGAGCGTCACGCTCGCATCGTGTGTCGCATCGATGAACGTCATACTCGCGGGTGGTGCGCGCTGCTCTAATGGATGTCGCCCCCAATGGGCGGCGCGCTCAATGGACGTAAGCTACGGTGGGCGGGAGGGGACGATCGTCGCGGCCTTCCCAGCCGCGCATGCGCACAACTCAAGACGCTCAGCTTCACTGCGTCTTTGTGGAGAAAGTAATTGAAAAGGTCGGTTATAGATATGAAACCAACACTCCTCACTGAACCTAAACCGGAATGTGTCAGGTTTTATTAATGAGTAGTTGGCTATAATTCCGTTAATTCTTCCTGGTCCCGAAGGAGATATGATTTCTGGCCAAACGCTCAGAAGTAATTGTCCCACTTTGGACACTGGTTTTTTAAGGGTTCATTGTCTTCCTTGTCTGCTTTCTGACTTGGAATCTTCCCCTCCCTTGCCCTCCTCTCCTTTTCCTCTCTTCCTTCTTCCCTTCTTTATTTCCTTTCTTTCCCTGTCTCTTTCTTTCATCAAACTATTTACTGAGTGTCTGTTCTGTGCTAGACGTGTGCTGGACTTTATATAACAGTGAGTAACGTGCAGACATTACCGCCAAAGAGTTACTAGACTAAAAATATACCATGCACTGAGACTGCACCTGACATTTCTGGCGTTTGTACTTTGTCTCCAGGCACATCATAATTAAACTTCTGAAAACTAGCGACAAGAAAAAGCTTTTTTTGAAAGTAGCCAGAGAGAAATGAAACGTTATTTACAGAATACAATTTGAATGACAGTATTTCTCATCAGAAACAATGGAGCCAGAAGAAAAAGGCACATAGCATTTTTCAAGTACTGAAAGAAAGGAGTTTTTTTTTTAAAGATTTATTTATTTATTTGAAAGAGGTAAACAGAGAGAGGAGAGGCAGAGAGAGAGAGAGGTCTTCAATCTGCTGGTTCACTCCCGAGATGGCCGCAACAGCCAGAGCTGTGCCAAGCCAAAGCCAGGAGCCAGGAGCTTCCTCCGGGTCTCCCACTCGGGTGCAGGGGCCCACGCACTTGGGCCATCTTCTGCTCTCCCGGGCCATATCAGAGAGCTGGATCAGAAGAGGAGCAGCTGGGACTCGAACCGGCACCCATATAGGATGCCAGCACTGCAGGCAGAGGTTTTACCCACTCCGCCACAGCACTGGCCCCAGAAAGGAGGTTTTTGTTTTAACGATTTATTTATTTGAAAGGTAGAGTTAGAAAAAGAGAGAGAGAGAGAGATTGATTTTTCATCCACTGGTTCACTCCCTAAATGATTACAACAGCCAGGGCTTGGCCAGGCTGAAGCCAGGACCCTGAGTCTCCCATGTGGGTAGCAGGGGCCCAAGCACTTGGACCATCTTCTGTTTTCTCAAGCTGTTAGCAGAGAGCTGGATGGGAAATGGAGCAACTAGGACTCGAACTGGCACCCATATGCATGCCAGTGTCACAAGCGATGGCTTTATCTGCTATGCCACAACGGCGGTCCCAAGAAAGGAGTTTTCAACTGTGATTTGTATACCTAGAGAAAATTTCTTTCATGAATGAAGAAAAAATACATACTCAGAAGAGAGAAAACAAAATTTATTGCTAGCAAACAGATCCTTTAAAAATGGCTTAAGGAAGGTCTCTAAATAGAAAATATGTAACAGAAGAAGGCTTAGAACTTCAGAGAAAAAACACATCAGAATAGTTTAAAATGATGATAAATATAACAGACTACCTTACTTTCATGAGTATGTTAAATACATTTGATGATGAAAGTAAAAATTATAACATCTGATATTACATAAAGGAAATGTAAAGGTTAATTATGTAAAGCAAATATTTCATATAACTATTTTTAAATTCAGGAATAATAAAGAACATAAATGGGGGCCAATCTGTGGCACAGCAAGTTAAGCTGTTCTAATATAAGCACAGGTTTGAGCCCCAGCTGCCCCATTTCCAATACAGCTTCCTGTTTTGTTCCTGGCAAAGCAGCAGAAGATGGCCCAAGTCCTTGGGCCCCTGCACCTACAAGGGAGACCTGGATGGAGTTCCAGGTCCTGGCTTCGGCCTGATCCAGCCTAAGCCATTGTGGATATTTGGGGACTGAACCAGCAGATGGAAGATCACTGTCTCTCTGTCTCTCCTTTTCTCCAACTCTGCCTTTCAAATGAATAAGTAAATCTTTAAAAAAGAACATGATTTGAATTAAGTTTTCTACACTTTACTCAAAATGGTAAAATATTAATACTAGTAGATTGTGATAAGTTATACATGTGTTTTGTAATTTCTACAGCAACTGTTAAGAAAATTATATAAAGTGATATATTCAAAACATAAATAAATTCAGATGGACTTCTCCAGATGTTCACTAACCTACAGGAAGGCAAGAAAATGAAACAGAGGAATTAGAAAAAGATGAAATGAGCAATAATAAATAATAATAAAATAATAAAGTGGTAGAATTAAGCCCTAGCATATCAGTAATTGTTTTAAATGTAAATGGCATAAACCCAATAATATGAAGATATTGAAAGAATCAGTTAAAATGTGAACAACTAAATTCTTTCTACCAGAGTTGCACTTCAGGGGCAGGCATTTGGCCTATAGTCAAGATGCCAGTTGGGATGTATCCCATATGGATGTGCCTAGATTCTAGTCGTGGTTTCACTGTTGATTCCAGCTTCCTGCTAATGCAGACCCTGGGAGACAGCACACAATTACTCAAGTAGTTGGGTCCCTACCACCCATGTGGGAGACCTGGGCTGAGTTCCTGGCTCCTGGCTTTAGCCTGTCTCTTCCCTATGTGCTGTGGGCATTTGGGCAAGTAATCAGTGGATAAAAGATCTTGGTTTATCTCTCTGTCTTTGAAATACATTCAAAACTTAGTCAGCCTCTCTCTCTCTGTCATCGTCGTCGTCGTCATCATCATCATCATCATCATCATCATCTGATGTCTTCGTCTTACACATGCTCCTGCCATGATGTCATCCTCCAGAAGATGCTCACCAGAGGCTGAATAGATGGACCACTTGATCTTGGACTTATAGCTTCCAAAACTGTGAACTAGCTAACTATTTTTTTAAAGCACCTGACCTCAAGAATTTTGCTATAGAAACAGAAAATGGACTGGTATACCCATCAAAGCTGCAGAATGTTATAATTTATTTGAAGATTAAATAATGTTTATGAATAATCAATGAATTAGTATGTTTTCATCTATTGTAATGAAATAGATGAAGCTGGGTAACTTCTAATAAAAAATGTTTATTTTTCCTGCAGTTCTGGAGGTTCAAGGATATGGCACTGGCATCAGCAATGATTCTACTCTGGTAAGAACCCCACAGGGAATGGCATCATGTGGCAGGAGTGTATGTGATAGGGAGATAGCACATGGCAGGACAGGAAGCCAGAGAGTGATTTTGAGGAGGTCAGGTTCAGGCTTTTGGAACAATTCAATCTCAATAATTAACTCGGAGGTCCCTTTGGGAGGGCACACTCCCAAAGACTTCACAGTAGGCTCCACCTCTTAAAGGTTCCACCACCTCTTAATATTGCCCCCACTGAGGACCAGGCTTTCAACACATGACCCCCAGGTGACACACTTAATCCATATCCAGAGCATAGCAATAATTTATGTAACAGTGTTAGTAGAAAATCTCACATGGAAAAGAAGAAAATATATTCAGGATAGTCATACCCCTACAAAGAAAAGGAGGTAAATAAGATCATGAAGGGATAGGAAGGAGATTTTTACTTCATTTTCAGGTTTTATTTCTTGAAACCACATTTGGGTCTTTTCTTATCCCTTCCCCTACCCTCTTCCTTTTTGTCCCTTGCCATCTCTTCTAGAACAAGTGAGGGCTGAAGTCAATAGGTAGAGCATAGGTGTCTATGCATAGAGGCAGCTCTGCATGCAGGAGCTCAGTTGGGGCAAGAAGGGGAGCCACAGGGGAAGGCAGCCTGGACTTTACTCAGGGCCTGAGGAGAGTGAAAAGGTTGCTCCCTACAGGGGTTGGTTTGGTGAAAAGAATCAGAACCCAAGATGAAAGAGGAAGGTGTCCAGGTTTATGGACCGCATAGTATGTGATGTCAGAACCCAGGCAGGTCAATGAGGGTGTTTACAAGAGAAGGTGCTCTAGCATGGCATTCAGAGTATGAGTGGGGTGAGGGAGTTATCAATATGCGGGGCAGCATGGGGTGTTAGAACCACTACTAGTGTCCTAGGACTGCTGAAGTAAGTGCCACAAACTGAATGGCAGAAAATAACAGCAATTTATTGTCTCACAGTCTTGGAGGCTGAAATTAAAGTGTTGGAAGGGCCCTTCCCCTCCTGAAACCTGCAGGGGAGTTCTTCTTTTGCCCTTTCCTTCTTTCTGGTGATTTGTCATCAATGTTTTTGTGTTTATTGGTTTGGAAATGTGTAACCCCAACTTCTGTCTTCATTCTCTGATGGAATCCTTACTGTATGTCTCTGTCTTCACTGACTGTCTTCTTCAAAGGGCACCAGTCATATTACATGAGGGGCACACTCTACTGCAGTATGACATCATTTTAACTGATTCCATCTGCAATGATCTTATTTCCAACTAAGGTCACATTCTGAGATACTACAGAGGAGGACTTCAACATACCCTTTTCTGGCAGACATGATGCAACCCATAATAGTCTGTTCTCTCCATGTCCCCTGCCAACCAATGTCCTTCTTCCCTGCAAAGTACATTCACCTATTCCAGCATTCCCAAAAATCTTACCCGTTCCAACATCAACTCTAAATCTAAAAATTTCATCTAATTCAGTTATGGGAGAAACTTGGAATATGATCCCTAAGTCAAAATTCCTCTCCAGCTGTAGATGTGTGGAACCTAGAAAGGAAGTTATCAGTTACCAAGACACAATGGAAGGACGGGCAAAGGGAGAAATTGGAAGGAAACAAGCTGTCATTTATCACCTTAGCTATCACAAGGAAGTTTGTGACACAGAAGGCAAAATTCTATTAGATTTTTTTTTTACAGGCAGAGTGGACAGTGAGAGAGAGAGAGAGACAGAGAGAAAGGTCTTCCTTTTCCGTTAGTTCACCCCACAATGGCCGCTGCGGCTGGCGTACTACACTGATCCGAAGCCTGGAGCCAGGTGCTTCCCTTGGTCTCCCATGGGGTGCAGGGCCCAAGCACTTGGGCCATCCTCCACTGCACTCCCTGGCCACAACAGAGAGCTGGACTGGAAGAGGGGCAACTGGGACAGAATCTGGCGCCCCGACCGGGACTAGAACCCGGGGTGCCAGTGCCGCAGGGGGAGGATTAGCCTATTGAGCCGCGGCGCTGGCCAAAATTCTATTAGATTTTAAGGCTTCAAAATAATTCTGTTTCTCTATCTACTGGGTCCTAGGTGGTTGCCCCACCCTCTGAAAAGAGACAGCCTGACCTCCTAGCCCTGTCCCTGCCCCCTTGTCTATGGAGAGCAACACTGTTTCCCAAGCAGAGGTCCCACCACTCTCTCAGGACAGGACAACCGCCTGGTTCTCTGGAACTCAGGAAATGCCCCGCCCTCTGTCAATGAGTTGCTGAACTGGCTCTCTTAATCCTGGGCAGTGGTTCTGCCTGTAGGAGAAAGGGAGTCCTACCATCTGGGACTCAGGAGGCTATCCTTTCCTCTCTAACCCAGGATTCAGCCTGTCCCGTGGGCCCTGATTGGTGGCCTTTCCTGCTGGCCCTTCCCCCTTAAACTCTGGGCAGCTCTCCCACCCTCTGCAGCTGAGGAGGCAGCCTGACCCCTGCCTTGCTTTGGGTGCAGGCCCTGACCCTCATTCTTGGATGGTGATCCCTTCTCCTGGGCCATGGACAGAGGTCCCACCCCTTCTGAGGCCTAGGCAGCAGTCCCACCCCCTAGAATTTGGTAACAACCCTGTCCCTTCAGCCTTGCATGGCAGCCCCACTCTGTCAGCCCTGGCCAGAAGCTCTCTCTGCTGAAACACTAATATGGCCCCGCCTCCTCATCCATGAATGGTAGCCCTGCCCTCTCAGGCCTGGGCAGCAGCCTTACCCTCTGGAACTCTGGTGGTGGCCCTCTGGAACCTAGGAGGCTGCCCTCGTCTCCAGAAAGGAGACGGTGACCTGTATGTCTTGACCCAAAATAGCAGAACTACCTTCTTAACCCTGGACAGCAGCTTTGCTCCATCAGGCCTGGGTACTGGCCCAAAGGAGGTCCGGGGGCACTGTCTGAATCTATGGCTCTCCCAGTCATTCTTCCTTCATTTTGTCCCTCTCTGATCCTTTCAGTCCAACTTGGTAGTGTTTCTGAGGTATAAGATTCTGAAAAACTTTGTTGGCCTCTCTGAAAGTTCATGGACATACAAGCCATCAACATAGAGAGGTTTTCAATTATCTTTACCAGATTAACTGCATCTGATTCCTAGATTCTGGTAGATGGTTGATTGGTCCCATAAGTCACACTTGTAATCTCTACCAAAGGTTGTCTGAGTCACAGTTTTAGTGTTCTCTTCTGGAGTGATTTTAGGCTGAGAATATTTCAAGTCTTCAAATTCTGATTCCTGTTTGCTTAGCAATTCAGTCCTTGTTTTATTTTTCTTTCTCATCTGGCTATAAGCAGAAAGGTGTTCAACACTTTGCTTGTCAATTTACTTAACTAAATATCCAAGATAATCTCTTACAACGTCCAAATTTTTCCAACAATAGAAGACAATTCAACCAAAACCTCCGCCACTTTATAACAAAGATCACCTTCCTTCTAATGTCCAATAACTTGGTCCTCATTTCGGTTGGGGCCATACCAAAAACACCTTTAACCTTTATATTTCAAGAAACACTCTCTTCCAGGCAATTAAAGCTTCTTCTGTCATGAACCTCAAGATTCTTCCAGCCTCTATTCAATACCCAATTGCAAAGCTGTTTCCACATTTTTAAGTATTTGTTAGAGCAGTATACCATTTCCCAATTCTAGCATCTGTATTAGTTTCCTAGAGCTACTTTAAAAAATACCACAACTGTGTGGCTTATTTTATTTAATATTTATTTATTTATTTGAAAGTCAGAGTTGTACAGAGAGAGAAGGAGAGGTGGAGGGGTGTCTTCCATCCACTGGTTTGCTCCCCAATTGGCCGCAGCAGCCGGAGCTGTGCCCATCCTGGCCAGGAGCCAGGAACTTCTTCCTGGTCTCCCACATGGGTGCAGGGTCCTAAGGACTTGGGCCATCTTCTACTGCTTTCCCAGGCCATAGCAGAGAGCTGGACCAGGAGTGGAGCATCCGGGACTCGAACCGGCGCCCATATGGGATGTTGGCACCCGCTATGCCACAGCACAGACCCCCTGTGTGGCTTAAAATGACAGAGATTTATTCAGTTATGGAGTATAGAAGTTTAAAATCCAAGAGTTGAAAGTTCTATGCCTTCTGGAACCTATAAAAGAGTATTTTCTTGCCTCTGCCCAGCTTCTGGTGGTTTGACAGAGGTCTTTGGTGTCCCTTGGCTTTCAACCTGAAAACTCTAGTCTCTGCCTTTGTTGCTACGTGGAAATCTCATGTGTCTCTGTATTTATGTAGCCATCTTCTTATAAGTAACCCAGTCATGGGGGCTGGCGTTGGTGTGCAGCTAGTTAAACTGTGGCCTGTGACACTGGCATCCCACATGGGTGCTGGTTTGAGTCCTGGCTGCTCTGCTTCTGATCCAGTTCTCCACTAATGCTCCTGGGAAAGCAGCGGAGGATGGACCAAGTACATACATGGGCCCCTGCCACTCATGTGTGAGACCAGAATGGAATTCCAGGCTGCTGGCTTTGGTGTGACCGAGCCCCAACCATTGTGGCCATTTGGGAAGTGAACTAGTGGGTGGTAGATCTCTCACTCTCTCTCTCTTTCCCTCTCTCTCTAACTCTGACTTTCAAATAAATACATAAAAATGTATAAATCCATATTTTAAAAAGGACATCAGTCATACTGAATTAGGGGCCTCTACTACTCCAGTATAATCTCATTATAACTACAGCCATCTCTATACTATCTGAGGTAGATTGGTTACAAGTCCCCAAGTGGATACTGGGAGGTTCCTTATGTAAAATGGAGTAGTATTTGTATATAACCCACATAATACCTATACCTTAAGTCATCTCTCTATTATTTATGATATCTGATACGATGTAAATGCCACGCAACTAGTTGTCATACTGTATTAGTTAAGCGAATAATGACAAGAAAAAGTCTACACACTTTGGGTATGAATGCAATATTTTTTCTGAATGTTTTCAATCTATGATTGGTTGAATCAACAGATGTAGGGCTTGGGAATATGGAAGGCTAACTATAATTACATCTGCAACCTTCTGTGGTACTTGAGGTTAGGACTTCAACATATAAATTTTTGGGAGAACCCAATGGGACTTACATCAGAACCAAAACCAAGTGTGACAGGGCTCCTTGTATGTGGGCTACCCAGCATGGTGAGTTAGAGCAGGGGCGGGGTGAGGAGGGCATGCACACATGTGGATGTGAGAAGGACGTGTAGGTAGGAGAAAGCCTGGCGAGGAGGTCTGAATGCACACAGGATAAGGAGAGCATCTCTGGGAGGTGTGCTGGGTTTCTGAGCCTGAACAGGGTAAGCAAGGCTTTGCTCTGAATGGGGATCTTCTGTGGAGGTGTCAGGGTCTGAGTGTGGTGAAGAAGACGTCCTTGTAGTAGGAACAACGCAGGCTGGAGAGCTAGAGTCCAAGCAAGGTGAAGAGGGTGACTCATGTGTATTGCTGGGTCATCACAAGACATTGTTGAGACCATGGGTGGAACTTAAATGAGGTCTGAAAATACTGAGGGTTGTATTGCAGTCATGCAGGTAATGTCTTTGCTCGTATTGATATGGTATAACCAGGCAGGAAATTAGTTAGGCTTAAGCCAGCTGGAATTCTTGCAGCCTTACAATAAAATGTTTATTTCTTTAAACTGTTGGCTTGAGAGGCCCACCTCCCCAGGATGCTCCTGTGTCTCAAGCACCAGGATGCATGTTAAGACTCTACCCCATTTTCTTAAACTTTTATTTAGCAAATATAAATTTCCAAAGTACAGCTTATGGATTACAATGGCTCCCCCCGCCATAACTTCCCTCCTGCCCGCAACCCTCCCCTTTCCTGCTACCTCTCCCATTCCATTCACATCAAGATTCATTTCCAATTATCTTTATATACAGAAGATCATTTAGTATATATTAAGTAAAGATTTCAACAGTTTTCACCCACACAGAACATAAAGTGTAAAATACTGTTTGAGTACTAGTTGTAGCACTAATTCACATTGAACAACACATTAAGGACAGAGGTCCTACATGAGGAGTAAGTGCACAGTGACTCCTGTTGTTGACTTAACAATTTGACACTCTTGTTTATGGCGTCATGAGTTGCCAAGGCTCTTGTCATGAGTTGCCAAGGCTATGGAAGCCTTTTGAGTTCGCCGACTTCGATCTTATTTAGACAAGGTCATAGTCAAAGTTCCACCCTATTTTTAAAGCAGTAAAAAAAAAATACTTATTTGGAAAGCAGAGTTAGAGAGAGAGAGAGAGAGAGAGAGAGAAAGAGAGAAAGAGAAATTATCTTCCATCCACTGATTCACTCCCCAGATGGCCACAATGGCCAGGGGGCTGGGTAGAGCTGGAACCAGAAGCTGGGAACTCCATCCAGGTCTCCCATATGCATGGCAGGGGCCTAAGGATTTGGACCATCTTCCACTGCCTTCCCAAGCACATTAGTAGGAAGCTGGATCAGAAGTGGAGCAACCAGGACTCAAACTGTGCCCATATGAGATGCTGGCATTTCAGGCAGTGGCTTAACCTGTTTCACCACAATCCCAGGCTGAGATATCCAGTCTTAACAATCGCTGGGCATGAGTAATTACTTTCTTTTTTCTTTTAAGAGTTATTTATTTATTTGAAAGAATGACAGAGACTGAGACAGTCTCTCTGTAACTCTGTAACTCTCTGTAACTCTGCCTTTCAAGTAAATAAATAAATCTAAAAGACTACATGTCTTTCCTTTATGTTGAAAAAGAATTATTAGGCTGGCGCCGCAGCTCACTAGGCTAATCCTCCGCCTTGCAGCGCCGGCACACCGGGTTCTAGTCCCAGTCAGGGCGCCAGATTTGTCCCGGTTGCCCCTCTTCCAGACCAGCTCTCTGCTGTGGCCAGGGAAGGCAGTAGAGGATGGCCCAAGTACTTGGGCCCTGCACCCCATGGAAGAGCAGGATAAGTACCTGGCTCCTGCCATCGGATCAGCGTGGTGCGCCAGCCGCAGCGCACCGGCCGCGGCAGCCATTGGAGGGTGAACCAACAGCAAAGGAAGACCTTTCTCTCTGTCTCTCTCAACTGTCCACTCTGCCTGTCAAAAATAAATAAATAAATAAATAAATAAGATTTACTTATTAAAAAAAGAAATATTAAAATAAGAAAAACTTAATTGCATACACTTTTTGAAGGGGGTAATTTTTGTAAAACTTAAAAATCACATAAATCATTTTTCTTCTTGCACTTTTAGAGGAAACGTTGAAGTTCCTCTTTAGCATGTTCTGATGGGAAGTACCGGCTAACTTGTAAGTCATGGCTGTGGTCACTAGAGGGCACACTATTATCAAAGACCAGGCAAAGTTCTGAAATTAAAAAAACAACAACAGCCGGCGCCGCGGCTCACTAGGCTAATCCTCCGCCTAGCGGCGCCGGCACACCGGGTTTTAGTCCCGGTCGGGGCGCCGGATTCTGTCCCGGTTGCCCCTCTTCCAGGCCAGCCCTCTGCTGTGGCCAGGGAGTGCAGTGGAGGATGGCCCAGGTGCTTGGGCCCTGCACCCCATGGGAGACCAGGAAAAGCACCTGGCTCCTGGCTCCTGCCATCGGATCAGCGCGGTGTGCCGGCCGCAGCGCGCTGGCCGCGGCGGCCATTGGAGGGTGAACCAACGGCAAAGGAAGACCTTTCTCTCTGTCTCTCTCTCTCACTGTCCACTCTGCCTGTCAAAAAAATAAAATAAAAAAAAAAAAAAAAAAAAAAAAAAAACAACAACAACAAAAAAACCACTTTTTGAAACATAGGCTTCCCATAAGCTTCCATACATTTTTTTTAACATTTTATTTAAGTTATACAAGTTTCATGTATTTCAGTATTTTTGGAGACACCAGTTTGGCATCTTAGTAACCTTTTTATTTATCTCACATCTTCTTTACTTTCAGAATGAGAAGTTATGGGATTTACTGTCTATGTCTTGGCTATCAAAACATTTCATTTTCCATTTCAATCTATTTCTCCCCTTTTGTCATGAGCTGTCTTGAGGTTCTGTAGAGTCTCCCTATGATTTTCTTGGACTTCAACAGAGGCAGAGTTGCCACCACTGTTCTGTCAATGTTTGTGCCCTAGATATATGTCTTCTTCTCTTTGGAGCTCTAAGACTTACTTTGATTTTTATGGATTAAATTTTTTGTGAGTTTTATGGCTTTCTAGAGCAAGATAAAGGATGTTTTCCTTGTTTGAATGTCAAATGAATCCTGATATTAGGGTGTTTTGAGGGATGACGTGAGCTGGGTTTGTATGAGGAGGTATTTTGGGGGTAGATATACCTGCTGGGGAATTTTGGCCATGAAGCCAGGCAATTGCCAGGTCTAAGACTGTTCCAGTGCACTGTTGCAATGATGAGTACATCATCAAGACACAGTGTCAGAGGCAAGAGAAATCTGAAAGAATAATGTCTTTTCTTAACTGTACTTGGTGAAATCCTAGAGTTTCCTAACTGTTCGATATGAATTTTATTAAGGAGTTTCTGAAGCTCAAACTTGTGCTAAAGGAGAATGTTGCCACTCAAATATCACAATAGCTTATTTTTTAGTAGATTGTAAGCATAATTACCTTTAGGATCTTAGTACTCAGTTTTAAACTTCTTGTAAAATTCATTAACAATAATAGGTGATATTTACTGAATGCTTACTACATAGCAAGCACCTTGCATATAGATGTGATTTAATAGCATGATTAACACCGTCATCTTCTGAGTTTACAGATTGGGGAACAGAGGTCCAGAAATCTTAAGTAAATTGATGATTTAAGTTTGAAGTCAAAGTTTCAGCAGGGCCATGCTCCTTCTGAGACTCTGAGTAGACTCCTTCGTTGCTTCTCCCTAGTTTCTGGTGGTAACCATGAATCCTTGTCATTCCTTAGCTTTTAGCTGCAGTACTCTCTGCCTTTGGTGTTACATGGTCATGACTTTCTTCCTGTGTGTGTTTGTCTTCCCATGGTCATCTCCCTCTGGGTCTCTTTCCTCTTCTTACAAGAACACTTCTTCTTGTGGGTCTATATAATCTCAACTTATGTACTTAGATCTGGAATGACACTATTTTTTAATAAGATCACATTTAGAGATATTGGAGGTTAGCAATCCAGCACATCTTTTTGGGGGACACATTATAACCTATAATAGGAGGCTGTCACAGTAATCTGGGCAAGAAATATGGGAGCTTGGGCCAGGGAGGTAGCACTAGCGATAGTGAGAAGTGATCTGGATATTAATATATGTTGAAGGTAGAGACAAAAGGCTTTACTGATGAACTGAGAGTGTGCCTAAGATAAAGAGAATAATAAAAGAAGACTCCAAGAGGTTTGGCTTAAGGACTTAGCAACAACTATGATTGTAAAAGCAGAACAAAATGAGAAGGAAATCATAGTTTGGTTTAAATTAAATCTGAGATGCTCGTTAGAGATTCAAGTGGTAATGTCCAGTAAGCAGTGTCATGAACCTGGACTTCAGGAAAGAGTTCAGAGCTAGAGACAAAGATTTGGGAGCGATTTCCAGAATGCCTAAGAGCCTACTTGCAAGTTGAGGCAGAAAGCTTAAAGTGAAACTTGCTCCAGCCAGGATTGATTGCTGGGATGCAGTTGTAGAGAAGATGGACACTTGAGTTTAACCTTTGTTCAGGATTTTCCAGGGAAATATGATGAAAGGGAGTCGTGGAGCTGAAGATGGATGCCAAAATAGTGGCTATAACTATGAGTCATGGAATTTAATTCAGATAAACAGAAGTAAGGATGTGAGGAGGTGATGGAGAGCAGAAAGATGGTTAGAGGTGGGGGGATTGTTGGAGTGGAACTACTTCAGGGAATCAGGGAGACACAGAGTGGGTTGCTTAAAAGTAAGATGTTTTTAAGGTAGTGCCATAATTTGCAATGACAAAGTCCAAAAAATGAGCATGGGCATGAGTGGTAGAGGATGGCCACAGGACAAGATCTTTGCGGTACAGGAAGTCAAGCAACAGAGAGGCCAGGTGTTGTATGGATTGTTTACAATGTAGATTGATTGTATTCATGTATTTATGTATGTGTGTGTATGTATGTAGATTTCACGTGGATATTAAAATAATCAAGAAACATGACAGGAGCAATCATGGAGAGTGTGAACCATGAACCA
Organism: Oryctolagus cuniculus; assembly: GCF_051225735.1. Taxonomy (NCBI): domain Eukaryota; kingdom Metazoa; phylum Chordata; class Mammalia; order Lagomorpha; family Leporidae; genus Oryctolagus; species Oryctolagus cuniculus. The sequence goes on from NC_142888.1 coordinate 107,764,788, forward strand.
TCATCAATGAATAAGGAAGAGTGGACAGGAGGAGGGTAGATGGCAAGGAGGTGTAATAGGGAATATAGTTTGATAGCAAAGAGATGGGGAAAGGGATTTTGGGGGGACCATGGATAGAAAGTGTCAAGGAGGAGCAAGGTAGACACTGATCCCATCTCTGCTCCCAGTACATGCAGCACGAGAAAAAAATAGCCACCACTCAAAAGGAAGCAATGTTCTCAGAAAGGAGCCAAGTATGTGGTAAGGTGGGCAAGTTCAAGGGAAATTTTGGAGAAGGTGAGAGTGTAAGGGATTTTGCAAGGAGAAGGACAGAGGGTTTAGGAGGTTTGGGGAGGGGTGGTAGGTTGATCAGATCAGAAAATGCAGAATTCATTTCCATGTGAGTGATAATGGATGATGATCTAGATGATTATTGAATCCTGATGGCCTCTTGGCTTGGGGGCACATAGGAAGGATTAGATGAAGCCTCTTCTTGGAAGTGGAGTCTTCTGTGATGCACAGTGCTCGATAATGGGGATGGGGACGAGGTGGAGTGATGATCTTCTCAGAAGCATGAGGAGCACTGAGCACCCCTTTGATTTTCCTAAGACCGGCATAAGTCTCAAGGAGCCTTCATCTTACTAGGAAGGATTGTAGCCCTCGGGGCCTCTCCTTAATCCTGTTGAGTAACTGTAATACCTCTTCTATTTTTTGTAAAACTGATACATGATCATTATTAAAATATTTAAATTATACAGGTCCATTGTTGTAAACAGTTTGAATGTTATACAGATTTATTCTAATCCTCTTACTTTATAAATGAGGACATTGTAGCCAGTACTGTGGTATAGAGGGTTAAGCCACCACCTGCAGTGCCAGCATCCTATATGGGTACCAGTTAGAGTCCCAGCTGTTAAATTTCCCATGCAGCTCCCTGCTAATGCTCCTGAGAAAGCAGCAGAAGATGGCCCAAGTCCTTGGGCCCCTGCTTCCCATGGAGACCCAGAAGAAGCTCCTGGCTCCTGGCTTCAGCATGATCCAGCCCTGGTCATTGCCACCATTTGGGAAATGAACCAGCAGGTGGAAGATCTCTCTCTCTCTCTCTCCTTCTCTTTCTGTACCTCTGCCTTTTAAATAAATAAATAAATAAATAAATAAATAAATAAATCTATCTTTGGGGAAAAATTAGAACATCAAGTTCTAGAGAAAGGGAAAAACCTGTTCAAGTTTTCTCATTCAGTTAGACCCAGGTCTCTTGACTCCCCAGTTCAATGTGAGTTTTGTTTGTTTGGTTTTTGTTAAATTATACTCCTCTCATCTTACAACCTATATGGAATCCTACTCTTTCATGCTGTAGATTTCTGAGTGACTCGTGACTCACTTTGCCTTTGAATTTGAACATTCATTCATCTAGTCCTTCAATAAATATGTATTGGATAACTATTAAATACCAGACCAAAATAGGGAGTTGGGAATGTGGTGGTGAACAAAATAGACAAGATCTCTGACTTTGTGAAGCTTACATTCAAAAAAGTACACACGCAGTTTGTGCTTCACTTCTCAGCTTTCTCCAGTCATATAATATATTTGTTGTAACTCCAAATCCTCCAGCAATGATGGGGAAACAAAATGGGAATTGTTAAAATCATACCACTAGCACATGGGAGCACTTGAAAGTAATAGATATTTGCCCTCAATGAACACTTGAAAGTAATAGATATTAACAAAACTCACGAGGTCTAGAACACTTTTCTGTAACTATATTTCTTTTTTTTTTAAGTTTTACTTATTTATCTATTTGAAAGGCAAAGTTTCAGAGAGCAGGAGGGACAGAGAGAAATAGATCTTCCACCTTCTGGTTCATGCTCCAAAATGGCCAAGAGCCCAGTGTTCCATGCGGGTCTCCCATCTGAATGGGACATCTTCTGCTGCTTTCACAGGTACATTAGCAGGGAACTGGATCTGAAGCCGAACAGTGGGGACTCAAGTAGGTGCTCCAGTATGGGATGTGGGTGTACCAGGTGGTAGCTTAACCCACTGTACCACAATGCTGGCCCTGATCATTCCTTTTAATTAATTTTAAAATACCACAATGTTATGTATAAAAAGAAAACATGACCATAATCCAACCATCTAACATTTATAAATATATACAATCTATAAAGAGGCAAAAGTCTTTCTCTCTAATACTGTCTTCCAGAGGTAATACTTCCAAATACTTTGATATGTGTTCTTACCAACTGCTTTCTATGCTTATGTAGATTGTAATTTTTAATAATAAAAGGACTGGGTGATTCTTGCAAAAAATCAAACAATACAGAAAGACCTGTATTGTATAAAGAGTGAAATTTCCTCACATCCTCAACCCACATTCCAGTCCTAATGGGTACTGATATGTATTTGGCATGAATATTTTCAATGCTTTTCCTATGTATTTACAAACACACACACATACACAAGCTAGAGGGGCTCTTTATGTTTTTGTTTTAAGTCAGCAATGATTGGAAATTTAAAGTTCAGAAGTTAAGGGCACATTCCTGCAATTTTCATTTTCTACAAGTGGAACAATGCAGCCATATGCCAGTCTCTCTCTGGATTTAGTACCCAATGCTTGGAATGTGAGCAGATGCTGAAGGCTATTAATGAAGCCCTTGAAGAGAGGCCCATTTGTGTATGTTGTAGACACAAGGCCAAAGTTGAATGTAGTGGCCAAGTGAGCAGCTGGCATGAGGATAGGAAAACGAAGAATGCGCCAACATTGGTTGCATGTTGATGGGCCATGGGAACCACATCATCTGGAGCAGTGTCCCAACATTCCTATTATTCAGAAAATAGAAGCAATACTTAAAAGCCTTTTAACCCTTTGCCCTCAATTATTACATACTGTGTTGCAAACATAGAAGGGAAAGGAAAAACAGCTGGAAAAATACTTTGATATGGTCTAAATAAGATTGGTTTCTGTCATGCCTAAAATTGGAAAACTCCACAATTTCCTTTTTCTTTTTGATTCATTAGATACAAAGAGTAAACCACAGTAATGTATGCTTGATTAATGCAGACTCTCTAGGCTCTTTAATGTCAACTAGTTACTCTTCACTGCCGAACAGCACATATGTTCTTTCAGTGCAGGCATATCAACTGCAGAAGGCACAGTGGAGATCTCTGCCACACCAACAATCGCATATTTGTTGTAATAGCCTCCTAATCAGATAGCACATGAAGCCTCAAGGAAGTCATTATAACCAGACATGAAATAATTAACCTTTTCTAATTTAAAAGGCCTAACAGGGAATGGTCTCTGAAACAGGTGCAAAATTCTAGTCCTTCTAGAAAATTACTCACTCAGCAGATGTTCCTTCTGAAGAGAAATTTCATTGAAAAAGAAAGTGTTTACCATTCAGCATGAGTATTGCACAGACACAATATATTAAGGCAATGACTTTCTATGTAACAGTTCCTGACCTTGATGTTTTGACTGCTAATATTCACCTATTTCCATTCTCCATCAGTATATCATAAGACCCTGGATGTTTGAGGATACATCATAGTATTAGGTTTTCTCAAAGAAGTAGGGGCAAGCATTGTGGTGCAGTAGGTTAAGCTGCCAGTTGGGATGCCCACTTTCTATATGGGAGTGCCAGTTTGAATCCCAGCTACTCTGCTTCCAACCCAGCTCCCTGCTAATGTGCCTGGGAAGCAGTGGAGGATGGCCCAAGCCCTTGAGTTCCTGCCACCCACGTGGTAGACCCAAATGGTGTTCTTGGCTCCTGTCCAGCCCAGTTACAGCTGTTGTGGCTATTTGCTAGCCCAGTCACAGCTGTTGAGGCTATATGGGGAGTGAAGCAGCCAGCAGATGAAAGATCTCTGTGTCTCTCGCTCTCGTTCTTGCTCTCTTTCTCTTCCCATCAAATAAATAAATATTTTTTTAAAAAAGGAAAGTAGGTTAATGCACTAAAGTTTTGAGTTGAAAATAGAGATTATCTGGGAAAAGCAATTCTATTCCCACTGCTAAAGAGAAGATTAAGATCAGGAGGAAGAAGCTATTTTTATACAATAGTGAGGAGATAAGAAACCTTTGACCTATTATTTGGGTGTGACCCTGAGCTGCATGTGGTACAACTTGAAGCAATTGCCTGAAGTACCTACCTTTCTCCTACACCAAGCGACATATGCAGGCAGTTTCATCAAATCAGCCCCACGCGTGTGCTGTGTGAATTCAAACGGGATCTCTGAGTTTGAAAAGGTGGGCGCCTGTGACCTGAGATGGCCTCTGAGAAGGAGAAGTGGCTTGCACAGACTTAGTTTTCTTGGGGAGGAATAGGGTGATAGAACCAGCATCGCCTTTGGGCTGTGTGTGGGTGAGTTTGGGAGAAAGTCGGTGAAAGTGTTGGGCTGCTGATCTTGGCTATGTCAAGATTGCTGAGTGCCAGTTGGGAAGTGGCATGAGGGTGACAAAACTGGAAGGGACCGGGGGTCAAAGTTTCTGAAAGCCGTGGCTATTATGAGGGTACATCAAAAAATTCATGGAAAGATGGGATTAAAAGTTAGGTTTATTGCTTTCCTGTCATAGGCTGAGCAGAGTCATCTCGTGGGTTTCTGAGGCCCAAAGATTGGGACCTTCTTTGTGACCAGTGGCTCTAGGACAGTCACCATGCCCAGAAGAAATGAATATGTTGAATTACACCATAAACACTGTGGGTATCATTTGGATTATTGTGAGAAAGGGAGAGGAAGGAAGTCAGGAGGTTCACGAACATTCAATGGAGGCAAAATAGATGATTGGTCTGAAGGCTAAAGTCTACCATCAGCAGTGGCAAGCTGCGAATACACAGATGAAAAAGATGTTAAGTGATCCCATTTATTTGTCTTAGCAAGTTAATACCCTTTGGGTAACAGCTATTGAAACAGGCAATCTGGAATCTTTTTTCATCTTGGTAGTATCAATATGCATGAAAAGAGAACATCAAAAAAGGGGATGATGAAAAGTCTCCCAAGGGAGCAGTAGCAGCCTGCCTGCTGCAGAGAGTGGGACAGTCCTGGCTAAAGTAGTTTCCAATATTACTAAACGCAAATGAAAAGGGAAAACTGGAAAATGCAAAGTCCCTCTGCATCAAGTTTGTGTCCAGGGAGAAACAGAAATATTAGAAGTTATTCCATGTTTACCCAAAGGAAATTAAATTGGCAAACAAAAAAGCTGTCTGCACATTAATGTTTATTGCAGCTCAATTCACAATAGCTAAGACCTGGAACCAACCCAAATGTCCATCAACAGTAGACTGGATAAAGAAATTATGGGACATGTACTCTATAGAATACTATACAGCAGTCAAAAACAATGAAACCCAGTCATTTGCAACAAGATGGAGGAGTCTGGAAAACATCATGCTCAGTGAACTAAGCCAGTCCCAAAGGGACAAATATCATATGGTCTCCCTGATCGGCGACAACTAACTGAGCACCAAAGGGGAAACCTGTTGAAGTGAAATGGACACTATGAGAAACAGTGACTTGATCAGCTCTTGTCCTGACTGTTGATGTACAATGTAATACTTTATCCATGTTAGTATTTTTTTTTGTTCTAGTACTATTGGTTGAACTCTGTAATTAACACACAGTTATTCTTAGATGTTTAAATTTTAACTGAAAAGTAATCCCTGTTAGGAATTTGGAAAACATTATGCTGAGTGAAATAAGCCAGTCCCAAAGGGACAAATATCATATGTTCTCCCTGATCAGTGACAACTAACCAAGCACCAAAAATGAAACCTGTTAAAGTGAAATGAACACTATGAGAAACGGTGACTTGATCAGCCCTTGCCCTGACTGTTGATGAACAACTTAATACGTTATCCCTCTTAGTATTTTTTATGTTTGTTCTACTTAATACTTTTGGTTGAATACTGTAATCAATACACAGTTATTCTTAAGTGTTGAAACTTAACTGAAAAGTGATTGCTGGTAAATATAAGAGTGGGAATAAGAGAGGGAAGAGATGTGCAACTGGGGACATGCTCAAGCTGACTTGCCCCAAACGGCAGAGTTAGAAACATACCAGGGGATTCCAGTTCAATCCCATCAAGGTGGCATGTACCAATGCCATCTCACTAGTCCCAGTGATCAATTTCTGTTCACAATTGATCATAATGATAGGATTAAGAGCCAAAGGGATCACATAAACAAGACTAGTGTCTGAAAATATTAACTGATAGAATAAAAAAGGGAGAGAACGATCCAACATGGGAAGCGAGATACACAGCAGACTCATAGAATGGCAGATGTCCTAAACAGCACTCTGGCCTCAGAATCAGCCCTTAAGGCATGTGGATCCAGCTGAAAAGCCCATGAGAGTATTTCAGGCATGCAAAGCCAAGACACTCTGGCAAAAAAAAAAAAAAAAAAAAAAAAAAAAAACACCTAAATGAAAGATCTCCGGGAGTGAGATCCCAGTGGAAAGAACAGGTCATCAAAGAAGGAGGTACCTTTCTCTGAAGGGAGGAGAGAACTTCCGTTCTGACTACGACCTTGCCTAAATATGATCAGAGTCGGTGAACTCAAAAGGCTTTCATAGCCTTGGCAACTCATGACAAGAGCCTAGGGTGATTACTGATGCCATAAATAAGAGTGTCAATTTGTTAAGTCAACAACAGGAGTCACTGTGCACTTACTCCTCATGTAGGATCTCTGTCCTTAATGTGCTGTACAGTGTGATTTAATGCTATAACTAGTACTCAAACTATTTTTCACTTTGTGTTTCTATGTGGGTGCAAACTGTTGAAATCTTTACTTAATATATACTAAACTGATCTTCTGTATATAAAGAGAATTGAAAATGAATCTTGATGTGAATGGAAGGGGAGAGGGAGCGGGAAAGGGGAGGGTTGTGGGTGGGAGGGAAGTTATGGGGGGGGAAGCCATTGTAATCCATAAGCTGTACTTTGGAAATTTATATTCATTAAATAAAAGTTAAAAAAAGAAGTTACTCCATGTGTAAGATGGCAGAGCCAATAGAACCTAGCTCAGATGGTTGTGTGCTAATAACATGAGTGAAATAAGCTTACAGTGCCTCCTGCCTGCGAAGTGCTATTGTTACTACCTTTATCCTTCCACTTTCATTGCAAAGTAGATATGTTTTGTCTCCATTTTACAGTTGAGAAAACTGAGGCTTAAAGGGACTAAATAGCTCGCCAGAAGCTAGAATTTATACTGAGATCCCTCTGTCTAAAAGTCTGTGATCTTCCTAACATTTTATAATGTCTCCCAGAAATATTACTCTTATTCCAGAAATGAGAAGCACAAGGCCAACTATCATCTAAAAATAATCACAAGAACAAATCCCAAACATGCTCTTTAGCCCCTGAGGTACTCTGACTGTTCATTCTACTCGCTTTCAACTCCAGGGCAAAGGAGCTGTTTGTTACCTGTGGTTTGCTGGGGCCACCTTTTTCTTCTCCAAAGCCAGCTTTTTCCTCTTGCTAAATTAGTGTTATTTCCGTGAAACAAAGGTGTTTCTGATGTTTCAGCTTTTCATCTTCTGCTAAACATCCACTTCTTGGTAGCTTTTTGTTTCCAGGTAGATTACTGCTGCTGCAAACACAAGGGCCTTGAGTCTGAGGACATTATGCTGGGGTTGGGCTCAGAGGATATGAGTACAGGAAATGCTGGACCTCATATTTTTAGGAGACCTGTGTGCTTTTTGCCTCCCTTGTTGTGGCACCCACACCTTTGGCTTCAGCTTTTTGGCATATGGCATGGCTGGCTCAGGCGCCCGATGCTCTCTGCAGCTTTGGTGTTGCTTCTTTGTTCGAAATAGCATGCCCTTTTAGGTGCTGCTCACTCACACAGCCTCTGTTCAGGCCTGGTGGCATATGGTGTTCCTAGAGTCTCCCTGCTGTCACCCAGCGCAGGGGTGAAAAGAGGCACAGTTCCCTTGCTGCAAGTGGGGAGAGCCGGGATTCAGTAGGATTAATGTCACAGGAAAATTATTGGAATCGTGAGGCAGAATCATTATAAATTGCATGGTCTGAATTTATTTGACAGAAAAATGATTGCATGTGAATTAGGAGTAAAGCATTGTGCTGAATACTGCAGGAATACATAAACACCTGGTCCCTGTCCTTATAGGGCATAGGAGTTAATGAAGGGCTGAAACCGCATCTTCAAAGCCTTTGTAGAGTTTGAATTTTCACCAGGAAAATACTCCCCTCCTCCCAAGAAAAGACAGTTGTGTCGGGATCCTGTGTCTGTAGAACCAAGGACAATGTCACAAAGGAAGTGATATCTTCTCTGGCTCTGGTACAAAACAGTTGTGTGAGAAAGATTTAGTCATGTGGGGTTAGACAGATGAACTAGGCCAAAAGGACATTGTCAAGTGGAGGGAGTAGTGTAAGCAGCATCCCCAAAGCAAGAGGGGTCCACAGTGTGTGTTGGAAAGAGAAAGTGGCTGGCCCGGAGTCAAGGGTGTGTGCTATGATGTGGATGTGGTTTCTATGCTAAAAGTTCATGTGGTCCCCAAAGTAATGGTCATCAAAGGTAGTGGGGTCTTTAAAGAGATGGGGCCTAGGGGAGATGATTGGGTTATGGCTGCCCTCATGAAGGAACTCATGCTGGTCTTGCTGAGTGGGTTTGGTCTTGCAGGAGTGGATCAGTTCCTTCCTGTGCCAGAGAAGGCTGTAATACATGAGTATGCAGGTGTGTGCTCAGTGCTTAATACACTGCTTGGGATGCCCACGTGTCATTTCAGAGTGCTTGGGTTTGAGCCCTGGCCCTGCTTCTGATTCCATCCCCACTTCCCGCTGATGTGTGCCTTGCAAGCCAGCAGGTGATGGCTTACATATTTGGGTTTGTATCACTCACATGGGAGACCCAGATTACATTCTAGGCTCCTGGCTTCAGTCTCACCCAGCCCTGACTGTTGTGGGCATCTGGGGAATGAACCAGCAGATGGAAGACATCTCTCTGTTTTGCTGTTTGTCTCTCTGACTTTCAGACAAATAAAAACAGATAAATAAAAATTTTTAAAAAAGAATGAGCCTGGGCCCCTCCCCATTCTTAGCAGTCAGCTCTCATCACGTGACCTGTTTCATACTCACTGCTCTCGCTGTCAGTCCTGCCACCTGGTGCCATATTGGGACCCAGCATGAGGCCCTTACCAGGTGTGGTCATCTGATCTTGCCTCCACAACTGTGGCCCAGATAGCCTTCTTTCCCTATGAAGTGCCCAGCATCAGGTATTTTGTTACAGCAACACCAAACAGACTAAGACAATGCGATGCAGTCTGGAGGGAGGCTTGTGGGCTGCAATGCCAGGAAGAGGAGTTTGCCTTTTGATTAGCAGGCGTTAATGGAGCCATTGAATAATAGTTAAATACAAGAATGAGGACCTAGATTTATTTCCTGTGATGGCTCTGATGACAGAACTGGTGGCCAGTTTGTTTTTTGTAACAATGACTGGTGATCAGGAGGCTTCCTAGACCTCTCAGAAGAATACTTCAGGGAGGGCCGGTTCCATGGCTCACTTGGTTAATCCTCCACCTGCGGCGCCAGCATCCCATATGAGCACTGGGTTCTAGTCCCGGCTGCTCCTCTTCCAGGCCAGCTCTCTGCTGTGGCCCGGGAAGGCAGTGGAGGATGGCCCAAGTGCTTGGGCCCTGCACCCGCATGGGAGACCAGGAGAAGCACCTGGCTCCTGGCTTCGGATGGGTGCAGCACTGGCCATAGTGGACATTTGGGGGGGTGAACCAACGGAAGGAAGACCTTTCTCTCTGTCTCACTGTCTATAACTCTACCTGTCAAATAAAAAAAAAAAAGAATACTTCAGGGAAATTGGTGAGGTCAGAAGACAGACTTCAAAGATTTCAAAGAATGATTGTTATAGTGGAGGGAAGGTAATGGAGCAAGTCTCAGCAACTCAAGGGCCCGGGGGCCTGCAGGAAAAGCTTCTGGAGTGTTGAGCACCTTTGAAGGCAGAGAGGAAGGAGCCTTTGGAGAGGGAGACAACAGAAAGGAGGGGGAGACCAGCTGCTTCCTTCAGAGATCCCAGAGAAGGTCAAGATGGTCATCTGTGGAAGTTTTCCTTGGAAAGGAGTTTTCCTTTCTCAGAGATGCGACTAAAGGAGGAGAGACGAAAGGAAATGCCTTGAAGAAGAGAATGAGCCACAAGAGGAGCTAAAGTTTGCTCGGGCCTAGACACAGAGCCCTGCTCTCCCAGCAGTAAGCATGCTCGAACACCCTTCTCACAGCTTACCTTTCACTCAGCACTCTTCCACAGGATTTATGGCCTGATTCTCTTCCGCTTCAGTCACAGGCACCCTGACAGCTGCAGTTGGCTCAGCCCTTCTGGTGGGCTTCAAAGACAGCAGAAATGGCTCTTCCCCCGAGAGCAAGCAATGCTCGGCACCTAGGCAGCCTCATTACACAACCAATTAAACCGCTATCACTTGAGAGGAATCAGTGGCTGTTCGAGGTCTGCTTGAGTAGACTTGGCATTTCCACATTCACACGTATCACAATCTTGCGGACATGGAATATTCCCGACCAGTGCAAGGGGCAGAGATAAACATGACCTTAGAAACAGAAGATTCTCACTTTCTCCAAGGGGGAGTCCCGGGAGATCTTCCTTGGTAGACGAGAGCCCTCTGATCTTTCTGAAAAGAGAAGAATTGAGGTTGCTCTAAACAGTGGGAAGCTCAAACTTTCTGTGTCATTGCACTATCTGGACAGAGGCAGGTCCGATCCTCTGTGTCTGTCCTTCCTGCACATTCCTGGGGAGGCGGGGGGGCTGGGTGTTGGCCACAGTAAGCCAGAGTCCGACTTTTCCCCATAGAAAGATAACAGCCCTCTTGTAAATACATCTTGCAGAAACTAATTTAGCTGGTTCCACTTAAATGAACTGGGAAATGACCCAACAGAAGGATTGAAGTGGGGAACAGAGGGATGTGTGCCAGTTATACTGTTGCCCCGGGAGTGGCCACACTGGGCCTTTTACTTTCAGCAGGAGGATGTTGACTTTTTGAATGCACCACACTTTTCCATCTACTTAACTGTGTTATTTAAATAAATTGCTTTGCTCTTGAGGGACCTTATACTCTTTGGCTCAGTGAGAAGCTGGTAGATTGGAGTCAGAGGAGCTGTCAATGTGGAATCTAATAAGAGTTTCAGTGTGGGAATATTAGGGGTCAGGAGCAACCTCACATTAGTTATCGCATCTTGTCATTAGATGACATGGATATTCCTTTAAGGAGTAAATCTGTGGGGAGCACGAAGATGAAAGCTGTGAATTGGCTAGAAGAAGTAAGGGATTTCAGTGTGAAAGCGAGTGCTTGTACTCAACATGCGGCTACCAAACCGTGGCTCAGACTCCCTGCTTTCCTCTAACCCACGGCACTTTTTACTCTGAGATACCACCAAGTTTGGATTATTCATTGGTTCTCTTCAAATAAGGTCAGGCCTTGTTCCTTACTGCCTGCAGCTGACAAGGGTTGAACGCAAGTAGAATAATTTTAATGCTGGCCCAAACAAACTTAATTAGGGAAGCTGTTCTGTGGTCAGAAATCACCTAGTGCATTCCAAAGCCGAATCTAAAGGGCCTGTGCCTTTCTGATTGCTTGCTGTCATCTGTATTACTGCTTTCCTTCTTTCAGGCAGGACAAGGCACAGAGCAGCTTCTTATTATCCATCCTCCCCCGCTAAGCAGCTGCATGACCTTGGCTGAATGACGGAAGTTCTCTCTCAGTTTCTCGTGGGTCAGGAGGCTATGACAGTAGTACTTGCCTCTGAGGACTGTTGTGAGTGTTCAAGGAAGTCACGAATTTGGAGTGCTTAGTGCAGTGCCTAGTGCATAGTAGGCCCTAAGTGAGTGATAGTCATTTAATGACAATAGCAGCCATTTAAAGCAAATGTGTAATACACTGGGGGTGTGTGCACTTGGGGGTTGATTTATTTTATGTGCCCTCATTAAAGCTCACTTGAAAAGGAAAGTATGAACATGAGGACCAAGTATTTTGTATGAGGGTTTCATAATGAAGATTTTTAAAATAAGTTTTGAAGACTCTTTTTATAAATATTTGTCTACTTATTTATGTATGAGAGACAGAGAGAGAAAGAGAGAGAGAGAGAGAGAGAGAGAGAGAGAGAGAGAGAGAATCTCTTCATCTGCTGCTTTACTTCCCAAATGGCCACAATGGCCAGGGCTAGGCCAGGCTGAAGCCAAGAGCCAGCTGTCTTCCATGTGGGTGGCGGGAGCCCAAGTCCTTGGGCCATCTTCCACTGTTTTCCCAGGTGCATTAGCAGGGAGCTGGATCAGAAGCAGAGCAGTTGGACTGGAACCAGCACTCTGATATGGGATTCTGGTGCTGCCAGCAGCAGCTTAACCTGCTGTGCCACAATGCTGCTTTCCTTAATTAAGATTTTAAACTATGTTGATCAGCTTTCTTGTTATTATAATAAAATACCTGAGGCAGCCAGCTTTATAAAGAGAAAAGATTTATTTAACTCACAGTTTTAGAAGTTCAAAGTTCAAGATTGGGCAGGGGTCCTGTTGCTTTGGCCTCCAGTGAGGGCGATGGTGGAAACAGATGTTGAGGTGAGTGGTTGTATCTCAAATCGGAAGAGAGGGAGAGGAAGAGAGATTGGGGTCCTACATTACCTTTCAAGGACATCCCCCAGTGACCAAAGACCTCCCACAAGGCCCCACCTTCTAAATGTCTCACCACATACCAATAGTGCCACACCTGGGCCTTTTGGGGACATTTGACATCCAAACTAATATCCAAACTGAAGCACTTAGACTAAGGAGGATACAATAGACTAAGGAGGATACAATAATCTGCCCTTGATAAAGTCCTCAGTACTTGAGAGAAGACTATATGATGCATTTCTGCAATTGTTACCCATTACTTACCACAATTACTATTGGTGACAATACATATATATTTTAAATATACCAAGTGCTGATACCCAGGGGCCTATCCTGGATAGTAAGCTGAGGTATGCAACATCTCATTTCTCTTTTTATAAAAAAAGGATTTATTTGAAAGGCAGAATTATACACACACACACACACACACACGGAGAGGGAGAGAGAGAGAGAGAGACAGACAGACAGACAGACAGAGTCTGTCTTCCATTTCCTGGTTCACACTCCAAATGACCTCAGAAGCCAGGGTTGGTTCAAGCTGAATCCAGGAGCCAGGAATTCCATCTAGGTCTTCCATGTGAGTTGCAGGGGCCCAGGTTACTCAGGTCACCTGATGCTTTCTCAGATATGTTAGCAGGACTAGAAGTGGAGCATCCAGGACTTGAACCAGCACTCATATGGCATGCTGGCATTTCAGAAGGTGGCTTAACCTGCTGTGCTACAAGGCTGGCCCCCTCTCATTTCTTTTTGGTTTCATCATTTTTTGATGGATACATCAAAAGAATTGGCTGGAGATCTTGTGAAAATGCAGTCTCTTGGGTCCCCATCCTCAGAGATTCAGGTTCAGTGGGATTGGAACAGGCCCAGGGATCAAAAACACCATGGTCAGACTTGGGAAACTTGGGTTAGTGGGACTCAGCTTCCTACTACTCCCATGCACCCATGGCCATACCATGCTGCCCAAATCTCTCTGCCTTCTGAGATTCCTTAGTATCCTTTGGTTGGCATCACTTTAGAGTGCTAGCCCAACTCTGCTTGTGCCCTGCATAGTGGACATGGGACCTTAGGCAAAGTTTACCTTCTATTCCTAACATGAGCCCTCCAGAACCCAGCATCATTACCATAATTGTCTCCCAACTCTTGATTAGATACAATCCTGACAGCAGCAATCCTGTTTCATCTTCAACTTGTAAATGGATACAATATGGTAATAATATATCCTGAGAGGCGGGCATGTCCATGGGCTAGGAAGTGTTTACAATAGTAATCTCCTGGGGGATGTTTTTGCTTTTGCCATATAGCTGCATGTCCTGTCCCAACTTCCCTTCCTCTGCAGGAAGAGCATGACTTTAGCATCTGCTGCTGATTTTGCCTTGATTTGCTCATCAGACACACACGTGCACACACACAATCTCATTTGATACATCTGTTGTTAATTGGCTGTCTCTGATGGATACTTGGCCTTCTTTCGCTCTCTCCTTCCTCTAGCCCTCTAATTCTCATGGTTACTTAGAATGGAATTGAGAAAAAAGAGATCTGGGCATCATTTCTGTAGGAGACTAATTTTTGTTTTCCTCCATCTGTATGTGACATTGCGTTTTCTTCTTGTCCTTCTCATTTTTTCTTCTCTCTATGAACAGAATCAGGTCTGTGGATCTCCCTCTTCCTTGCCCTCCCTTCCTACATCCGTCCTCCCCTCTCTCTTCATCTGTAATTGTGGAGTTACCGTAGTAGAGTGTAAGTAAATGAGACTTAGAAGTCAGATAATCTAGTTCTGTCATTTCCTAGCTTCGTGAACTTAAGAAAATCATTACTTAGAAGACCCCTGTCTTCTTCACCTGGTGGCCCAGAACTCTTTATAGCAATCCTTATATTCTGTGCTCTACCACCATCTGCATGTGCTGCTCCACAGCCTGGTTATGGCTGATACAAAGGTGATTGTTGGAAATCATTGTCCACCCTCCGTATTATTCTTTTCTCATCATTGTGTCTCATTACCTTGTATAATTCTCCTTGTGGCATTCAAGGATAGAGAAAGTGTATTCCTATACCACCCACCATGTACTTTATTGAGTTTAAATTTATTTTTTACATGATTTTCCTCTAACTGAGAAATTCATGGTGTATCAGAGTTTGGAGGACATTTAGAGACCGTGAGTCTGAGCCACTCATTTTAAAGCTGAGGGAATTGAGACACTGAGATGTCAACTTATTTTTTTCAGAGCTAGGTAGGGGATTCATGACATAGCTGGAGATAGAGGCCAAGTTCCTGACACCTACTCAAGTGCTTATTTCTTTATAGCACACTGTTTCTTTAAAAGATCCTTTTATTTATTAAACCATATGTTCTGAAAAATTCTGCTCCTTCTATCACAATGTCTCTCATTTTATTTTTTCTATTTTTTCTGGCTCTCTCACTGTTATGGATTGAATTTTATCTCTCAAAAATGATATGTTGAAGTCCTACCCCTCCACCCAGGTCCTTCAGGATATGACTTTATTTGGAAATTAGGCCTTTACAGTGATAATCAAGTTAAAATGAGGTCATTCTAACTAGACTATTTTAAATGAGATGGCTTTCTTCCAATATGTCTAATGTTCTTGTTAAAAGGGAAAGTTTGGACACAGACAGAAAGAAGACAACATATAGACACAGCATGAAAATGGCTATGTGATTTGAGTGATGCATCGATAAGCCAAGGAACACCAAGGCTTGTTGGCAAACACTAGAAGTTAGAAGGGACAAGGAAAGATCCTCCTCTAGAGCCATAAGAGATAGCATGGCCCTACTGACACCTGGATCATGTACTTGTAGCTTCTAGAATTGTGAGAAATTACATTTCTGTGATTGTAAGTCACCCAGTTTATGACACTTTGTTATGGCAACCCTAGGAAACTAGCACATCTAAGTGGATAACTTTGTAATCCCCCAGAGGTAAATATTATTAGAGCCGGAGAGAGAAATTTGTTGAAAAATCAAGCATCTAACATACATTTTATTTGGAAGCAAGTAAAATATCCATGGTGGTAATGTTAATGATTGTTGTCCATGCCTTCTGTATTAGTTACAGTTTTCCAGAGGAACAGAACCAAGAGGACATACACACACACACACACAAACACTCTTCAAAAATTTATGGAAAGTGTGTATTATGAAAAAGTATTCAGAGATTTCAAAATTTTTAAGAAGATAAATTTATGAACTTTAGAAAAATATATTTATTTTCATTTTATTTGAAAGTCAGGGAGACAGAGATATTTCATCTGCTGGTTCATTCTCCAAATGCCCTCAACAGCCAGGGCTGGGCCAGGCTGAAGCCAGGAGCCTAGAACTTAATGTGGGTCTTCCACATGGGTGGCCAGAACCCAAGTACTGGAGCCACCACCTGCTGCCTCCCAGGATGCACATTAGCAGAAAGCTGGATCAGAAGCAGAGAAACCAGGCATTGAATCAGGCACCCCAATACAAGATACAGGTGTCCAAACTGGTTACTTAAGTTCTGTGCCAAATGCCTGCCCATGAATTAAACCTATTTTGAAATTTCATTTTCCATGACCTTTTTGAAGGATGTGTGTGTGTAGAGAAGGGAGGGAGGGAGGGAGGGAGGGAGGGAGGGAGAAAGAGAGAGAGAGAGAGAGATAGATATTATAGGAGTTGGCTCACATAATTATGGAGGCTGAGAAATCTCACAATCTGCTGTCTACTGAGGCCCAGGAAAAACAGTGACATAATTCAATCTGAGTCCAAAGGCTTGAGAATCAGGGAAAATGATGTCTCAGGGCAGGAGAAGATGAATATTCTGGTTAAAAACCAGTGAATTTTACCTTTATTAACTTTTTTTGTTCTATTTGGATCTTTAATGGATTGGATAAGGCCTAGCTTCATTGGTAAAAGCAGATTTTCTCTACTCTATTGATTCAAGTGCTAATCTCTGGAAACAACTTCACAGAAACACTTGGAGGAAGTGTTTTCCCAGCTACCTGGGTATCCCTTTGTCTAGTCAAGTTGACACATAAAATTAACCATTACATCTTTATTGAATCTGTAAGATCATTTGATCATGTTGTTGCTTGTACTTATTCTGAGAGAGGGAGAATTTTTGAGGAATATGATTTGGTTGGTGGCTGCATAGCATAGATGTGCTGGCCAACAGTGTTTCTGTAGGCATAGTTATAGTGTTTTGGGATGGTTATAAGCCCCCTGCTTGCATGGCACTCTGCAGATATTTGTTACCTCATCTTGCTTTCAAGATGAGGCATCTGGTCTTGCTAACATAAGGTTTTTTATGTCATTGCGTGGGTGATACAGCTGTCACTGCAGTGTCACATGATAGAAACTGGATCTAAAGGTGTCTTTTTTTTTCCAAGTATCAAATCCAAGAAATTCGTACTGTTCAATATCCCTTCTTCATCCTGGAACTGATACAGAGTTACTAAGAATGATCAATAAGCATGCAGTGCTAATCTACCCCAGGTAATACCCAGCTGAGATCTCAGGACACATGCCTGGAAATTTTGGAAAACAGGGACCTTTGCTTTTTCACCCTCTTGACAGTGTTTTCTCAGAGCTGTGTTTGTAGTGCTGCTGAATGTTAGATGGCTAACTGTCCTGCAAAAACTGCATTGAGAAGAACTAGGGTACCTAACTATAACTAAAATAATCAAAGTTGAAAATTGGCCTGACTTTACAAAGGGGCATCACTAATGACTACCGTGGGGGCAAAATGAGAACAACATGGACTTTTGACATTACCCACTCTTAGGTTTGAGTTCAGTGTAACTTTAGAAATATAGCTGGGGGCTGGCACTGTGGCATAGTAGGTTAATCCTCTGCCTGCAGTGCCAACATCCCATATCGGCACTGGTTCTAGTCCCAGCTGCTCCTCTTCCAATCCAGCTCTCTGCAATGGCCTGGGAAAGCAGTACAGGATGGTTCAAGCACTTGGGCCCCTGCACCCATGTGGATGACCCAGAAGAAGCTCCTGGCTTCAGATCAGCCAGCTCCAGCCATTGTGGCCATTTGGGGAGTGAACCTGTGGATGAAAGACCTTTCTCTCTGCCTCTCTCTCTCACTCTATGTAACTCCACCTCTCAAACAAATAAATAAAATCTTCTTTAAAAATAAGAAATATAGCTGAATTCACTGAGCTTCAGATTTTTTTTTTTAGAATTTCATATGTCCTAAGCCTTTTTTTTAAAAAAAGATTTATTTATTTATTTGAAGACAGTGTTACAGAGAGAGAAGGAGAGAGGAGAAAGGGAGAGATCTTCCATCCACTGATTCACTCCCCAAATGGCTACACTGGCCAGGACTGGACCAGGCTGAAGCCAGGAGCCAGAAGCTTCATCCAGGTCTCTCTCCCACATGGGTGAAGGAGCCCAGGCACTCAGGCCATCTTCTACTGCTTTTCCCAAGTGCATTAGCAGGAAGCTGGATCTGAAGTGAAGCAGCCAGGACTCGAACTGGTGCCCATATGGGATGCTGGCACCACAGGCAGCAGCTTAATCCACTGTGCCATAGCACCAGTCCTGAGCCTCAGATTTTGAAAAACTGAAAAATTCCAAATCTTTCAAGGATACAAAAGAATAATACAGTAAGCATAAATGCATTCACCATCAAGTTTTAAAATAACTATATGTTACAAATATAGTTGTAACCTCATGCGTATCCATCCCCAAGCATATTCCATTCCCTGCCCTCATCCTGCCACTCTCCCCAGTCCAACTACATACACACTCGAAGCAATTAATTGTGAAAACTAAGATTCAGTCATATACAAAGTAAAATTGCTTCTGAAATGGCAAGGGTTGGTAGGGAACTCACTGCTAGGTTAATTAATATATATGGCAGAAGAATAGTGAAAAGGCTTGCTTAGGGAAGTCATGGATGATATTTCTACTTTTGAAATATAAATTAGCATCTGTTGGGAAAATACTAGATTTCTAATAGGCCGCCTGGTTTTCTGGACAAGACCAAATTAGTTAGTATCTGTAATGGGTACTCGGTGCACATTGGGTTTCTGTGGGTGTGCTGGTTAATTTTATGGATCACCTTGGCTGAGCCATGGTACCTAGATATTTGGTCAAATATTATTTATTCCAAATCTTTCTCAAAGTGCTTCTGGATAAGATTAGCATTGAATTCAGTGGACTTTGAGGAATGTGGATGACTCACCATAATGTGAGTGGCTCTCATCCACTCAGCTGAAGGCCTTAAGAGAATAAAGACTGACCTCCTCTAAGCAAGAAGGGATTCTGCCTCCAGATTGCCTTTGGGTTTGGGATGCAACATCAACTCTTGCCTGGGTCTCCAGCCTGCTGACCTGCTCTGCAGATTTTAAATTTATCAAGTCTCCATAATTGCATATGAACCAATTATTTTAATAAATCTGCCTCTCTCCTACACACACACACACACACACACACCCTGTTGGCTCTGTTTCTCTGGAAAACTCTGAAAATGGAGGTGGGGAGGACAACATTCCAGGCAAAAGGAGTAGCTTCAATGATAAATATTCAGAGGTGAGGAAGAGCCTGACTCTATGGGAAACTGGAGTTCAGTGGTTAGGCAGCCACGTAGTAGGTGCATTCTAATCATCTTGTTGATGTCTATGTTTGCGATGTATAAGCAAGCTATACATATCTTACACATTATACCTTAGCACAAATCCTCTCCATGGTTCCCTCTGCCAACCAGGTAAAATAAAATGCCTTGGCTTGGCATTCCAAGCTGTCCACAGTTTTCCTACCCATTATGTCCTTATACTCCATGCTCCAAAGAGATTGTATTAAACACCCCTGCATGTGACTTTTCTTAAACCTGAATGGCATTGCCTCTACACCTTGCATATCCCAGACTCAACCAGTGACAAATCCTATTTTTCAGATTACCTTCTAAACGGTGAAAATTTTGTGGGGAACAAGACAGATATGGGCCCTTTTCTCTTGAACTTACCCACTGGTGAGGAAGACAAAGGGCAAGTAAATGAACAAGCAAATATTCCAAATATTCCAGATAATGATTAGGAGAGTGTAGAGAGTGACAGGGAGTGCTACTTGAGACTGATGGTCAGAGATGCCCTCATTGTGGGAGTGACATTGGATAGCTGTGATCCCTTCCCTCATAGATCTCACAATATAGTTGAGGAATGTAGGGACGTATACAGAAAGTACTATTTGGGAGCATACAAGTTACCATGTGGAAGTACATGGAAGGGTTGCCTACCATAGACTGTAGTAGGGAAGAGAAGGTGTCTTGCAGAAAGTGACATTTAGACTGAGATGTAAAGCATAAGTAGGAGTTGAGCAAAAATGGAGGTGGGGAGAACATTCCAGGCAAAAGGAGTAGCTTCGATGCTAAATAGTCAGAGGTGAGGAAGAGCCTGGCTCTATGGGAAATTGGAGTTCAGCAGGTCAAAACTAGATACACACATGAAAAGGTGAATGATGACACTGAGGAATGAAGCAGGGCCAGATCACAAAGGACTTTGCAGGTCCTGCTACTGCAGTGTGAGGTGCTGCCATTTTTTTTTATAACAGGCAGAGTGGACAGTGAGAGACTGAGAGTCAGAGAGACAGAGAGAAAAGTCTTCCTTTGCCATTGGTTCACCCCCAATGGCTGCTGTGGCCGAAGCACTGCGGCCGGCGCACCGGGCTGATCCAATGGCAGGAGCCAGGTACTTCTCCTGGTCTCCCATGGGGTGCAGGGCCCAAGCACTTGGGCCATCCTCCACTGCACTCCTGGGCCATAGCAGAGGGCTGGCCTAGAAGAGGGGCAACCGGGACAGAATCCGGTGCCTGACCGGGACTAGATCCCAGTGTGCTGGCGCTGCAAGTGAGCCGCGGTGCTAGCCATAAGCTAATCTTTTCATTTTCTTTTTACATAAACTTTTGGAAGTACCAGTATATGGAAAAATAGTGTGACAGAAAACTAGAAAAGTTCATTGAGGCCAGGTTTTGAGGGAGGAGTTTCAATGCCTAACTGAGGAATCCATGCTTAATTATCTTGAGAAAACTGAGGCTTAAAGAAACTAAGAAAAGTGTCCCAGAATGGCAAGGTTAGGAAGTGCTGCAACTGGAATTTTTAAAGAGATTTATTTATTTATTTGAGAGGCAGGGGAGGGGAGTGGGGAGAGAGAGAGAGAGAGAGAGAGAGAGAGAGAGAATCTTTCACCCACTGGTTCACTCCCCAAATGGCCACAACAGCTGGGGCTGGGCCAATTTGAAGCCAGGAGCGAGGAGCTTCCTCTGGATCTTCCCATGAGGGTACAGGGGCCCAAGGACTTGGGCCTTCTTTTACTGCTTTCCCAGGCCATAGCAAAGAGTTGGATCAGAAGTAGAACAGCCGGGACTGGAACCGGTGCCCATATGGGATGCTGACACTGCAGGCGGTGGCTTTACCTGATCCACCACAGCACCAGCCCCTGCAACTGGAATTTAACTGATGCCAAAGTCTGAGGTTTGCACTAGTCTCTCAAAGCTATTCCCTTCTGTAACATCCATGGCTGCTTCTTCCCTGGCTTTATCTACCCTGTCATCCAGAAAAAGCTCCATGTATATTGAGCACTTACTGGCCTGCCACAAACTCCACCAATCGTTCTGTATTCAGTAGCTCACTGAGCCCTTGTGGCAGTGCTGTGAGGAAGGCATCGTTTTTGCTTTCATTTTCTAAATAAATAAATAGTGTCTCAGGGATGTAAAGAAATTTGTCTAAGGTTGTAAATGTGAATATATCACATGGTGGAGTATATGATGGTGTTAACTGCAGCTCCAGCAGTAGATGAGCCTGCCGAGGAGAATACTGAGGGAACAGGAGAGAGGAAGTGGAGAGGAGAGAGAAGGAGAGGAGAGGAGAGGAAAAGGGACAGAAGGTGGATTAGTCTGTTCAGGCTGCCATAGTGAAGTACCACAAAGTGAGTGGCTTCAACAGCACACATTTATTTCTCACAGTTCTGGTACTGTAGAAGCAAGATCAAGGTTCTAGGTTCTAGTTAATTTTGTGCCCTGGCAGGAGCCCTTGTGCTGGCTTTCACAACGGCCACCTTCTTGCTGTGTCTTCATGTGTACAAGAAAGAGAGAGCTCCAGCTATGGTCTCTCCTCCTCCTCCTCTTTTTTTTTTTTAAGATTTGTTTATTTAGTTGAAAGAGCTAGAGAGAGAGAGATTGATTCTATCTGCTGTTTCACTCCCCAAATGGCCACAACAATTGGGGCTGAGCCAGACTGAAGCCAGGAGCCAGGAGCTTCATCCAGGTCTCCCACGTGGGTGGCAAGGGCCCAAGGACTTGGGCCATCTTCCCCTGCTTTTGCGGGCACATTAGCAAGGAGCTGGGTCAGAAGTGGAACAGCTGGGACTTTAAGTGGTGTTCATATGGGATGCTGGTGTCATAGGCGACAGCTTAAGCCAATTTGCCACAATGCCATCTCCTCTCTTCCTCTCCTTATAAGGCCACTGATCCCATCATGGGATTCCATCCTTGTGACCTCATCTAAACCTAATTACCTCCCAAAGTCTCCACCTCTTAAACTATATCAAGGGTTAGGGCTTTGCTATGGTTTGTTCCCCAAAACTTTGTGTGCAGGAAGCTTGCTCCCTAGTGTTGAAGCAGTGTACCTCTTTTTAAAACTTTTATTTAATGAATATAGATTTCCAAAGTACAGCTTATGGATTACAATGGCTTCCCCCCCCATAACTTCCCTCCCACCCGCAACCCTCCCCTTTCCCTCTCCCTCCCCCCTTCCATTCACATCAAGATTCATTTTCAATTCTCTTTATATACAAATGCCATCTCACTAGTCCCGGTGATCAATTTCTGTTCACAATTGATCATAATGATAGGACTAAGAGCCAAAGGGAGCACATAAACAAGACTAGTGTCTGCAAATACTAGCTGATAGAATCAAAAAGTGAAGCAGTGTACCTTTAAGATGTGAGGCCTAGTGGAAAGTCATTAGGTCATGGGGTCTGAACTGTCATAAACGGATTCCTGTAGTCTTGATGGAGTAGGCCAAGTCTTGTGCTACTGTGTGACTGAATTATTTCTTACGTGAGTGGGTTGTAATAAAGTGAGGCCACGCCCGCATGCCTGGCCCCTTCTACATGCAGCCTGCTCCCTTTCTGCTTCTGCACCATATTGTGAAGCAGCCAGGGTCCCTCACCAGGATGCCAGTGTCATGCTGTTTAGACGTTCCAGACATCAGGATCATCGCCACATAAATCTCTTTACTTCATAAGTCACTCAACCTCAGGCATTTGGTTATAGCCACACAATGCACTAAAGCTTCAACATGTGAATTTTCAGAAGGAGACACACCTCAGTGCCAAGCCAAAAGGAAGCAAAGGAAGGAAAGGGGAGAGGAGAGGGGAGGGGAGGGAGGGGAGAGGAGGGGATGGGAGGATGTACAGAGCCCTGTGTTCAGTGCTGCTGAGTCAGTACCATGGACGAAGTCACATGGAAGTTCCTGAATGTTGGGTCTGCTCAGCTGAGATATTTGAGAACAGTTGCAACTGACAGTGCTAGGGACTGAGGGCCGACTGCAGATGACGCAAATTGAGAGACCAGAGCACTGATGGAGGCAGGGAGGTCAGAGGGGATCTCTGGTTGAAGAATGCAAATATGGGAGGGAGGCACTGAATGACTGAATGACCAGAAGGACAGTTGAGGAGAGTGAAGGCTCAGGCAAATCAGTGGGTGAGGGTGGTAAATAATGAGTGGAGTGAGTTCCTGGAGCAGCTGAGAAGAGAATAGGACTGAGATCAGAGTTGGAGAGCCCAGCTTGGGGTAGGAGGACCTATGTGGTGCAATGCGCACAGCACAGGATGTGTCTTTCTTCATTGCATTTTCACTTTTAAAGATTGATTGTTTTGAAAGACAAGGAGAGAGACAGAAGAAGTAGAGATAGGGAGCTCTTCCATCCACTAGCTCAGTCCTCAAATGGAAACTCTATCAGGGTCTCCCACATGAATGGCAGACTTGGGCCATCCTCTGCTGCTTTCCCAGACACGTTAGCAGGAAGCTGGATCAGAAGCAGAGCAGCAAGAACTCTCAGTGCTAGGATAGGTGACGCCAGTGTTGGAAGTGGCAGTTGACCTGCTGCACCACAAAGCCTGTCCCATTTTCATTCTTAATAGATAGGAATCACAATGATCTACTTTGTCACACATGGATCTTTTCAAAAACAATCAATGAACTGGAAACAAAATTAATTTAATCTCATGCAGGATACTGAAGCACAGCATGAGGAGGACAGAAGAATAGATTATATCCTTTATAAGATCTTGGAGAAATATGATTTGATTATAAAATATTTTAAAAATTGAGCTCAGAAAAATTGAACTCAGAATAATTACTTATGATATATTTTTATTTTAATTGACACATAATAATTATACATGTTTATGTATATAGTGTGACATTTATTCTTTAAAGAATTTATTTATTTGGAAGGCAGAGCAACTGAGAAAGAGAGGGAGAGATAGAGATCTTTCATCCACTGGTTCATGCTCCAAATGACTACAGCAGCCAGGTCTTGGCCAGGCTAAAGCCAGGAGCCAGGAATTCCATCTAGGTCTCCTGTGTAGATAGTTTTCTGCATTCCCAGGCACATTAGTAGGGAACTGAATTGGAAGTGGAGGAGCCAGGACTCAAACCGGCACTCTGATATGGGATGCTGGTGTTCCCACAATGCCAGTCTCACAATGTGACATTTCAATACGTGTATATAGAATGTAATGATCAGATCTATCACTTCAGACATTTATCATTTCTTTGTGTTGGAGACACTGAAAATCCTCTCTGTTAGCTATTCTGATGGATTCAGTTAATTGTGTCAGCTTTAATTATCCTGCTATGCTATAGAACATTAGATGTTATTCTTTCTATCCAGTTCTCTCCTGTACCCATTAGCCACCTTTACTGCATCCCTCTCTTTCCCACACCATTCCTAGGTCCTGATAGCCACCAACTAACTTTCTATTTCTATGAAACCAACTCCTTAGCTTCCACATGTAAGTGCAAATGTGTTGTATTTGTCTTTCTGTGTCTGATTTATTTCACTTTAATGTAATATCCTCTGGTTCTGTCCATATTACTGCAAATGTCATGAATTCATTCTTTCTTCTGGCTGAATATTATTTGTGTGTGTGTGTGTGTGTGTGACTTTTTTTGTACATACATCTGTCAATGAACACCTAGGTTGATCCCCTATCTGACTATTGTGAATAGTGCTGCTATAAACCTGTGAATGCAGAGATCTCTTCCACACACTGATTTCACTTCCTTTGGATCTATATGTATGTGATAGTTCTATTTCTAGTTTTTTTTTTTTTTTTGAGGAATTTCCATTCTGTTCTCTGTAATGGCTGTGCTAACTTACATTCCTGTCAACAGTGTATGAGAGTTTTCTTTCCTTCACATTCTCACCATTGTTTGTTATTTTTTTTTTGTCTTTTGATAATAGCATTCTAACTGAAGTGAGGTTGTATCTTATTGTGGCTTTACTATGCATTTCCCTAATGTAGAGGATCTGTTTTGTATACTTAGAGCAAAGGTTACAGAGTATTACAGACTTGCTTCTTAGTTGCACTGCATACTAATTTATTACCTTGTTGAGGTCACTTAATCTCTCTCAGCCTCAGTCTCCATACCAGGCAAATGTGGGGTTTGGGGGGTAATGATAGGTCATATATCTTAGGGTAGTAGTGCGAATCCATGAGATGATGGACAGAAAAAGCACATAGCATAGTGCCTGGCACCTGGTATATACTCAATCCATGGATGATGAAGGAAAATGCAGAAATACTGAAAGGAGTGAAATTGCATCCACACGTATGAACTGGGCTCCGAAGTCAAAGGCAGCCTAAGGAATAGTATTCCTTGCCTAGGTTTGGTCCAGTAGCGCGCCGCTGTGGAAGGTGGTAGTGCTTCTCGTCAATATTGCCGATCCTTTTCCTGCGGGATGCACAGCTGGCCCACACTTCTCTCTTGATGCCAGGTGTGGCCACATGACTTGTTTTGGCAAATGAAATATGAAGAAGGGCTTCTAGGTAGAGGCATTTAATAGTTGGTTCTCAGCTCTCCAGCGCTGTCTTCCTCTGCTTTGTCAAATGAAAAAGCACTTGCTGATAATGGAAGTGAATGTGAAACCGTCAAATGGAGGAGAGTGGCCCCACACAGTCACCCAGAGCAGCAGTAGGCTGCTTGGGAAAGAAAGAAACTCATGCTATTTTAACCCACTGAGATCTTGAGCCCTTTCAGTATCGCAGCATAACCTGGCTGTCTTGATTTATGTGCTTCAGAAAGTAGAAGCAGAGTGTCCTTAATTTAATACTTAGTAGTGTCTTTGAGAACACAGTATAAAAAGTGAGGATGAAGTTAATGTGACTGATTTTTAACAACTTACCTGAATTTATAATTCCACAAATTAATGATCTTACCTTCAAAGTAGTCACTGTGGAATTATATAATATTTAAATGATGTTTAAAATAGTTATGAAATTGCTTTTACAACCTAACCTCAAAATTGATTAATTTCGTCATTTGCTATGTGCCAAGCACTGGGGATACAGAGATGAAAAGACATGTTCATTCCCTTTCAGGGGCTCACCGAGTTGTAGCAGGAAATAGGTAAGTAATCTAAAGCATCTCAACATGTGGCAGGGCCATGAATGAGGGAAGAGGTCAGTCTCTCACAGAGACTTGGGAAAGGCTTCATAGCGGTGTGAGCTAGACAGACAGATTGCGGTGGGGGTGAGGCCATTGCAGGCAGGGGGCGCCACACAAGCAAAGGCACGAGGGTTTGAAGCAACCCATTTGGATGAGTCTAAATGCTTGCGTGCAACACCCCAGGGTGAGAAAGCGTTGGCCTAAGACAGGTGAGAGAAGCAGGGAGCAGTGGACCCTGGAGGCCATGCTATTGCCACACCAAGGAGTTTGTACTTTGTTCTGTAGGGAAGGAGAGCCGATGAAGGGTTGTCAGCAGGGGAGGCACGTGATTTTTATTTACTTTTTGACAGAGGGCACAGTAACAGGAAAATGCAATTAATATTGTGCCAGGAAAACATGGTTCCGTGTAGTCTCAGTGCCTTCTAAGGGTTGTGAGTTGCAATCACTAGAGAGTCTCTTCGTGATGGGGTGAGTAGGGTTGATGCAAGTTTGGAGCTGTCTGAAGAGGATCAAATGCTGTGCAGAAATGAGGGGGGAGAGAGGAAAGTCAGTGCATGGGCAAGGAAAGAAGAACAAAGGGAGGAAGAGTGGTTCAGAAACTCAAGAGAAAGGTGCCTAATGCGGCTCCTGTACTGATGCATCTGCTGTTTGGTATGCTGGGTAAACTGGACAGCAAAATCTGCATGGCTTACATGTGCTTTGTGGAGGGAATTTGCTGTTTAAAGATGAGATGGAGTGATGATGGTTAGTATATATTTTTTAAAAGATTTATTTATTTATTTGAAAGGCAGAGTTACAGAGAGGCAAAGGCAGAGAGAGAGAGAGAGGGAGAGAGAAAGAGAGAGAGAGAGAGGTCCTCCATCTGCTGGTTCACTCCCCAAATGGCTGCAACAGCCAGAGCTGAGTGGACCCATGGTGGCTATCCAGGAGCCAGGAGCTTCTTCCGGGTCTCCCATGTGGGTGACAGGGACTAGTGTACTTGAACCATTGCCTGCTGCTTCTTAAGGTGTGCATTTAGCAGGAAGATGGAATCAGGGGCAGGGCCAGGATTTGAGCTCAGGCACTCTGATATGGAATGCAGGCATCCCAAGTGGTGTCTTAACTGCTGCACCAAACACCTGCCCCTGACTATTACATTAAGACTGATGTGGAGTAATAAACAGAGGCCATACCTGGAGACATAGACATCTAGGATCCATAGCTATTGAGCAGTAATAAGTTCTTGGGTTCTTTTTTATTTTTTAAAGATTTATTTATTTATTTGAAAGGCAGTGATGCACAGAGAGAGAAGGAAAGAGAGAGAGAGAGAGAGAGAGAGAGAGAGAGAGAGAGAGAAAGGTCTTCCATCTGCTGGCTCACTCCCCAGTTGGCTATAACAACTGG
This sequence comes from Oryctolagus cuniculus, assembly GCF_051225735.1. Classification (NCBI taxonomy): domain Eukaryota; kingdom Metazoa; phylum Chordata; class Mammalia; order Lagomorpha; family Leporidae; genus Oryctolagus; species Oryctolagus cuniculus. The sequence goes on from NC_142888.1 coordinate 107,792,445, forward strand.
AGCTGTGCCAATCTGAAGCCAGGAGCTAGGAGCCTCTTCCAGGTCTCCCACATGGGTGCAGGGGCCCACGGACTTGGGCCATCCTCCACTGCTCTCCCAGGCCATAACAGAGAGCTGGATTGGAAGAGGAGCAGCTGGGACATGAACCAGTGCCCATATGGGATGCCAGCACTGTAGGCAGAGGCTTAGCCCACCACACCACAGCACTGGCCCAGATTCATTGGTGTTGAAAGCAGAACAGAGGCCATCCGTTGTGCTGGCAAGGATTGGAGCATAGGCAGCAGGACCAGCCATTCCAAATCATCTTCTACAGAAGAAGAAAGATAGTGGCACCTGCATTTGTTTAGCTGGATATTAGTGATAGCTATCAAATGCCTCAGTTTCTCATTTTTCCAAAAAAATGCTACCTTGCTATTTGTCTCCCATGCTTTCTGATAAATACAAGCCTCTCTACTTCCCTAATGGCTTCTGTTCTGATTTCATATCTTTGTCCTATTGTTACCCTGGATTAAGCTTAAAATGCACTTAAAATTATTTGGGAAGTAGGTATGAATCTCAAATCAGAGTATCATAGAAGTAATGAATTGCAGAGCTACAAGCGGCCTTTTCACATAACAGGGGCAAAGATATCAGCAGAGCCCACTCTTGCAGATTGGACTTTGTCCTCAGGTTCTCCTGAATATTCTCTCAGGCTTAGAGTTTCTGTGTTTTATGTGGAAGAGTGAGCGAGGTGAGGGGAGGCTTGAGAAACTACTTAACACACTACATCAGAGCTTGTCTTCTAGGAATCTAGCTCTCAAATACCACAGGTGGTGAGTACTTATAGCAACTAGTCCCAAGTGTCCAAATTCAATTTCAGTTCAAATCCTCTAATTGTGGTGAGTGTTTCTCCTCAACCATCACACAGGATGGCTTGTTTCCTCTCTTTTGCATTTTAGAAAAATTATTCAGAGTTCTTTTCTTATACTATCCTTGAGATTAGACAAAATACTCTTGAAATTTCAGACAGAATAGTCATTTCCATGAGAATGCCCTTATTCTCTGGAAATGCATGCTGAAGAATTTAGGTGTGAACCTTTGTGTTTCCTGCAACTTACTTTTTTTTTTTAAGACTTACATATTTGAAAGAGTTGCAGAGAGGTAGAGGTGGTAGAGGTAGAGGTGGTAGAGGTGGAGGTGATAGAGGTAGAGGTGGTAGAGGTGGACGTGGACGTGGACGTGGACGTGGGCATGGACGTAGAGGGATATCTTCCATCTGCTGGTTTACTCCCCAAATGGATGCAATGGCCAGAGATGGGCTGATCCAAAGCCAGGAACCAGGAGCTTCTTCCAGGTCTCCCATGGAAGCAGAGCTGGGACTTGAACCAGCACCTATATGGGATGCTGGCACTGCAGGCAGCAGCTTTATCTGCTATGCCACAGCACCGGCCCCCCTGCAACTTTTAAATGGCTCAGCAACAAATTAATATGTGTTCATCTACTATTTATTTATGCAATGCAAATCTGGCAAAATATTAACAGTTGTTTGGTCTAGATAGAGAGCATGTGGGTATGCATTGTACATTTCTTTTAACTGGCTCCACCAGAGTTTTACCACATGTTCAAAAAATCTAGGGGGCTGGCGCTGTGGCATAGTGGGCTAGGCCTCCATCTGTGGCACCGGCACTCATGCACGTCCCAGTTGCTTCTCTTCTGATCCAGCTCTCTGCTGTAGCCTGGGAAAACAGTAGATGGCCTAAGTGCTTGGGTCTTGCACCTACGTGGGAGACACAGAAGAAGCTCCAGGCTTCTGGCTATGGATTGGCTCAGCTCCAACCATTGCAGCCATTTGAGGAGTGAACCAGCAAGTTGATAGAAGACCTCTCTCTCTTTCTCTCTCTCTCTGCCTCTCTGTAATTCTGCCTTTCAAATAAATAATCTTTAGAAAAAAATCTAAGAACCCCCAAAAAATCTTCACTCTCCTTGATAGCTTTAATGTTATTTTAATTTTGAAGCAATTTTTTGTATATCATAGGGTAAAGCAAATGAGTACATTAATGTTACTAGGAACTAAGATTTCATTGTAAGAAAAAATAGAAATAGAAATTACATTGATGGTTCTTGAGATTTGCAGTGGTTTCTAGCACTTAAGAATTACCTGGTTATTCAAAAACAAAAAGAATCTACCTGCTTGGTAGTGCAGGCCAGGAACTCTGGCAGCAGCTCCTCTGGCCTTTGCTCCCCTAGCCCTTCCAACAGATGTGTAGTTCTCTTTGTCCTTGTATTAAGGCCTTTGATACTTGGAACACATAGAGTGGCTTCTATTTTGCTGATTGAACTCTAATGAATAGAGAGGGCCTATTTCAGTTGGGCTTTATCCATCCCCTAACATAGAGCCCTTTAGAGGCTCAGCTTCATGTGGGTTGGGTTTCCTATAAGATTAGTTACCTTAAGAGGGACCTGGGTCTTCGCCTCTCTGCACCTGGCCCTTGGAGGCCAGGGAACCGATGCTCAAAGTTTGCAGTACCAAGGAAATACTTGCAGAACACAAGTGGAACCTCTGTCCATTCAGGCTGCTCTAACAAAGCGCCATAGCCTGGTAGCCTCAATAATGGACATTTGTGCTCACAGTTCTGGAGGCTGGAAGTCTGAGATGAAGGGGCCAGCACGGTCAGGTTCTAGTAAGGTGTGTCTTTGGGTTTGCAGACTACATACTTCTTTTATCCTCAAGTGCCAGAGAGCAGAATGAACTGCTTGGGATCCTTTTTATGAGGGTTTGAATCTCATTCATGCAGGCTCCACCCTCATGGACTAATTACCTCCAAAAATCATTACACCAGCAATTAGGATTTCAACATAGGAATTTTAGGTGGACAAAAATAGCCATCCCACAGCAAGTGGCTTTGGTATACTCATACTCAGTTTATGTCTGTAGATCAGGCTTTCTCCCCAGAATTTGATCTGGTCACTTTGCCCTATCTTTTAATCATGTAAATATTTTAAGGGGGCTATTTTAGTATTTTATCCAGCATTTTTTTGGTTACTTTTGGCAAGAGGATTCATCCAAACAACCTAGCTTGTTATTAAAGGAAATAGAAATTCCCAGAAGCTTTTGAACCTAATCAAAGGAGGTCTTACAGGGCTATGCTAATGGAAAGAACTTTGCGCACCCTGGTAAACTGAAGGAAGGTGTCTATTTAAGGCACAGGGCCTTTTCAGAGTGTGTCCATTTAAACCTTTTATATAACTCTCTAAGCCATAATGCTGGCCCTCCTCATTATAATGCCTTTAAAAACTCCAGCCCAGTAAAGCTTCAATTCTGTGCACTTATAAATTATACCAGAGATAGATGTAAAGTCACATCTCTTGGAGCAGTGCCTGGTTTGGGGTCATAGCGTCCTTTGTAAAGCTGATGAAAGCACACACAGACCAAACTAAGTATGCAATCTCAGTAGGTTCACAGACCCCCTGGAATCTATCAGGGGGTCTCAGGTTAAGAAGTTGTCAGTTAGAAAGTATCTAGGCCATTCAACTCTGGAAACCAGCAACGCCACAGAAGGGAGCTGAAAGTGGGCTGCCGTATTTCATACACTTGGAAGGCCACTTGGGGCGCTGTAGCCCAGTGAGCAGGAATGCTCATGCTCACTAGTTTCAGATTGGGCAAATGCCTTCTTCAGGCTGCATCTACACTTGAGAAACACGAAGTAAATTGACGTGCACTAGCTTAAAATAACTGTTTCCTGCTGAATTTACTCTCTTGGATCTTGAAGATGAAAAGAACGGAGTGTGAAATTGAGCTTGTTCACATGAGCAGTTCTTAAAGTTCCAAGCTGGTTGGAAGTTAATTCTGCAGCTGGAGGATTCCCTCTTTACATTCTTCCAACCTGTTTTAACAAAGGAATGAGTGGAAATCCAGAAATTTTGATGTTCACGTAATGACTCCTCCTTTAAATTTCCTCTCTCTTACATCTTGGATCCCTATGGATTAAAATCTTCACAAAATGAGAGCTTCAAATATAATTTGGGTGTTTCTCCCTTTAATATTGTATCAGAAGTAGTTCAGGAGAGACAATGAGATTTTATTGATAGGCTTCCATGTGAGTATCTTCCAAAGATTATATTAAAAATTAGATGAGGTGGTCTTCCTAGGCTGAAGGAATATTATTTTAAAAATACCTTTTCAAGGGGCCAGTGTTGTGGTAGAGCAGTAAAGCTGCTGCCTGCAATGCTGGCATCCCTTATGGGTGCCAGTTTGTGTCCCAGATGCTCCATTTCTGATCCGGCTCCCTGCTAATGGCCTGGTAAAGCAGTGGAAGATGGCCCAAGTACTTGGGGCCCTCACCCATGTGGGAGACCTGGATAAAACTCCTGGCTCCTGGCTTGGGCTTGGCACACCGTGGTTTGTTGCAGCCATCTGTGAAATGAATTGTTTTCTCTTCCCTCCCCCTTTCTGTAACTCAGATTTTCAAATAAATAGATACATTTTTAAAAGCACTTTTCCATCTATCCAAATTCTACCAATTAGTCTTTTTGTACATGAAAATGCTCATTGTAGAAAAAATTAGAAAGTATAGCAAAGTAAAAAGAAATAGGGAAATGTGGTTAGTAGTAACCAACATTTATTGGGCACTTACCACGTGCCAGACGTTGTGCTAAATCCTTACACACTACCTCATTGAATCCTCAGAACAGGTTGATGATGTAAGTCTTCTCTCATTAGAGAGCTAGAAACTGGCCTCCATGGTCACACATTTCAGAGGTGATAGAGTTGACATGTGAATATGACCCAGGAAGTCTGCATCTGGCCCAATCCCTTAACTACTGGGCTTTTACATTTTTATCTCAAGGGCTGTTAGAAAAGCAGCCCATTGCAGAGGAATCAGAATCAAGGACCTGAAGTTTAGCTCTGACTCAGCCATTAACCTGCTCTTAGAGCCTGGGCAATGTATTTAATCTCTTCTTGCTATGCTTTCAGTGGTTCTCAATTGCCTTTAGCATCAAACCAAAGTTCCTAAGTCCGGTACTCAAGGCTCCTATTCAGTTGTGATTTGTTTACTTTCTTCAAATATCAAATCCACTTGAACTTTCCCTTCTTTTATTCAATACTGCTTTGAGGTTGATTCGCTTATATTCTGACTCATCCCTAACAAACTATGCCCTCCATCCATGTTACTGGCTCTGATTAGGCTCATTTGTACTGAGTGCCTACTTTGTCCCAGGTACTGGGGCTAGATACTAGGAACAAGATAGGCCTCAGGGACATTACAATCTAGTGAGAGAAATGGAGGCTAAAGGAATTGAAAATATTAGGACTGCAAATTAGGATTAAGTGCCATGAAGGGAAAAAAATAACAATACAAATACTTTATATCAAGTGATCAAGAAAGTTCATTCTGAGGAAGTAGGCCACATAGCAAGCAGAGATATAAAGAAAGAGAAGGACCAAGCACTAGGGGCAGTACACTCACTCTAAAGACAGGAAACAGCAAATGTAAAGCCCTCAGGAAGGAGCCAGCTTCGTTCTGTGTTGTGAAACAAAAAGGTCAATGTGGTTAGAGCTGAGTGAGCAAGAGAGTAGGAAAAATGAGGCTGGAGAGTTAGGTGGGGACCAGTTCATGCAAGGTATTGTAGGTTAAGGCAAGTAGTTCTTGCTTTTGTTTGCTTAAATGTTTGTTTTAAATGAAATTAAAGGCCATCACAGGCTTTAAATAAAGGAATGATATCCTCTGCTTTGCTTTTGGGAGCAATAATTCCTTGAGCTCATGTGTAAAACGTGGTTTGGGAGAGCTGGAGTAGACATAAGAAGCTGCCTACCAAAACTGACTCAAGAAGGAACAGAAAAGCTGAATTTTCTTATAATCATGAAATGCATTGAATCTGTCATTAGCAATTTTCCTGTGAAGAATAACCCAGGTCCAGATGTCTTTACCAGTCAGTGCCTCCAAATACTCAAAAAGGAAATAATTCCAAACTAACACAAACTTACCCAGAAAAATGGGAAAAGGAGATATTTCCAATTAATTGGATGAAATTAGCTGAACCTCAGTAACAAGATCCAATAAGGAAACTGAAAGAATTCAATACCAATCTCTTTAATTAACACTGGTGTAAAAATTCTCAACATAATATTAGCACATTGAAACCAGCCATGTTTAAAAATATGTTAACCAAGTTATATTTGTCCTAGGAATGCAAAGTCAGTTCATCACAAGAAAATAAATTGGTATAAATCTACTACCTTGACAACTTCGAGGAGAAAAAAACAGATATAATTTCAATATACAAAAGATTAAAATTATCCCACATGTCAATCTAAAATTTTACTTTAATCAAGATTTATTATAAAACTCTAGGGACTGGGGCCGGCACTGTGGTGCAGCAGGTTAAAGCCCCAGCCTGCAGTGCTAGCATCCCATGTGGGTGCCAGTTCAAGTCCTGGCTGCTCCACTCCCTATCTAGCTCTCTGCTATGGCCTAGGAAAGTAATAGAAAATGGCCCAGGTCCTTGACCCCTGCACCTGCATGGGAGACCTGGAAGAAATTCCTGGCTCCTAGCTTTGGATCAGCTCTGCTCTGGCCATTGCAGTCATCTGGGGAGTGAACCAGCAGATAGAAGACCTCTCTCTCTCTCTCTCTCTCTATCTCTATCTCTGGCTCTGCCTCTCTCTGTAACTCTGTCTTTCAAATAAATAAAATAAATCTTAAAAAGAAAAACTCTAGGACCGGCATTATGGTGCAGTGGGTAAAGCACATGGGCAATGCCAGAATCCCACATGGGCACGGGTTCAAGTCCCAGCTGCTCTACTTCCAATCCAGCTCAATGCTAATGGCCTGGGAAAAGCAGCAGAAGATGGCCCAAGTGCTTGTGCCCATATTGCCCGTGTGAGAGACCTGGAAGAAGCTCTTGGCTCCTGGCTTTGACATGGACCAGTACTGGCCATTGCAGCTACTTGGGGAGTAAACAAACAGGTGGAAGATATCTCTCTCTCTCTCTCTCTCCCCTCCCCCTATCTCTGCAACTCTGGCTTTCAAATACATAAATAAATCTTTTTAAAAACTCCACAACTATAATAATTAAAACAGGGTGGTGTATTCAAAGGGAGAGATAAATAATCTATTGGAACAAAACAAAGCCAAGAAATAGGTACATACATATGTTGATATTTCATATAAAACTGAAGTAGCATGAAAATTATACATCTTTTTCAATTCATACTGTGAAATCTGTAAGACCATAGCAGGGAAAAACTGACCCCTACAACATATATGTGCCAAACCCATATATAAAAATCAACTCCAGGAGGATAAAATTACCTGAATGTGAAAGGCCAACCTTCAGAAATTCATAGTAATGAAGGGTTTGTAAAGCAAGAAAAAGTAGTAAACACAGGAGAAATATTGATATATTCAGCTAAATTAAAATTATGTGCTTCTATTTATGATTATACATCATGAGAGAATGAAAAAATTGGTTACAAGGGGTGAGCAAATTTTGCAACACCTATGAACCAATAAATGACTCATCCCCAGGATATATAGAACAAATTCCTAAAAGACAGGCAAGCTAAAGGAAAAATTATCAAGAAACTCAAATAGGCACTTGATAAAAGAGGAATTTCATTCTCAAAATTATCAAGGATTTCAACAGTTTAGAAATTAACCCAAGGCATAAAACAAAATGAGAAGTGTTTCTGCTTGAAAAACTGTTTAACTTTGGTTAAGAACAATGGGAATCTGTGGTATTCTGGCATAGGTCTGCTCTTATCCCTCCTCATCCCACTGATGTGAAGATTTTTTCAGATTTGGACTAGGCAGCTTGTCTGCCCAAGGGCAGGACCCAGTCTATTTGGAGAAAAGGGCAAATGCCCTTGCTTAGCATCACTCTCAATTGAATTGACTTCTAGGATACTGGCCAATGAGATAAGGCCAATGGCCTTAGTAAAAAAAAATTAACAGAGAAATTTATTTAACATGATAAAAGGCAGCTGATGAGAAAAAACAAAGAAACAGAGAAAACAAATTGAAAGTGACAAATGTAATTATATTAAATGTGAGTAGTCTAAAAACTATAAACAAAGGGCAACAGTTCTCAGGCTGGACAGAGAAACAAAATCCGACTATATGCTGCTAACAAAAGACGCATTTTAGATTCAAAGACACAAATATATAGAAAGTAAAAGAAAGGAGAAAGATACACCATGAAAACAGTAACTATAAAAGAGCTGGAATGACATATTAATAGCAGACAAGAAAGAATTTAAGACAAGGAATATTATTAGAGAAAAAGATATTTCATAAGGATTAAAGAGTCAATGCATAAGGAAGACATAACAATTATAATATAAACGAATATAATATAACAATTATAATTATATACCTAAAAAACAGAGTCTCAGGAGAAATAAACAGTTTGAAAATTATAGTTGGATATTTCAATATTCTCAGTAAACACCTAAACATAAAATTAACAATAATATAGAAGAGTTTTACAACATTATCAACCAATTTCACCTGATACTTAGAGAATACTGCATCAAAACATCACAGAATAAGGTGCTCCAAGATGGCAGAATAGGGAGGGAGTGCACTTATAGTCTGGGAAAAGATAGTTTAATAAAAATGGAGATACTGTAGTTTCAGGAAAGAGTTAGGGAAAAAACTGCAGAGGGAACTCTTCCAGAACTAGCGGGACACGGTGAAACTATGTGGAGGGCACGGGTGCCCATGGCTTGGGACACCAGCCATCGAATCTACTCACCAGCGCTGGAAAGGGAGGTGAGGCGAAACCGCAGTAGCCCAAGACACTGGCCGAAAAGCAGCAGGAAGTGCCTAGAGCGAACAAGGCTTGAAGCCCCGTGGGGGAAAGTTCACCAGCCTAACTAGAGGAGAGAAAAAAAAATAAAAGGGACCAGAACGGACAAGATTCTCTCTCTCCACTCACCTTACAAAGGTGGGGAAAACAATATAGCAGGTGCCATTTTGGACATACGTAACCAGCTGCACCAGCTCGGGGCTGTGCCCGCCCTCAACCAAGCAGAAAAACCTGACTCTGGTGGGGAGAAATAACAGGAGGTTAAGACCTAGTGAATGTGTGGAGCTTATGAACTGGGACTGTGAAAAAAAAAAAAACAACTAAGGGTGTGTGGGAGAACTCACGATGTGTATGCAACGTGAGTACTCTCTGTGGGAAATGCCACAATCTTGGTAACCTTGGCAACCTGGTGAGACATTGCAGGGGAATCTGAGCTTACACTGAGGACTGCACAGATCCTTTGTGTGGTCCTTGGGACTGAGCAGATGAATATTATACCCACTGGGCCTAGTGCTCAAGCACTGATTGCCATCAAGGAGAAGAGCTCAGCTGAGTAGAAGTACTTCCCTTCTGAATAAAAAGAGAGAGAGAGAGAAGATTTACCATGCCAAACCTGGGTGTGTCACCTATGGCACACCCTTAACCCTGAAGAACTGAACAGAGCTCTCTGGCCACACCCACCACAAGCCTCTAGAGATTCACCAAAAGCAGACAGTCCACTAAATCTAGAGTCATAGTATAACGAGAAAAACCACCACAGTGAGAGAAAAAAAAGAAGAAACCAAGGAATATCTCCACAATGCCAAACAACAAACACAGAAACCGAGGAAACAAGAACAAGGAAGACATTATGATGCCCCCAAATGAACATGACACTCCAATACAAGACTATGAAGATGATGAGATAGAAGAAATGCAAGATACTGATTTCAAAAAAATTATGATAAGAACATTTAGAAGTTATCAAAAACAAATTCATGAATTACAGAAATCCATACTGGACAGGATAGAAAATCTCTCTCATGAAAATGAAATCTTAAGGAGGAATCAAAATGAAATGAGGAATTTAGTAGAACATGAAATTGAGACATTGAAGAGAAATCAAAATGAAATGAATAATTCAATGGAACAAATGACAAACGCATTAGAGAGCCTTAAAAACAGAATCAGTGAGATAGAAGAGAGAATATCGGACTTAGAAGACAGAGCACAGGGAAGTATACAGACAAACCAAAGAAAAGAAGAGGAAATTAGAAATCTAAAAAATATTGTTGGGAATCTACAGGATACTATTAAAAAACCCAAAATTAGGTTTCTAGGTGTTCCTGAAGGCATGGAGAGAGAGAAAGAATTCGAAGGCCTTTTTCATGAGTTACTAGCATAAAACTTGCAGGGTTTGGAGAGAGAAAGAGACATCCAAGTACAGGAAGCACATAGGACCCCCAATAAACATGACCAAAAGAGATCCTCACCACGACACATTGTAATCAAACTCACCACAGTGAAACATAAAGAAAAGATTCTAAAATGTGCCAGAGAGAAACGTCAGATTACTCTCAGAGGATCTCCAATTAGACTCACAGCAGACTTCTCATCAGAAACCCTACAGGCTAGGAGGGAATGGCGAGATATAGCCCAAGTACTAAGAGAAAAAACTGCCAGCCCAGAATAGTATATCCTGCAAAGCTCTCATTTGTGAATGAAGGTGAAATAAAGACCTTTCATACCAAACAGAAATTGAAAGAATTTGTCGCCACTCGTCCAGCCTGCGAAAGATGCTTAAAGATGTGTTACACACAGAAACACAGAAACACGGCCATCAGTATGAAAAAAGGTAAAGGAAGAAAACCTCAAAGTAAAAGATCACAGGAAGTTCAAAGCATATATTAGAAATATCTTTGGGAAAATGGCAGGGCAAAGTTACTACTTATCAATAGTCACATTGAATGTTAATGGCCTCAACTCTCCAGTTAAAAGACACAGACTGGCTGAATGGATTAAGGAACAAAATCCATCTATTTTCTGCTTACAAGAAACACATCTTTCCAACAAGGATGTATGCAGACTGAAAGTGAAAGGTTAGAAAAAGATATTCCATGCCAACAGAAACCAAAAAGAGCTGGTGTAGCCATCTTAATATCAGACAAAATAAACTTTAACACAAAAACTGTTAAGAGAGACAAAGAAGGGTACTATATAATGATTAAGGGATCAATTCAACAGGAAAATGTAACTATTATAAATGTATATGCACAAAACTACAGGGCACCAGTTTATTTAAAAGATATGTTAAGGGACTTAAAGGGAGACTTAGACTCCAATACAATAGTATTGGGGGACTTCAGTACTCCACTTTCAGAAATAGATCTATTGAGGTCCTTGGCCCATCTCTTAACTGGGTCGTTTGTTTTGTTGTTGTGGAGTTTCTTGCTCTCTTTGTAGATTCTGGTTATTAATCCTTTATCTGCTGTATAGTTTGCAAATATTTTTTCCCATTCTGTTGGCTGCCTCTTCACTTTCCTGACTGTTTCTTTTGTAGTACAGAAACTTCTCAATTTGATATAATCCCAATTGTTAATTTTGGCTTTGACTGCCTGTGCCTCCGGGGTCTTTTCCAAAAAGTCTTTGCCTTGTGCCTATATCTTGCAGGGTTTCTCCAATGTTCTCTAAAAATTTGATGGTGTCAGGTCATAGATTTAGATCTTTAATCCATGTTGAGTGGATTTTTGTGTAAGGTGTAAGGTAGGGGTCTTGCTTCATGCTACTGCATGTGGAAATCCAGTTTTCCCAGCACCATTTGTTGAATAGACTGTCCTTGCTCCAGGAATTGGTTTTAGATCCTTGATCAAATATAAGTTGGCTGTAGAAGTTTGGGTTGATTTCTGGTGTTTCTATTCTGTTCCATTGGTCTATCCATCTGTTTCTGTACCAGTACCATGCTGTTTTGATTATGACTGCCCTGTAGTATGTCCTGAAATCTGGGAGGAAATACAAATGTCCAACAGACACATGAAAATATGTTCAGGATCCCTAGCAATCAGGGAAATGCAAATCAAAACCACAATGAGGTTTCACCTCACCCAGTTCGAATGGCTTGCATAAATCTACCAACAACAGATGCTGGCGAGGTTGTGGAGAAAAAGGGACACTAACCCACTGTTGGTGGGAATGCAAACTGGTAAAGCCACTATGGAAGTCAGTTTTGAGATTCCTCAGAAACCTGAATATAACCCTACTATACAACCCAGCCATCCCACTCCTTGGAATTCACCCAAAGGAAATTAAATTGGCAAACAAAAAAACTGCCTGCACATTAATGTTTATTGCAGCTCAATTCACAATAGCTAAAACCTGGAACCAACCCAAATGCCCATCAACAGCAGACTGGATAAAGAGATTATGGGACATGTACTCTACATGGAAGGAAGGAAGGAAGGAAGGAAGGAAGGAAGGAAGGAAGGAAGGAAAGAAGGAAGGAAGGAAGGAAGGAAGGAAGGAAGGAAGGAAGGAAGGAAGGAAGGAAGGAAGGAAGGAAGGAAGGAAGGAAGGAAAAAAGAGGAAAAGCACAATTTCACAAGTTACCAATGTCAGGAGTGAAGGAAAATCCCACTACTTATCCTATAGGAATTAAAATGACTATAAGGAAATGTGTTAGTTTCCTAGGGCTTCTGTAACAAGTTACTCAAAACTGTGTAGCTTAAAGCAACAGAAATTTATTCTCTCAAGGTTCTGGAGGCTGGAAGTTCGAAATCAAGGTGTTGATAGAGCCACACTCCCTCCTGAGTCTGTAGCAGAGAATCTTCCCTGGCCTTTTCCAGGTTCTGGTGGTCATTGGAAATCCTTGGTATTCCTTGGTTTATGGCAGCAGAACTACTATCTGTGTCTTCACATGGCTGTCTTCACTGTGTGGCTGTGTCTTCTGTGTTTTCATATAGCCATCTTATCAGTACCACATTCATTGGGTTTAGTAAGACCTCATGTTAACTGATTATATTTGCAAAGTACCTATTTCTAAATATGATCATATTCTGAAATTCTAGGTGGATACTAATATTTGGAACACATTATTCAACCAGGGGATTATAAACAACTTTGTGCCAACAAATGAGACAACTTGGATGAAATTTCTAGAAGCACAAATTAATGAAACCAACTCAGGAAGAAATAGAAAATCTGAATAGACTTATGAAAAATTTTTAAAAAGTAAAATAGTTAATTAAACATTTTTTTTCTTTTTTTTAAACTTTTATTTAATGAATATAAATTTCCAAAGTACGACTTATGGATTACAATGGCTTCCCCCCCATATCGTCCTTCCCACCCACAACCCTCCCCTTTCCCACTCCCTCTCCCCTTCCATTCACATCAAGATTCATTTTCGATTATCTTAATATACAGAAGATCAGCTTAGTATACATTAAGTATGGATTTCAACAGTTTGCTCCCACACAGAAACATAAAGTGAAAAATAATAGATGATTTTTTTTAAATGATGATGAAATCAGAGCAGACCTATTGTCATGTTTAATCCCAGTGAGAGTCAAGTTGGGAGTTGATAATTTCTTTTTTTTTTTTTTTACAGAGGATCAGTTTAGTATGCATTAAGTAAGGATTTCAACAGTTTGCACCCCCATAGAAACACAAAGTGAAATCTATTGTTTGAGTACTCGTTATAGCATTAAATCTCAATGTACAGCACATTAAGGATAGAGATCCTACATGAGGAGTAAGTGCACAGTGACTCCTGTTGTTGACTTTACCAATTGACACTCCTGTCTATGGCATCAGTAATCTCCCTATGCTCCAGTCATGAGTTTCCAAGGCTATGGAAGCCCTCTGAGTTCTCCGACTCTTATCTTGTTTAGACAAGGTCATAGTCAAAGTGGAGGTTCTCTCCTCCCTTCAGAGAAAGGTACCTCCTTCTTTGATGACCTGTGCTTTCCGCTGGGATCTCACTCACAGAGATCTTTTGCCAGAGTGTCTTGGCTTTCCATGCCTGAAATACTCTCATGGGCTTTTCAGCCAGATCCGAATCCCTTTAGGGCTGATTCTGAGGCCAGAGTGCTATTTAGGACATCTGCCATTCTATGAGTCTGCTGAGTATCTCACTTCCCATGTTGGATCACTCTCCCCTTTATTTATTCTATCGGTTAGTGTTAGCAGGTACTAGACTTGCTTATGTGCTCCCTTTGACTCCCAGTCCCTCCACCATGACCAACTGTGAACTGAAATTGATCACCTGGAACAGTGAGATGGCATTGGTACATGCCACCTCGATGGGATTGAATTGGAATCCCCTGGTATGCTTCCAACTCCACCACTTGGGGCAAGTCAGCCTGAGCATGTCCCAAATTATACATCTCTTCCCTCTCCCATTCCCACTCCCATGTTCAACAGGGATCACATTTCAGTTAATTTTCAACACTTAAGAATAGCTGTGCATCAATTACAGAACTAAACCAGTCATATTAAGTAGAACAGATAAAAAAACTACTAAGAGGGATAATGTATTAAGTTGTTCATTAACAGTCAGGGCTATGCTGATCAAGCCACCGTTTCCCATAGTGTCCACCTCACTCCAACAGGTTTCCCTCTTGGTGTTCAGTCAGTCGTCACCGATCAGGGAGAACATATGGTATTTGTCCCTTTGGGACTGGCTTATTTCACTCAGCATGATGTGTTCCAGATTCCTCCATTTTGTTGCAAATGACTGGATTTCGTTGTTTCTTACTGCGGTATAGTATTCTAAAGAGTACATATCCCATAATTTCTTTATCCAGTCTATCGTTGATGGGCATTTAGGTTGGTTCCAGGTCTTAGCTATTGTGAATTGAGCTGCAATAAACATTAGGGTGCAGACCTCTTTTTTGTTTGCCAATTTAAATTCCTTTGGGTAAATTCCAAGGAGTGGGATGGCTGGGTCGAACGGTAGGGTTATCTTCAGGTTTCTGAGGAATCTCCAGACTGACTTCCATAGTGGCTTGACCAGTTTGCATTCCCACCAACAGTGGGTTAGTGTCCCTTTTTCCCCACATCCTCGCCAGCATCTGTTGTTGGTAGATTTCTGCATGTGAGCCATTCTAACCGGGGTGAGGTGAAACCTCATTGTGGTTTTGATTTGCATTTCCCTGATTGCTAGTGACCTTGAACATTTTTTCATGTGCCTGTTGGCCATTTGGATTTCCTCTTTTGAAAAATGTCTATTGAGGTCCTTGGCCCATCTCTTAAGTGGGTTGTTGGTTTTGTTTTTGTGGAGTTTCTTGATCTCTTTGTAGATTCTGGTTATTAACCCTTTATCTGTTGCATAGTTTGCAAATATTTTTTCCCATTCTGTCAGTTGTCTCTTCACTCTCCTGACTGTTTCTTTTGCAGTACAGAAACTTCTCAATTTGATGCAATCCCAATAGTTGATTTTGGCTTTGACTGCCTGTGCCTCCCGGGTCTTTTCCAGAAATTCTTTGCCTGTGCCAATATCTTGAAGGGTTTCTCCAATGTTCTCTAGTAACTTGATGGTGTCAGGTCGTAGATTTAGGTCTTTAATCCATGTTGAGTGGATTTTTGTGTAAGGTGTAAGGTAGGGGTCTTGCTTCATGCTTCTGCTTGTGGAAATCCAATTTTCCCAGCACCATTTATTGAATAGACTGTCCTTGCTCCAGGAATTAGTTTTAGATCCTTGATCAAATATAAGTTGCCTGTAGATGTTTGGGTTGATTTCTGGTGTTTCAATTCTGTTCCATTGGTCTATCCATCTGTTTCTGTACCAGTACCATGCTGTTTTAATTACAACTGCCCTGTAGTATGTCCTGAAATCTGGTATTGTGATGCCTCCGGCTTTGTTTTTGTTGTACAAGATTGCTTTAGCTATTCGAGGTCTCTTGTGCCTCCATATAAATTTCAGCACCATTTTTTCCAGATCTGAGAAGAAGGTCTTCGGTATCTTGATTGGTATTGCATTGAATCTGTAAATTGCTTTTGGGAGAATGGACATTTTGATGATATTGATTCTTCCAATCCATGAGCATGGAAGATTTTTCCATTTCTTGGTATCCTCTTCTATTTCTTTCTTTAAGGTTTTGTAATTTTCATCGTAGAGATCTTTAACGTCTTTGGTTAAGTTTATTCCAAGGTATTTGATTGTTTTTGTAGCTATTGTGAATGGGATTGATCTTAGAAGTTCTTCCTCAGCCATGGCATTGTCTGTGTATACAAAGGCTGTTGATTTTTGTGCATTTTGTAAAAGTCCATAAACCAAATAGCTTCACTGGCGTATTCTGTCAAATATTTAAAGAAATGATACTAATCGTTCACAAACACTCCAGAAATAAATTAAATGTGATTGTTACAAAATTGTTCTGTAAGGCCAGTAGTACCTGATCCCAAAGTCAGACAAAGATATTCCAATGAAAGAAAAGCACAAATCATTATCTTTCATGAGTGTATTTAGAAATATCCTTAATAAAATATTAGTGTGGTAGGCAGGACTCTAACATGTCTCTGAAGATCCTTAGCCCTTGATGTATTCACACATTTATCAGTTATTTAATGAAACACCAATCTGGATATTGCCATGAAGGTTTTTTGTAGATGTAATTAGGGTCCAAAATAATTTCATTGACAGGGAAATTATCCAAGTGGGCCTTACTTAGTTGCATAAGCCCTTTAAGAAAGTTGGTCTAAGAAGAGGAAGTCAGAGGTTTGAAGCGTGACAAGGATGTGCTATGCTGTTGAGGCTTGGAGATGGAAGGAGCAGGGAATATCAGCAATTTGTGGAAGCTGAGAGCAGCCCCCAGGTGTTGGCCAGAAGGAAACAAGTACATCAGTCCTACAGTGACAAGTCCTACAACTCAATTCACTCCAGAACCTTCAGATGAGACTCAGTCTGGCTGGCACCTTGATTTCAGTCTTGATATGCTTGACTTCGGACTCAGGAAACTGTGAGCTCATAAGCGGGTATTGTTTTAAGCTGCTGAGTGGTGGTAATTTGTTATGCAGCACTAGAAAACTATTACAATTAGCAAACCAAATTCAGCAACATATGAAAGAATTGTTCACCACGACACAAATGAGATTTATCCTCGAAATGCTATATTGGCTTAACATGTGAAAATCAATTAATATACTATGTTAACAGAATGTAGGACCAAAAAACCCATACGTGATCATCTCAGGAGAAGCAGAAAAAGAATTTGACAGAAACCAGCACCCATTCATGGTACAAGAAACCCGGAATAGAAGGGAGTGTCCTTAACCTAATAAAGGGTACCTACAAAAAAAAAAAAAACTACATTTAACAGCAGACTTAATAGTAAAAACTGGATGCTTTCTCCTAAGTTCAGGAATGAGGTGCAGTGGTAAATCTCATATACTGCAAATAAGAGTATAAATTCATACAAACATTTTGGAAATTGCTATCTGATAGAATATAGCAGTTCAACCATTTGCTGTGTACCCTAGAAAATCTCTTATATGTGTTCATAACTACATCATAATAGTCCAAACTGGAAAAAGGAAAATCAATTATGGTATCTTTACAACACTGGAATACAATATAGCAAAGGAAGTGAATGCACTAAATTCACACAAAACATAGATGAATCTCACTAATGCATGGAGTAAAATAAGGAATCAAAGGATATCTAAGAATGATTATATTTCTTGGAACTTCAGGCATAAACTATACTGTTTAAGGATGCTTACATAGTAAAGTTACAAAGAAAATCAAGGATTTGACTAGTGATTACCTCTGGGTAGAGAGGAATAATGTGACAAAGGGTAACAGCATTAAGGCACTTCTAAAGCACTGGTAATGCTTACCTGGATGGTGGTTCATGGGTGTTCACTTCGTAATTATCCTTTAAGTTGCACCTATTTTTTGTTATCTCTGGGTATGATATGTATTACCACTAATAGTTTAAAAAACTGTCAGAAAAAATGTACTTAGGTGGCAATATTAAAGGCATTTGCTGATGATTAGTGTAGCTTGTTAGGAAGAATCCAGTATGATTTTCAGGCTCTTAGGGTAAGGTTGTGGTAGCAGAAGAGGAGAGAAGTGAAAGAGCAGAGATAAGGCTGAACTTGAGTGATATTTTATAGATAAAAACGGAAAGGTTTTGGGAAGGTGCGCGTTTGCCCTGGCAGTTAAGGCACTGGTTGAGATGCCCAGGTCCCACATCAGAGTGCCTGATTTCTGACCTTGGCTCTGGATCCTGATTCCAGCTTCCTGTTAATGAGGACCCTGGGAAGCCACAGGTGATGTCTCAAGTAATTGGGTTCCTGTTATCCATAGGGGGTGCTGCATTGGGTTCCTGACTCCTATCTTTGTCCCCTTGCATTTGGGGGATGGACCAGAGGATGGAATTTTTCTATTTATCTTCCTGTCTCTCTCAAAAAATTTTTTGTCTCTAATGACAGTGTTTGGTGATAGATTTGATATGGAGTGTTAATCCATTGTTAGGACTCAAGGATAATATCTAGGTTTCTTTTTTTAAAGATTTATTTACTTGAGGCCGGCGCCGCGGCTCAGTAGGCTAATCCTCTGCCTGCGGCACCAGCACACCGGGTTCTAGTCCCGGTTGGGGCGCCGGATTCTGTCCCGGTTGCCCCTCTTCTAGGCCAGCTCTCTGCTGTGGCCTGGGAGTGCAGTGGAGGATGGCCCAGGTGCTTGGGCCCTGCACCCGCGTGGGAGACCAGGAGAAGCACCTGGCTCCTGGCTTCGGATCAGCACGGTGTGCTGGCCGCGGTGCACTGGCCGCAGCGGCCATTGGAGGGTGAACCAATGGTAAAGGAAGACCTTTCTCTCTGTCTCTCTCACTGTCCACTCTGCCTGTCAAAAAAAATTATTTACTTGAAAGTCAGAGAGAGAGAGAGAGAGAGAGAGAGAGAGAGAGAAAGATTGATTTTCCATACTTTGGTTCACTCCTCAAATGGCCTCAATGGCTGGGGCTGGGTCAGGCTGAAGCCAGGCGCCTGGAACTCCATCTGGGTCTCCCACATGGGTAGCAGAGGCCCAGGTACTTGGGTCATCTTCCACTGCTTTCCCAGGTGCATTACCAGGTAGCTGGATCAGAAGTGGAACAGCCAAGACTTGAACTGGCATCCATATAAGATGCCAGTATTGCAGGTGGCAGCTTAACCTGCTACACCACAATGCTGGCTCTAATGCCTAGGTTTCTGGTTTGCAGAATGGGGTGGGTAGAAGTGTCATTCAGTGAGGTGGGGGATGTTTTAAGAGGATAAGGCAGTGCGGAAGACTGTCAGTACAGTGCTGGACTGTGGAAGGTGCCCGGGAGATAAACAAATGGTAATGTAAAGCAGCCTGTTGGTTACATAAGCCTGGAGCTCAGTGCTGAAGCCAAAATTACTCTTTGACATTTGAAAATGTATTCAATGTTTATTGAATACGTACTACATACCAGGCACTTAAGACATAGCATCTCTTTCATCTTTTCGACAGTTCCATGAGGTCAGTACTGTTATTATTTCTTTTTTATCAAGGAGGCTTAGGAAGGTTTAGGTAGTTTTTCTGAAGTCACACAGCTAGGAAACTGTAGAGCAGGGATTAGAATCCAGAGAATCTGACTCTAGACCTCATGATCTTTTGAAACTTTAGACCAAGAAACTCAGTCACGGAATGCCGATGAGAGTGTATAGTGCTAATAACACATGCTTTCTGTGGCGCCTGGTGCATGGGTCTGCGTTGGCATGGAAATCTTCCTGAGAGCTCCTTTTGGAACTTTGATACCAGCTAATCCTGTTAGGTTTATCAGCTCTGATCTTCTTGGATCTCTCCCGAAATGCTGACCTCTCTGGTCATCTTCAGCGTCTTCTCTGCTCATTTGCAAACTGCCTTTTCTTTCCCCCACACTGACCCCACCCTGAGCTCACTCCCTTCCTTCTCAAACAGGCTTTCCATGGTACCTTCTGCAGTGCTTAGGTTGTCCTGACTCTCTTCCAGGGGAAGGGCTCTCTGTGATCCTATGAGTACTTGCTACTCATTCTTCTATGACCCTGAACTGCTGGACTGGGGTCAGGTCAGAATTACACTTGATTTCAAGTGCCACTTCGAAGCAGTGTTTCCCTTTTAAGGCGCACATTACCCAGTACCACCAGGTTATATTCTTACTACTATGGTTTTTGAATTCCCAAAATACTCACTTTTATTTGGTGAAGAATTCATCACCCAGATCACTATCTTCATCTCCGTGTACCTGTCATCATTTTGGATGACCTATCCCACCTCCTGGATTTTCCCTTCTCTGCGCTTCTTCCTGTACTCCACCTCAGCCATTCACACTGAAGAACACACCTTGGAACTTGTCGCGCTCCCCCTATGAGATCTAATCCTCTGACATCCATCCATCCACAATTCTTTACTCCCCCAAGTCTCTCACCCTCAAGCTGTACAATATCTACTCCTGATTCTAATGGAAACCACTTCATTTCTCTCTGAATGGTCATCTCCTGTCTGGATTCACTTTAATCCTTGACCACAGACTTAAGAGCTCATCACATCACCCTTCAGTCTTACTTTCATTCTTCCCCTGCTGCCTGCAGACCATGGGAAATCCAAACTCCAAATCAATCCAAACCTTCTAAGTCCTTTGCTCCAGTTCCCAGGCTACTGAGTGCTGCTGGAGAAAATGCACACAGTTGTTCGGATTGGGGCCAATGAAAATTTGTATTTTTTAACAATGCAGCTCAGGTATCCTACTCTTTGTCTTTCATCAGTGCCATTCCCATTCCCTTCAAGGACTGTTTTTAAGCTTTCTACTCTTTTCAAACCCCTCTATCCCACCTTTATCAACCACAGTCTCCTTCCTTAACCTTTTTTTATTGACAGGCAGAGTTAGACAGTGAGAGAGAGAGAGAGAGAGAGAGAGAGACAGAGACAGAGAGAAAGGTCTTCCTTCCATTGGTTCACCCCCCAAATGGCCACCACGGCCTGTGCACTGCGCCAATCCGAAGCCAGGAGCCAGGTGCTTCCTCCTGGTCTCCCATGTGGGTGCAGGGAGACCATCCTCCACTGCCTTCCCCGGACTCAGCAGAGAGCTGGACTGGAAGAGGAGCAACCGGGACAGAATCCGGCGCCCCAACTGGGACTAGAACCCCGTGTGCCAGCGCCACAGGCAGAGGATTAGCCTAGTGAGCCGTGGTGCCAGCCTCCTTCCTTAATCTTAAAAGATAGCTTGCATTCCCACCTGACTCAATCTCTTTTGGCAACTGTTAATAATGGTCACTGTTTTCTCAAAATCACATTTACACTTCATTTCTTTTTTAAAAAAATATATTTTGAAAGTCAGTTACAGAGAGAGAGGGAGACACACACACACACACACACACACAGAGAGAGAGAGAGAGAGAGAGAGAGAGAGAGAGAGAGACTCTTCCATCTGCTGGTTCACTCCCATTTGGCCACAATGGCCAGGGTTGGGCCAGGACGAAGTCAGGAGCTTCATCAGGGTCTCCCATGTGAGTGGCAGGGGCCCAAACACTTGGGCTATCTTCTGCTTTCTTAAGCCATTAACAGGGAGCTGGATTGGAAGCAGAGTAGCCAGGACTCGAACTAGCATCCATATGGGATGCCAGTTGCAGGCAGCACCTTAACCTGCTACACCACAATGCCAGCCTCTACATGTCATTTCTGTGGTGGCATTCTTTATTGATTCTCTTCCTACCTGTTTGATTATTCCTCAGTATTGTTTGCAAGCTGTTTTTTTAAACCCCATGCCCTAAAATTTTTTTCCTTAGGATTTGCCTTATTTTTTTTACACCTGCAACTCTCTGTAAATTCCTTTAAAACCTTGGCTTTTAGATATGGAATCAACTAAGGTGTCAATCATCAGATGAAGGAACAATGAAATGTGGTGTATATACACAATGGAGTATTAGTCAGCCTTGTAAAGGATGAAATCCCGTCATTTACAGCAGAATGGATGGAACTGGAGGGCACCAATTGAATGCAGTAAGCCAGACATGGAAAGACAAATGTTGCATGCTCTCTATTATATGTGGAAGCTAAAATTTTTTTTTAAAAAAAGGACTGACCTCAATCTTAACACAGAATGCTGGCTACCAGACGCTGGGAGTGCTGGTGGTTGGGGGAAAGAGGGGGAATTTGGATTAAAGACATAGGTGAAGCTAGATGTGATTCATTAATTGTGACAAATACTCTAATATGAGATGTTAATAATAGGGGAAGATGAATGCAGTTATAGATTGTAACAAATATATTAATATGTTAGCAATAGGGGAAGCTAGATGTGGGATATTTGGGAACTCTACAACTTCCAAAATAATTATCATCTAGTAGCTGATTATGGCCAAATCCACACCTCTGGCACCAACATTTCTTCTGAAACTCTAGCCTTGCATATTCAACTACCTTCTAGGCATGTCTCCCTAAACCTAACAGGTCCAAAATGAAAGTCATCATTTCAAACTATGGCCCCAACCTTCTTTTGCTTTCCCTATCTCCGTGGATGCCATTTTGTCATGCCACATTTCTTAACCCAGAAATCTAGATCTCATTCTATTGCTTTCTACTGTCTTTACTATTGCCATCTTTTGGGTATCAAATTCAGTAGATTTTGCCTGCTTGCCACCTCTCATATCTGTCTAGCCCCTCTATGTCACTGCCTTAGTTCAGTCCTGATCTCTCTCACCTGGATTACTGCAAAAGCCACATGACTGGTCTTCCTGTCTCCATTATTGCATCCCTAAAATCCATCACACTCATAATAGATAGATAATCACATCTTTTCCCTACTCACAGCCTTTCAAAATTCAGTATGGCTTTTTTTTTAAAATTTTTGACAGGCAGAGTGGACAGTGAGAGAGAGAGAGACAGAGAGAAAGGTCTTCCTTTGCCATTGGTTCACCCTCCAATGGCCGCTGTGGCCGGCGTGCTGCGGCTGATGCACCGCGCTGATCCGAAGCCAGGAGCCAGGTGCTTCTCCTGGTCTCCCATGGGATGCAGGGCCCAAGGACCTGGGCCATCCTCCACTGCACTCCCTGGCCACAGCAGAGAGCTGGCCTGGAAGAGGGGCAACCGGGACAGAATCCGGCGCCCCAACCGGGACTAGAACCCAGTGTGCCGGCACCGCAGACGGAAGATTAGCCTATTGAGCTGCGGCGCCAGCCCAGTATGGCTTTTTAAAATGTTTATTTCTTGTTAAAATAAATTGATATTCTAGCTTTAAAATTTAATAATTTTTAACATTTTGCCACTTTACTTCATGTGAAGATATTATATGCATACTATTTTTTTCTTGAAAACAAGCTACTAATTTCACAAAATGAGGCAATCATGACAATAATCATAACTTAAAGGCAGTGTGACAATGAGAGAGAGAGAGAGATCTTCCATTTGCTGGTTTATTCCCCAAATGGCTGCAACAGCCATGGCTGGGCCAGACCAAAGCCAGGAACCAGGAACTCCATCCAGGTCTCCCACATGGGCAGGAGAGACCCAAGTATTTGAGCCATAATCTCTTGCCTACTAGGATGCATTAGCAGGAAACTGGATCAGAAGCAGAGGAGCCAGGATTTGAACCTTGGTACTCTGATATAGAATGTAGGTATCCTAAATGGCAGCTTAATCCACTGTACCACAATGCCTGCTTCTATTCAGTATGACTTGGACAATTAGTATGGCCTGAAAGAACTTCTGTGATCTAGTGCCTGTCTAATTCATTGGCTTCATTTCTTTTTTTAATTTTTTTTAATATGAAGAGGCAGATTTCCTGTATTTCATAGGTACAATTCTAAGAAGGTAATAGTTCTCTCCTTCCCTATTTCCCTCCCTCAATACTTCTCCTTCCTTCCTTTTTCCCTTTAATTTTGCAAAGACATAATTTTAATCTATAATCACAGGCTTCATGCACCACTAACCATAATATTCAGCAAGTAAAAAGTAGAAAGACTGCATTTCCAAAGGAGTATAAACAAGGGCTAAAAACAACAATCATATCACAAGATGTATGATTCATTCCTATAATTCTTTTGCATTCTGTACTAACTGCCACATATCAGAAAAAAAACATAGGATATTTGTTTTTTCGAGACTGGATTATTTTTCTTAGCTTAAATGGCTTCTTTTCTTGACACCCACTTCATTCTCTAGAACCTTACCTCTCAGCTGTATCAACCTAGTGGCAATTCATTGTTATTTCTCAGTCCTCCATACCTTTTTGTGCCACATTGCTTCTGCCCAAACTCCCTGACTCCTGCCCCTTAGCATCCACTGAAATGTCACCTCCTCTTTGTTGTCTTCCTAGATCCCCTAAGGCAGTCACCGACACACCTTCCCTTGCGCTCCCATTGCACGTCATATGGATCTTCATGACAACAATTAATGTTTTTCCCAACTGCTTTTCCACGCCAGAGGTCAACAGATTGGTCACTTTGTACCTCAGGAGATTTGTGTGACTTGTACAGCGAGGTTTATTGTGTGAAGGACCAAAGGACTAAGCTGATATTCTCTCGTGGTAAGAGTCACTGAGATCTGAGTAGTAGTTGCCTCCTTCCAGCTACACTTGCAGACGCCAACTCACCTTAGTCTTGCTCCTTATTTCAACTCCTTTGCTTCACAAGGCTGGACTCTGGATATTTGAGTTTGTAGCTCCTCTTGTACAAGTCCATTTCTAGCCTACTGTCATCTGCACCAAGGAAGATCTTAACTTGTTACATGTACCCTGGTTCTCAGTCACTCGGACCAGAGCAGACAGAAAACATCTGTTGGATGAATGAATGTTCTATCTGGAATATTGTCTTTAATTGGATTATTGGTCCTAATTTAGCACTCATCCCCATTGTCTTTCTCTTTGCAGTGACACATAGTGACACTCAGAGTTCCAGTTGCTCCACATTCTCATCAGCACTTGCTGTTTTCACTTGTTTTTTCCCTATTGAATGTGTAGTGTTGTCACATAGTTTGCTTTGCATTTCCCATAATGACCACTGATGTTCAACATATTTTCATTGCCGTATTGGCCATTTGTATACAGTTTTTGTATACAGTCTTTGGTGAATTGTCTTTTCAGCTCCTTTGTACATTGTTCAATTGGATTATCTTTTTTCTTTCTTTTTTTTAAATTGGAGACCACTTTCTTTTTACCACTCATGTGGCACTTAGCATTCACTGCCTGGTGTTGTTTGTTTGTTTGTTTGTTTGTTTTTGTCATATATGGATAACTGACTTCTCTTAGAAAACTCTCAAAGGCAAGGACTGTGGCTCACACCTGTTGTCTTCCCCTGTGTGACTACTAATAAACTCATGACCACCATCCGGCACTACCATTTGTCGATCCCTTGATGTTCAATGGGACTTCACAAAATCAATGGAAATGAAATTAAAGGAGTAGTCTATGTTGGTGAAAAAATTTTGGAATTCGTGCATATGAAGGGTCTTCAAAAAGCTCATAGAACATACATGTTGTAAAAAAAAAAGTGTCTGGGTTTCAAATTGTTTTTGCACTAAGATAATGTTATCTTTTAATTCAATTTTCTGTGAATGTTTTGAAGTCCCCTGACACTTGGTGCAGGGGTAAGCACATCACATTTTATACAGACAGTAACTCCAGATAGTTGTTATAATCTCTGTTCTACTTATCAGAAGAGTGATTCTGAGAGTGTTTGAGTTACCTGTTCAGTACCACATAGTATGTAAGCTGAAAGGAACTCAAAGCCAGATAAGGCTACCTCTTAAACCTTTTCTCTCTCTTTTAAAAATTATTTATTTATATATTAATTAATGTATTTTATTTGAGAAGGAGGGGGAGTGAGAGAGAAAGAGAGTTCTAATCTGTTGGTTCATTTCCGAAACACCTGGAATGGCCTGGGCAAAGCCAGGTCAAAGCCAGGAGCCAGGAAATCAGTATGTTTGTCCCACATAAGTGGCAGGGACCCAAATGCTTAAGTTATTACCTGCTGCCTCTCAGGATGTGCCTCAACAGGAAGCTGGAATTTGGAGTGGAACTGAGACTCAAACCCAGACATTCTTCTATGGGATATGGGCATCCCAAGTGGTGTCTTTACCACCACGCCAAATGACCACCCCAATCCTGTTCTCTTAACAACTAAAGCCATTGGTTTATTATACACTGTACACTAATATGGTGTGTGTCCCTTGTTCAAATAGCAGAGTTATAAGCATGTTTGATTCATTAGCCTATAAAATGCAATAAGTCTGCCTTTATCCGATAAAGTAAGCCCTGTAAAATGTCTTAGAAAATCCCCAGTGCTTTTAGCATGAGATATTTTTGTGATACTTGCTTAAGGGTTGTGCAGATGAGTGAATGTGTGTGGTGATAATGCTGACATCCTCAAATCTGTCTCCTAATGCTATCTCTACATATTACACTGGAAAGGCTCCAATCTTTCCTAAGGAGGACACTTCGCTTATGACACTAAAGTCAGAAGTTGAAGAATTCTCTAGAAGCTCACCTGAAAAGAGCATAAGATTCTTCTACAATAGATTCTCAGTGACATTTTTTTCTCACTCGCAAAGCTTCTACCAACATTATCCTTCTCGTCTCCATGTCTCTTGCTTTATG
The DNA here is from genome assembly GCF_051225735.1 of Oryctolagus cuniculus. Taxonomy (NCBI): domain Eukaryota; kingdom Metazoa; phylum Chordata; class Mammalia; order Lagomorpha; family Leporidae; genus Oryctolagus; species Oryctolagus cuniculus. Next base: position 107,818,787 of record NC_142888.1, read on the forward strand.
CAGATACAGCTCGGCCCACCTGACATCTAACCGTGCTAATAGCCTCTCAGTTGCTATGGGGGTGCTTTAGAATAAGTCAAGCTGTTGGAAGCTTTGTCTGGGCAAGGTGTGTAGCTGACATCTAAAGGAACTATTCCCTGAGGCCGGGCACTCATCCCAACAGAAAGGGAAGAGCTGCCAAGCCGGGAGGCAGTACAGAGCTTCATGTCTGCAGAGCTTGCTGAATTTCGAATAGCAAATCTGACCATGCATACAAAGAAAGGCGATTTTGTATTCTGACTACTTCTCCCCCTCCCCTTACTGCCATCTGCAGCAGAGACACAGTAGCCTTCCTCCTTTTTTTAAATTCTGAGACTATTGTCTCACTAAAGGATCCTTATGTCTAGTCCCAGAATTCTGTGTGTTCCCTACCCAAGGCAAGTGCAGAGAAAGAATGGAAGCAAGGTAGAGACCACTGAGGAAGCATGTTTATATTCAGGAAAGTGTGCAGAGATAGAAGAGGGCTGTAAGTGAATCTGCTAGGGGTAGATAAGAGCCGCAGGTCACCAGCACCACATGTGACCTGCTTACGATATAAGCCATGTGCTTTATGCCATAATTCTTGTCTAACAAGGCAATAAAGCAGGGGTGGGGGTGGACAAAAAGTGCTGCTTGCTGAGAGTGTATTTTGGTCACATCCTCTGCCCTTTTCTTTTTTAAATCCGGCATGGCTGGGTTAGTGGATTGGAAGTTGTGTGTATTGGTTGGCTTACCTATGCACACAGTGTCTAGGCTCTGTCTCATTATACTTCTGTTCACACAGTTTGCTGCATGTGATGCTCTGTCTCCTGGAGAGGGACACAGGAAAGTGAAAATGAAGTTCGATGTTGACACCCGCACTGCATCAGTGACTCATTTCTTAACATCCCATGGAAATATTTTTAAAAGATTTCTATTGTGTTTAAGAAGGCAGTGTCTTGAGTCAGATAATCCTAAATTCATGTCTCACTTTTGCCGCCTAGTAGCTTTTTGGTCTCAGGCAAATTATTTAATTTCTCAAAACCTTGATTTCCTTGTCTACTTGACTACTAACCGTACTGCTTCATTATGCACCCTAGTCCTGGGTAATTTTTGTAGTTAGGATTAAATGAGATGCTATATGAAAAATACTCTGTATAGTGTTTGGCAATAGTGAATATTAAAGAGTTTTATTTTTTTTTCTGGGATTACGAATACCTGGAGAGATATATGGACTGCATTGAGTAAGTGTATGAGAAGGTGTTCTGAGTGGAGCAGGTTATTGTTGGAGGAGTGGAGAGCGGTATGTTTTAGAGGCGACTATCATGATCTTTGACAATTTTATCTGTTACCAATTGTATGCCCTTAGAGTAGTCACAACCTCAGTTTGGGGCCTCAGTTTTCTCATCAGTGAAATGGACTAATAGTAACACTAACTTTATAGGATTGCTGTGAGTACTAAATGACAGGTGAAACACTGGACACGGTGCTTATCATAGAGTAAATGCTGCCATTTTCTAAAAATTATTTTTGTCTTTGGCATTTGACACTGCAAGTCAGGAGCACAACAGCTAGGTAGATGCCACGATTCAGTTGTAGAGCATGGTGCAGACAATATTCTGTTAGGGCTAAGGAGAATGTATGAGCCTGGTGAGGAAGAGGGCAAACTAAGATTCACCTGCCCCAGTGACCCCAGTGCTAACACTCAGCATGTTGCCTAGGACGTCAAAACTGTTGATGTTCCGCGTGTGCCATTTTGGATTATATTTGACAGATCCGAACTTATTTAAGCCACTGTTTCTTCATAAATTCTAAGCCTTTGTAGACCAGGGCAAGAGCTCAACCATTGTTTGCTCTAGCAGCCCAGCCATTTTGCTAAGGGTTCTAAGTACCTTGGAGAATCTGAGGAAAACAAGGGCCCCCTTCACAAATGGATGCAAATAAGCCCTAACCCCTCACTCCCACACACCATAGATGACATAGATGGGGCGTACAAAGTCTTTTATGAAGTCTGCTAGAGATCCCCCCAGGGGTTCATGGGCCCCGGGATAAGAATCTTAGGATTAGTCAAAGAGGACTTTTTTTTTTGACAAGCAGAGTGAGACAGTGAGAGAGAGAGAGACAGAGAGGTCTTCCTTTTCCGTTGGTTCACCCCCCAAATGGCTGCTATGGCTGGCGCGCTGCGCCGATCCAAAGCCAGGAGCCAGGTGCTTCCTCCTGGTCTCCCATGGGGTGCAGGGCCCAAGCACCTGGGCCATCCTCCACTGCACTCCCGGGCCACAGCAGAGAGCTGGACTGGAAGAGGAGCAACTGGGACAGAATCCAGCGCCCCAACCGGGACTAGAACCTTGGGTGCTGGCGCTGCAGGCGGAGGATTAGCCAAGTGAGCCATGGTGCCGGCCCAAAGAGGACTTTTTGGATTATGGGATTCTGACCCTAGAGCGCTTCATTCGTGGCCTGAGGGTATATAAACAGTCAATTCATGAGTGCAAATCGTCTTTGAAATCAAGGTTTGCCTTTCTTTTCCAGAAAGCAGCACATGAAGTGCGACAAAGAGACTTCCTTTCTAGAGTCCAAGTGCAATGTCTCATTTGCACAGAACGCATGGGAGGCTACTTGTCTTCATTCTTTGTTTTGGTTTTATCTGTAGTCAGCTTTCCTACAGCTGCCCAAGGAAGACTTCATTGAATTCTGGGAGACTGACTTGTGTGACTATATCCTTTTAATCCTTACCTACATATACGAGGATGAAATTAACAACTCCCCTCTAAACACATACACCTCTTTCTCCCCTAAAGAAAAGCACAACACCTAAGAATGTGTAATGTGTTGCAGCTGTTGCAATAGTTTTGGTATTCTGGCACATCCGTAGATCTCTGAAGAGCATTTCTTGCTCGTGATTAAATCAGAATGCCAGTGTGCCCTGCTTGTTGCTGCAGAATTCTGCGTTTGCCATACAGATGTTGATGCATAGCCAATGAACTCTTTTAAAATGCCCATGTCCCTTAGAGCAGAATCATCATTCATTGAACAGGGAGGGAAGCAAGAGAAATTGATCTAGTGTTGGGAAACCAGGCTGATTCTGTGGGGGCTCACTGTCTCCTGGTCTTCAGAGTTTGGGAGAACTTGTGTCAGGGACCCCATGATGTATAAGTTCCACAGAACATGGGCCATAAATAAAAGACATCCTAACAGTCTCATGTTTCACTAGCCTCTGTTTGCTTCTTCACATGATCACATGTAAATCCTTTTTACAAATTATTTATTTGTTTATTTGAAAGGCAGAGCTACAGAGCGAGAGGGAGGGACAGAGATCCTCCATCTGCTGGTTCCCTCCCCAAATGGCTGCAACAACCTGCAGCTGGGCTGATTCGAAGCCAGGAGCCAGCAGCTTCTTCCAGGTGTCTCTCATGGGAGGCGGGGGCCCAAACACTTGGGTCATCTGCTGCTGCTTTCCCAGGCCATTAGCAGGGATCTGGATCAGAAGCAGAGCAGCCAGAACTCGAACAGGTGCGCGTATGGGATGCTGGCATTGCAGGTGGCGGCTTAACCTGCTGCACCACAATGCGAGCTCCTCAGTGGACAGTCTTAGACAATTTTAACACTATTTACAAAGGAAAGGCTACTGTTACAATGAGGGACACTGCCTTAACAAACTTGTCACATTATCATTGCCAATAATGGGACAAACTGGCGTGTGTCATTAGATGTGATGTAATGAGAAAATCACAAAGGCTTCAAAGCAGCTGCTATGGTTCCAATGTGGCTTGTGCCCTGAAGGTTCATGTATTGGAAGCTTGATCTCCAGGATGGCAATGGGAGAGGTGGTAGAATCTTTAAGAGGTGACTCCTATGGGGCTGGTGCTATGGTATAACAAGTTAAGCATCCCACATAGGCACCGATTTAAGTTCCAGCTACTCCACTTCCTATCCAGCTCCCTGCTAATGCTCCTGGGAAAGCAGCAGAGGATGGCCCAAGTGTTTGGGCCCCTGCACCTACATGGGAAACCCGAATGAAGCTCTTGGCTCCTGGCTTTGACCTGGCCCAGCCCTGACCATTGCAGCCCCTTTGGAGCGTGAACCAGCAGATGGAAGCTCGCGCACACTCTCTCTCTCTCTCTGGATTCTGCCTTTCAAATAAATAAAATAAATCTTTTTTAAAAAAGAGGTGGGGCCTAGTGGAAGGTGATTAAGGCCTTTGGGGGTTCTGTCCTTGGAAGGAATTGATGTAGTTCTCACAGAACCCCTGCCTGGTTGGAGGGTTGCTTTTCCCCCTTTAAATATTTTATTTATTTATTTATTCATTCATTCATTCATTCAAAAGGCAGCATGGCAGAAAGAGGAAGAGAGAGAGAGAGAGAGAGAGAGATCGATCTTCCATTTGCTGACTCACTTTCCAAATGGCTACAATGGCTAGGGCTGAGAACCCAGGAACTAGGAACTCCATCTGGGTCTCCCACAAGGATGGCTGGGGCCCACATACTTGGGCCATCTTCTGCTGCCTTCCCAAACACATTAGCAGGCAGCTGTATTGGAACTGGAGCTGCTAGGTGCCCCGGCTTCCACAGGGGATTCTGGCATTGCAGGTGGTGGTTTATCCCATTGCACCATAATGCCGGCCCCTGGAGAGCTGTTTTTTTTTTTTTTTTTAAAGAGAAAGCCTGGGGCCAGCGTTATGGTACAGCATGTCAAGGCACTACATGTGCCACTCTCATCCCATATCAGAGTGCCAGTTCAAGTCCTGGTTACTCTGCTTCTGCAGCTTCCCGCTAATGTGCCTTGGAAGGCAGAAGAAGGTAGCCCAAGGTCTTGGGCCCCTGTCACCCACTGGGAGACCCGGATGGAGTTCTTGGTTCCCGGGTTCAGCCTTGCCCAGACCTCAGTGTTGTGGCCATTTGGGGAGTGAATCAGCAGATAGAAAATTTCTCTCTGTTGTCTCTCTGTCTCTGCCTCTCTCTCTCTGTGAGTCTGCCTTTCAAATAAATAAATCCGTCTTTGAGAGAAAGAGAGAGCCTGGCCTGTCACCTCATTCTGGCTTTCTGTGTCTCCATATGATCTCTCCTTTTGCATGTGCTCCTGATGTGATGTCTTCTTCCATGCAGCCCTCACTAGAGCTGATTCAATGCCAGTGCCATGTCCTCAAACCTCCAGAACCATGAGCCAAATATCTCTTTTCTCTATGAGTTGCCAAGCATCAGGCAGTGTGTTATAGTAATAGAAAACAGAATAATGCAGTAACTATTATAAATATGTTCAAAGAACTGAAGTAAATCTTGCCTAATGATGTACAGAAAAGTACAGCAGTCTTAGGACCTGTGTGGGAAGTGTGATTGCAATAGTGATCTTCTGGACTGGCTCCTCCAAATTCTCTCTGCTAATCTTCTGACTGCTCTGCCATTTTGCTTGGTACTTAGTAGTCTTATGAAGCTACCAGTCTCTTAATTGCTTGCCACCAAAATCTCCAGTTTTTCACCACACCTGTAGGTATGAATTTCTCTACATTCTCTTTTAAAATTTTGATTTATTTATTTTCATTTGACGGGAGAGAGAGAGAGAGAGAGAAAGAGAGAGAGAGAGAGAGAGAGAGAAAGATAATCTTCCATGTGCTGGTTCACTCCCCAAATGCCCACAACAGCTGAGGCAGGACCAGGCTGATGCCAGCAGTCAGAGACTCATTCCAAGTCTCCTGCATTGAGTGGTAGGGACACAAGTACTTGAGCCATCACCTGCTGCTTCCCAGGGTATGCATTGGCAGGAAGCTGAAATTGGAAACGGAGTTAGGATTTGAACCCAGGCACTCCAATATGGGATGCGGGTGTCCCAAGCATCTTAATGACTGCACCAAATGTCTGCCCCTATAGGGCAGAGGCAGGACTCACTAAATCAAGCCCGTCCCCACTGACTACATAGCCATCTCCTAATCTATGTATCCTCCTCTGACCAAAGGTTGCTCCACCCAGCTTCAAACCAATAGGAGCAGGGAGTGTTCAGACCATTACTAACTGCAAAAGATCTTCTACTGCCCCATTAGGGACTTCCCCAACCAGTAGGGGTGCCCAGAATAGGCTGGTATGACCTATTTACGACCTTTCTGGTGAGGTGTCAGTGAGCAGAAGCACCATTTTGAGCGTGTCATGTGCAAAAAACCAACCGTGCCTGTGCAGAACGCCAAGCTGGGTGCAAACTGAAGTGCCTGTGCCAAGGGGGATGAGCCAGAGACTTAGAGGCCATGCCCCCCCAACCCAATAAAAAAAACGGTCAGCTTCCATTGGAGCAGTGGGTGGAACTTCTTCCCATCATGTTGTCTCCCTTGTCTGGGTTGAACGTTGACCTCTTGTTAATTTCTATTACAACTGAGTCAAGTTCTCGTTTAAATAAAGCCCACCATCACAGGCAGTGCTATGGTGCTCTGTCTGTCCTTAAGGTCTGCCTGTCACCGTGGGCAGAACTTCTGCACCACTACCCTGGAGTTGGGGGAAGCTTCTTCCAGAGTGACACTCCTGCTTCACCAGTGGGCTCTGCAGATGTCAGTACCCTTTGGTATTCTCAGCTTGCCTGTCTCATGTGGAATCTCTATCCCATGAGCAGGCTGGTGAAGCCACTTGGGGGCCAGTCCTTTGGGTCTGTTGCTTCATCGTACCAGTGGGAGCTGGGCCATGAAAGGAAGATCCAATCCTTTCAGATTTGCCTGCCAGGAATAGAACTTTGGCAGCCTGGGGCTGGGGGAGGATGAAAAACCCCAGCAGCCTCTCCCTCACAGAGTGAATCTGTAGCCCTAGACTACAAGCTGTGGGGAAAGGGAGGAGGGAATCTTTTTTGCATGTATGAAAAATATAAATAATCTATATTTAGAGAGTTAGCAGGTGGAATGTGGTAGGCTTACAATGGCTGCAGATTCCTTTTTCACTCCTCCCATTGAATTTGGGCTGGCTTTAGTCATTTACTTGACTAATAGAAGGCACTGGATGTGATGTACTAGGATTTTATTCACAAGATCAGAAGAGGCTTTGATTTCTGCCTGGGCCTACTTGGAATCCACCTACCATGCTGTGTGAGAAAGTCCAAGTAACACCATGCATTCACTTACATGCATTCAAAAATATACAAAACACTGCTGTGCACGGAGGGCCACACACAGAGTGAAACGGAGATCCACCGCTGACAGCACCGGCGGAGCTCCCAGGTGACACCCATTACTCATTTGCCAATAATGAGAATGATCCTATTTTGGAAGTGAGGATTCCAGTGCCAGGAGAGCCAACCAGGTGATTCTGTGTAGAATAGAGATGAGCCATCTTTGTACAAACTGCAGATTTATGAAAAGTAGTTACTGTTTTAAGCCACCAAGTTTCATGGTGTTTCTTAAGCAGCATACATATCCATAAGGTTCTTCAAACTAGCAACTCCACATCTACACTTGATCTTAGCCAAAAGGCCGAGAAGCGATGCAACTCCACATCTGTATGCTACCCAAGATAAACCCTTGCACGTGTCAATACAAAAATGCATATGAGGATGCTTATTGCAGCCCTCTTATAAAAGTGATGAAGTTGGAACATACTATTCCTAGCTGAGGAAAGGCTAAATGAACTGTGGCTTATTCACATGGTAGCTAAAATGAATGAGCTATATCTATCTGAATCAATGTATACAAAATCCAAAAAATAATGTTATATGATAATAGTAATTTGCTTGAAGATACATGCAGTAGATTCCATTTATATACAGTCAAAAAATACACAAAACAATGCTATGCATTATTTATAGACATATATTTACATGGCAAATGTGCAAAACCAGGCAGCTGCTTAATAAACATTAACTTGAGGAAAATGGCTCTCTCTGGGGAGGGGGGAGGAAGACAGAAGTGATGGAAGTGAGGCTTTACCTGAAATGGTAATGTTTTCTCTCTCCTGTTCTTTTGTTCTTCCTTTTTTTTTAGAGTTCCATAAGACAAAGTGTTTACCTCTGTTTTATCTTAATGGTAAGTACAGAAGTGTCTGTTCTATTATTTTCTGTAATTTGTATGCTTGAATTATTCATATTTTACAATTTTTAATAAAAAAGAGAAGGAAGACTCGGATTTGCCCCCATTCATCACAACAATGCACTGTCTCCACTTCTCTGGCGTGATCAACAGTCAAGATTTTAAAATCAACCTCACTGAAGTATTATTTATTCATAATAAAGTACACCATTTTGAAGTGCTATAGGTTGATGAGTTTTGACAAATGCGTACACCCAAGACTCCATCATGACAATCAAGAGGTAGAACATTCCCGACATGCTAAAGGTGACCTCTCCAACCTTTGCAGTCAGTTCCGCCACCCCAGCCCCAGGAAGCCATGGATCTCCTTGCTGTCACTTGCCTTAGTTTTACCTTTTATAGAGAGCAAAACAAACGAGATCTTACACTACGTTAGATTTTGAGTCTGGCTTCTTTTGCTCAGCAGAAGGCTTTTGAGACTCATATGGGTTAATGAGCATATTCGTCATGACGTAGCATTTCCTTGTCTGGATTACAACCTGGTTTGCTTATTCGTCTGCTGTTGGGCATTTAGATTGCTTCCGGTTTCTGGCCGTTATGAAAAAAGGTACTGCTAACATTCCCATGCAAGTCTTTCTGTGGACATAGATTTCCATTGCTCTTAGATGAACAACTGGAAGTGAAATTTCCAAGACATACGGGATGTATACACCGAACTTTACCAGGTGCAACTAGAACTGTTCTCCAAAGTGCACGTACCCTTCTCCACTGTCATCAGTGATGTATGGGGCCAGAATAGGGGCTTGTGAGAGGTTTGGGGAGTGGGGAGCAGAGTGAAAATATTCTAAAATAAATCGTGTTGATGGATACTTGGAGTTTGCTCTACTTTGGGGTTTCCTGTTATGGGAAACAATAAATGAGGAATGTCACTCATTTAAGCCAAACAGTATCTGCATATATGAATGCCTGTGACCATCTCCCTGTCTTCCCTCTAATAAGATTCAGAACAACAGAAGGTATAGGGCAGATTGCCTTAGGCGTCAGGCTCTGCAACCTATGTGTACACATCCACACACACACGCTGGGGAGGAGGGGGCAAAGAGTGGGGGGAGAGGTTTTCTCAGTCCTGTTTATCCAAAAGCAATGGCATACAGCATCATCACAGATCCGCAGCAAGCAGTGACAAAATTAGTTTAAATCCAAGTGGTCTAACCTTTCTTCCTTCTTTAGGCTCAAGCATCTTTGACACTGCTAATTCCCGTTCCTTTTCCAGTTTTTCCCCCCAAGATTTATTTTATTTATTTGAAAGACAGAGTTACAGAGAGAGGTAGACAGAGAGAGTCTTTCATCCACCGGTTCACTCCTCAAATGGCCTCAACAGCCAGAGCTGAGCCAATCTGAAGCCAGGAGCCTGGATCTCCCATGTGGGTGCAGGGGCCCAAACACTTCTACTGCCATCTTCTACTGCCTTCCCAGGCACATTAGCAGGGAGATGAATTGGAAGTGGAGCAGCCAGGACTCAAATCAGTGTCCATGTGTGATGCTGGTGCCGCAGGCTAGGGCTTTAAGCCTCTGCGCCACAGCACCAGGCCCCCTCTTCCAGTTTTATAATCTAACCCTCCATCATTTCCTGTTGGGGCTGCCATAACTACCTTCCTCGCTGTTTCCCCCTGCCGAATCCGTCCTGCCACACGGCTGCTTTTGCAATGTTTATTTCCCCAAATGGGCTCCAAGCTCAGATCTTCATGCCATCCTGTTCTCTAGCTCCACCAGGTCCATACTCTTCTGCATGGCTCTCTGGCCGCCCCGCTTCTGCCCACCTTTTCCCAATCTTCCGGCAGCCTCACTTGTACACAGACCCCCTGTATTCATCCCCTGTGGGGAGCAACTCAGACTAGGCTGTTACTGGAATTAAGACTTATTCTATGCATCTGCTCTCCCACAATATGGCGCTGGGAGAGGAGGAAACAGCTTCTACACAGCTGCCTCCAGTTCAACCAATAAACAGCAGGACCTGCTCCTGATTGGAGGAGAGCAGCGTACTTGGCGTGTGGGTAGCAGAGTTGGGATTGGTGGAAGAGGACTATAAAGGAGGAGAGAGAGAACATGCACGGGGAACATCTATCTGAAGGAACACCTGTGCAGCCCCCGAGAGAGCTGGCCGGCGGTGTGCCGCTCCCCTGCAGAAGTGGGGAAAGTGGCAGGGGGCCCGCCCTTCCACGGAGGTGGAAGGGATGGTAGCCAACCCGGGAAGAACCAGCAGCAAACCCGGGGAAGGCCGAGCAGACAAAAGAACAGCGCAGGGTCCTGTGTCGTTCCTCCATGAAGGGGGGGGGCGACATAATGGTGCCATGACTCGGATAGGAAAACCTAGGAGGATAGGAAACCTAGGAGGGAAGAAACGGGAAGAAGTGGGAAAATACCGGAGAGAGAGACTAGCAAAGAGCCTAGGGAAAAGCCGGATGGAAAAGGTGCCGGAAGAAGCTATTGAAAGCCTAAGCATAGACTCGGATACGGACTGTGGGAAAGAAGTTAGGATTTAAAGTGAAAGCAAGAAGAAACTTAGACCCAGATATGGACTGCAGGTTGAAAGTGAAAGTGAAACCTAGAAGAAACTTAGACTCGGATACGGACTGTGGGGAGAAGCCAGGAGAAATAAGAGGGGAATATTGTTGGAAGAAAACTTAGGGAAACATACCGGGTAGAGAAAAATATTAGGGAAAATGAAGCTGCAGGGGCAGGCTGAGGCGGAGACGTAAGCCAGCTTGGGATTCTTCAAGTCAGCCCGGGGAGCAAAAGGCGAAAATCTGGAACCAGAGGCAGAGACTTGGGCCAGGTTGGAATCCGTCAGATTAGCCCGGGGAGCAAAAGACGGGAAGCCAAACCGTAAGGCGGAGACGTAGGCTAGGTTGGATTTCGCCAGGTTAGCCCGGGGAACTTAGACTGAATACTGGTGGCGGAAACGTGAGCTAGGCTGTGCGACTCGCGGAAGCTGCCGCGCGCAGAGAGCGTGTGGGGCACGAACGGGGAGAGCGCACGGGGCGCTAATAGATAGGGAACGTGGGGCTAGCGCGAAGGCCGTGGTGCGGGCGCAAAGGGCGCGGAGACCGCGGAGCGCGCAAAGCCGGGAAGCAGCCTCGGGGTGAGGCGCCGAGAAGCAGCCTCGGGGTGAGGCGCCGAGAAGCAGCCTTGGGGCAGGTGCCGGGAAGCTGCAGGGATAAGAGAAACAGAAGTTTAGAAGTAAAATGAGAGAAATAGGAATGCTGGCAGATAGAAGTAAAATGGGAGAGATAGAAATGCCCGGAGATAGAGAAATAGAGAAAAATAAGGCCTCCCCACAACATGGCAATGAGAGAGCTTGGATTCGGTCTGCCTGATTAGGGAGGTGGTGAGCACCTGCGGGCGGCTAGCAGCTTATGCGCCGCAGGTCACTGAAGATAGGCATGAATTAACATCAATAAGTCTCCCCACAAGATGGTAATGAGAAGGCTTGGATTCGGTTTGCCTGATTGGTAGGGCTTGTAAGTACCTGCAGGCAGTTCTAGCAGAGCAGAGCATGCGAACACAGGCAGGGGCACCGAACACAGGCAGGGCACCGAACACAGGCACGCATCAGCGCCTAAAAACCTCCTCACAACGTGGCGAAGAGAGGACCCGGATTCGGTTTGCCTGATTGGTAGGGCTTGTAAGCACCTGTGGGCAACTCTAGCAAGCAGAGCAGAGTGTGTGCCGCGGGGCACCGAAGACAGGCGCGTATCAACGCCAAAAAATAAAAAGAAAGGGGGATCTGTGGGGAGCAACTCAGACTAGACTGTTACTGGAATTAAGACTTATTCTATGCATCTGCTCTCCCACAATATGGCGCTGGGAGAGGAGGAAACAGCTTCTACACAGCTGCCTCCAGTTCAACCAATAAACAGCAGGACCTGCTCCTGATTGGAGGAGAGCAGCGTACTTGGCGTGTGGGTAGCAGAGTTGGGATTGGTGGAAGAGGACTATAAAGGAGGAGAGAGAGAACATGCACGGGGAACATCTATCTGAAGGAACACCTGTGCAGCCCCCGAGAGAGCTGGCCGGCGGTGTGCCGCTCCCCTGCAGAAGTGGGGAAAGTGGCAGGGGGCCCGCCCTTCCACGGAGGTGGAAGGGATGGTAGCCAACCCGGGAAGAACCAGCAGCAAACCCGGGGAAGGCCGAGCAGACAAAAGAACAGCGCAGGGTCCTGTGTCGTTCCTCCATGAAGAGGGGGAGCGACATAATGGTGCTGTGACTCGGATATGAAGCCTAGGCAGGGTTTAGTGTCGTTCCTCCACGAAGACGGGGAGCGACAGTCCCCGCCCCTGCGCTTTCCCTCCTGCGGTTCTCCTTGTCTTTCCTCACGAGCTGCCTCCTGTAGGAAGTCCATCTCTCTCTCTCTCTCTCTCTCTCTCTCTCTCTCTCTCTCATACACACTCGTCCCATCTATTCTTTCACTCTTCAAATGCCCACAACAGCCTGAGCTGTGCCAGGCTGAAGCCAGGAGCCTGGATCTCAATATGGGTCTCCCTCATGGGTGGCAGGGACCCAAGTATTTGAGCCATCACTGCTGCTTCCCAGGATGTGAATTAGCCGGAAGCTGGAATCGGGAGAGGAGCCAGGACTCCAAGCAGGCACTCTGATACTGGATGCGGTGTCTCAAATGGTATCTTTTTTTTTTTTTTTTTAGAGGCAGAGTGGACAGTGAAAGAGACAGAGAGAAAGGTCTTCCTTTGCCGTTGGTTCACCCTCCAATGGCTGCCACAGCCGGCGCGCTGCGGCCGGCGCACAGCGCTGATCCGATGGCAGGAGCCAGGTGCTTCTCCTGGTCTCCCATGGGGTGCAGGGCCCAACACTTGGGCCATCCTCCACTGCACTCCCTGGCCACAGCAGAGAGCTGGCCTGGAAGAGGGGCAACCGGGACAGAATCCGGCACCCCAACCGGGACTAGAACCCGGTGTGCCGGCGCTGCAAGGCAGAGGATTAGCCTAGTGAGCCACGGCGCCGGCCTCAAATGGTGTCTTAATTGCTACAATGAAGTCCCATTTTCTATCCTTACTGTCAGTGAATGATGCTGCCACCACCCTGCCTGCTCACGATCCGTGCTCTTAAGGATAGTGTACACCAGGTGGCTCCCGGGATGTCCCCACAGAGCTGCGGAAGGAGTGGCATTTAGTACCACACACCTGTTCCCCTGCTCTTACGCATGCAGTCTTCCTGGCCCTGTCTTTCCCTGTCCTTGTTCACAAAAACCTAGCCTGATGTCGTCAGTGATTTAACCCGCTCCATCCATCTCAGGCGGAGACGGGCCCTAGGCTCCCTCTTTGCTGGTGAGCAATTTTAGCTGTTTGATGGCAGAAAAGGTGTGCCTGGGAACCATGAGTCATTCACCTGCAGTTGTCAGTAATCGCTACAACAAACTTTCAATAGTGTTAAATTCCGTCTTTACATATGTGGAGTCTTGCCCCTTGAAGAGAAACGCGGGCTGTAAATAAAATGCTTTCAAATGAAAGTAGTGATTAGTATTTGACTGTCATGCTCTTTGTTTGGCTCTGTGGATTACTTCAGCTAGAATTTCTGGTGCTGCGGAAAACCAGTTGAGAAAATAACAATCCTTTACAAGCAATTTCAGGGTTTCTAGCCCTTTTGCAATCTTCCGCTTTAATTTGTTTTCCATTAGTACGTGCTCACGTGTAGTGAAAAGAGCGAGCCCGAGCCGGGGGTGGGAGCTCGGGAATGTTCCAGCTCTGCCATTCTCTCACTCTCTGACTGTGGGCAGCTCATTTTCCTGCTCCGTGCCTCAGTTTCCTCATCTGGAAAATGAGGATCTTGGACTGAATGGTCTTGGAGTGCCCCTCCACCTCTGATGCTTTACTACCACAATCAAATATGCTACTTTGAGGGAGGGTTTTTTTTTTTTTAATGGCATTTGGAACTGGCATTAGCTGAGTTTCCCTCTCACACTAAGAAGCCTCAGAGGTGGGATTGCAAAATGAGAATTTCCTCCAGGCTGCAGCCAGAATGAAAGGAGCGTTACAGGAGCCTGGGTAGAGTTAGTATTCGTGTCTCTAGCTATCCAGAGACACAAATGACACTTGAAGATCTGTTTGCGGTTTCTCTCCGGGTTCTTTATCCAGGCATGTTTCCATAACGAATGTGTCTTAGCGGTAAGAAAAGTGGAAATGTAATGAGTGAGGGAAAACAAAGCTTATCTTTGTCCTGGCCCACCTCTTTGTGCTTCTTCCTCCCCCAGCCACCTGCGTTTTACTGCTTAGAGAGCTCAGTGTATATATAAGGACACTCATTCACTGCTAATAGTGGTTGCTAATAGCATTCCCGTCTCCTGTCAAGGCTGTCGCAGTTGATTGTTGTTTTTTTTTTTTTTTAATGTAGTTTGTGAGTTCCATCAGGGGTAACAGCTGAAAATCAAGCTCATTAAGACATCCCTGAGTATTTCAGAGTGAACTCATTTTCTAAGGCCAGGCTTGGACGAAGAATCTGGGAAAAGGGACTCTAGATGGATCAAAGAAGAACCAGGGAGTGTATTTCCAGGATGTTGGAGGAGGGGCAGAGTCGAACAGGAAATATAGTTCCCTAAGTGATGGGCCGTGTGTTAAATTTGGCAAAAATACCTGCTGACCTCATATACTCTTCCAGACTCCATACGAATACTTAATATACTGGCATGTGCATAAAAGTTGCCTAAGGATGGTGAGAAGTTCAGATTTTTTTTAAATTTCAATTTTTAACTGACACATAAAAATTGCACATACTTATGGGATACTATGTGATGTTGCAATTCACACATACACCGTGAAATGTCTAGTCAGGGTAAATACATCTGTTTCCTCAAACATTTATTTCTTTTTTAAAAAAGATTAATATGTATATGTATATATGTATTTGAAAGGCAAAGTGATAGAGTGGGGGAGAGAGAAAGAGAAAGAATCCATCTACTTGTTCACTCCTCAAATGGCCACAAATACTAGAGCTGGGCCAGGCTGAAGCCAAAAGCCGGAATTCTATCCAGGTCTGCCACGTGGGTGGCAGGGGCCCAAGCACTTGGGCCATCTTCTACTGACTTCCCAGGGACATTAGCAGGGAGCTGGATCAGAAGCAGAGTAATTGGGACATGAACTGGTGTTCTGATAATGAGATGCCAGACTCATAGATAGTGGTTTATCCCGCCGTATCACATGCTGGTCCCCAAAACACTTACTTGTTTATGGTGAAAACACTCAAAATCTTTTTATAGGGTTTTTAGAAAAATATATGGTGTATTATCATGATCTAGAATTATCTTATTGTGCAATAGAACACCAGATCTTTCCTTCTCCTATCTATGCCTTATGATTTGTTGATCAACTGCCCCACCTCGAGTCTTCCCCTCTATGTTAACCACTGTTCTGCTCTCAACTTCTGTGTGATCGACTTGTTTAGATTCCAGATGTGAGTGAGATGTGGTGCTTGTCTTTCTGTGCCTGCCTTATTTCACTTAACATGAGGCCCTCCAGTTCCATTCATGTTGCTGGGAACGACAAGATTACTGAGCAACTTCAATTTTTATTCATTCATTTGTCTAGCATTTAAACATTACATATTTATTTTATTTATTTGAAAGGCAGAGAGTGACAGACACACACACACACACACACAGAGAGAGAGAGAGAGAACACTCCCATCTGCTGGTTCGCTTCCCAAATGTTTACAGCAGCCAGGTCAAACTCAGGAGCCAGGAACTAAATCCAGGCCTGCCAGATGGGTGACAGGGACCCACTGCCTCCAGGGTGTGCATTTGCAGGAAGCTGGGATTGGGGGGTCCCACCCGGGTTGTGGGCATTCCAAGCAGCATCTGAACTGCTGCACTTAAATACCCTCTCCTGTGTAATACTTCTGCAGGTAATTTTGCACTCTGGGTTCTGCTGCTTTTTATGTAGGCTGGGCAACAACTTTGTAAATATAACCTTTAAAATTATTTTCTTCCTACATTTTGGACTGCTCTTTCTCAGTCTTATTTGCAATTTCCTACTCTTTTCTCCA
This sequence comes from Oryctolagus cuniculus, assembly GCF_051225735.1. Lineage (NCBI taxonomy): Eukaryota > Metazoa > Chordata > Mammalia > Lagomorpha > Leporidae > Oryctolagus > Oryctolagus cuniculus. The sequence goes on from NC_142888.1 coordinate 107,834,823, forward strand.
GTTTGTTCATATTGCATTGCCTGCAGGCTTAGTCCTTGAGCTTGTTTTCTTCTCTAGCAATACCCACTCTTTTTGTGATTTCATTCAGTGTTATGTCTTTAAATATCTTTGTCTTAGTCTGTTTTCTGCGGCCAGCAGATGGAAGGTTCTCTCTCTCTCTCTCTCTCTCTCTCTCTCTCTCTGTGTGTGTGTGTGTGTGTGTGTGTGTGTCACTCTTTCTCTCTGTAACTCTGAGGCTCATTGTTCTGGAGATTGAGAAGTCCAAGAGCACTTCAATGGCATCACGGGCTGAGCGAGTGTGAACACAGAGAGAAAGCGGGTTGGACTCCTGCAATCATTTCAGCCCTGTGTGATAACAGCACTAATACAGTCAGGAGAATGGAGCCCTCATAGCCTAGTAGTCTCTTAAAGGCTCTTGATTCTGTTGCAGTGACAATAAATTTATCTATTTATTTATTTGAAAGTCAGAGTTACACAGAGAAGGAGAGGCAGAGAGTGAGAGTGAGAGAGAGAGAGAGAGAGGTCTTCCATCTGCTGGTTCACTCCCCAGATGACTGCAAAGGTCAGAGCTGCATCGATCCGAAGCCAGGAGCCAGGAGCTTCTTCCAGGTCTCCCACATGGGTGCAGGGGCCTAAGCACTTGGGCCATCTTCTACTGCTTTCCCAGGCTATAGCAGAGAGCTGGATCGGAAGTGCAGCAGCAGGGACTGGAACCGGTGCCCATATGGGATGCCAGTACTGCAGGTGACAGCTTTACCCACTAAGCCAAAGCACTGGCCCCGGTGACAATAAATTTAAACATGAGTTTTGGAGGGGGCATTCAAGCCAAAGCAATCATCAATACACTAGCAAATCCCAAACTTGTATCTCTAGTCTAGACCTCCCCTCTGCACGCCAGACTGTCTAATAGCCTACTTGACACGCACACTAGAATGTGTAATAGATGTCTCAAACTTAACAGGTTAAGAAAAGCCAAAATGATTTCCCTCTCAGGTCTGTTCATCCTGGAGTCTTGCCCATTTCAGGTAATGGCTCTCCACCCATCCATCCAGCAGCCACCCCGACTCCCCTCCTTCTCTTCCGCCTCCCAGCCCTATCAGAAAACCCTGCTGGTAGCACCTTCAAAACCACTTTTGTCCTCCACGGTGAACACCCTGAAGCTGCCATGACCTCTTTCTTGGACTATTGCAACAGCCGCCTCGCTGGTGTTCCCGCTTCCTCCCTCCCTCTACCCAGAAGCTTGTTCTCGATGCTTTCAGGGTGATTCTTGTACTGAGTAGGTCACATGCTGTCACCTGTCAGCCCCAAGCCCCGCCAGCACTCCTCATTTCACTTTGAGTTCAGCAGGGCCCAACGTGATCTGCCCTCTCCCCTCTAGTTAGCTCTCTGATCTCACCTCAGCATTGTCCCGCTCTGCTCCAGTGACTCTGCTCTCTTTATGTTCTTCGCACTCGCTGACGACATGGCTGACTCTGAGCCTCTGTAGTTGCTGTTCCCTCTGCAGGAATACTATTATCAGCATGGTTCATTCTCTCATCTTTACATCTATTCCCTACTTTAGTGTTTTTTAAAAAAGATTTATTTAATTTATTTGAAAGGCAGGGTTTCAGAAAGAAAGAGAGACAGACAGATAGAATATCTTCCATCTGTTGGTTCACTCCCCAAATGGCTTCAATGGCCAGGACTGGGCCAGGCTGAAGCAAGGAGCCAGGAACTTCATCTGAGTCTTCCACGTGGGTGCAGGGGCCCAAGCACTTAGCCATTTTCTGCTGCTTTTTCCAGGCCATTAGCAGGGAGCTGGATCAGAAGTGGAGCAGCCAGGGCATGCACTAGTGCCCATATGAACTGCTGGCATTGCAGAAGCAGCTTAGCTCATTATGCTACAGCACTGGCCCCCTTGCTTTAGTTTTTATTATTATTTATTTATTTGAGAGGTAGAGTAACAAACAGTGAGAGAGAGAGAGAGAGAGAGAGAGAGAAAGGTCTTCCTTCTGTTGGTTCACCCCCCAAATGGCCACAAGGGCCAGAGCTACGCCGATCCAAAGCCAGGAGCCAGGAGCTTCTTCCTGGTCTCCCACGTGGGTTCAGGGGCTCAAGGACTTAGGCCATCTTCTACTGCTTTCCCAGGCCATAGCAGAGAGCTGGATTGGAAGAGGAGCAGCCAGGACTAGAACCAGCACCCATATGGGATGCCAGCGACGCAGACAGAGGATTAACCTACTGCACCATGGCGCCAGCCCCCCTTGCTTTAGTTTTTACACAGCATTTATCACCATCTAACATCTCACACACACACACAGACACACACACAAACAGACACTGCAAAAGTTTGAATGTGTGCATCCTCCCCAGATTCATGTGTTGGAACCAGTGTGATAGTGTAGAGACCTGGAGGGGTGGTGTCTCCGGGAGGTGATTCAGTTACAAGGGCTTCACCCTCACGAATGGGTTATAAAAGGGATCCAGGGAACTAGTTAGGTCCTCTAGCCCTTCTACCTTCTGCCATATGAGGGTACATCAGTCAACCGCTCGGGAAGGCAGAGCAACAAGGTGCCATCTTGGAAGCAGAGACTATACCCTTACCAGACAACAAACATGTTGGCACCTTCATCTTGAACTTCTAGTCTCTAGAACTATTAGAATGAAATTATTTCTGTTCTTTATAAATTACCAGTCTCAGGTATTTTGCTGTAGTACCAGGAATGTATCCATAATATATCTATATCTATCTATATATCCATATATGTGTGCTTTTAAAAATTTTTTCATTTGAGAGTCAGAGGGAGATAGAGATCAAGATAAGCAAATGATAGATAGATAGATAGATGATAGAGAGCTCCAATCCATTGGTTGACCCCCCAGATGCCTGCAGTGCCCCCAGTCTGAGACCAAAGCTGGGAGCTGTGAACTCAATCCAGGTCTCCCATGTGAGAGGCAAGAACCCAATGACTTGAGCCGTCACCAATGCTTCCCAGATTCTGCATTAGCAGGGGGCTGGAGTCAGGAGTCTGAGCTCGGAATTAATCTCAGGCACTCTGGTGTGGGTTGTTAGCATCTTATCTGGTATCTTTAACCAGTGGGCCAAATGTCTGTCCCTATTTATTTCCTGTTTTCCTCCCCTAGAATGCTAAATCCATAACAACAAAGTAGAAAAATTATTTTTGTTTCTGTTGTCCACTATTGTATTCCCAGTGGCCAGAACCACGGCAGGTCTGTTTTTTTTTAAAGATTTATAGTTATTTGAGAGGCAGAGTTACAGACAGAGAGAGGGAAGGAGATAGAGAGAGAGAGAGAGAGAGAGAGAGGGAGAGGGAGATCTTCCACCTGCTGGTTCACTCCTAAGATGGCCGCAATGTCTGGAACTGAGCCAATCTGAACTGGAGCTTCTTTGGGGTCTCCCACATGGGTGCAGGGTCCCAAGTGCTTGGGTCATCTTCTACTGCTTTCCCAGGCCATAGCAGAGGGCTGGATCGGAAATGGAGCAGCTGGGACTAGAACCGGTGCCCATATGGGATGCCGACAATGCAGACAGAGCTTTAACCTATGCCATAGTGCCGGCCCCATGTCACTAGGTCTTGTAATAATGTAGAATAAGGGTCTCACCCAATCTAGGGGTATATGATTCCCATTACCTGCCTAGCTGCAATAATAGAATTATAAAAATATGCTTTTGTTAGTCAACTTACAATAACTGACATATGAAAATTTTTAATAATGGAAGAACTTAAAGTCAAAGATGTGGAGTGATGGTGTACTATGATGGTTAAGTTTCCATGGCAACTTGACTGGTCCATGTGGTGCCCAGCTATTTGGTTAAAATGACTTAGAGTGATTCTGTGAGAGCTTCTCTGGATGAGATTGCAGTTTAATTGGTAGACTTAATAAAGAAGATTGCCTTCTCCAGTGTGTGTGCTAGTATATAATCTACTAAGTGCTTGAATGGAATGAAAGGTGGAAGGAGGGGGAACTAGCTCGCTCTCTCTCTCTCTCTCTCTCACTCGCTCTCTCTTTGCCTGACTGCTGGAGATCGGACATTGGTTTCGTCTTGCCTTCAGACTTGAACTTGCACTATCAGTTCTCTTAGCTCTCAGGCCTTCAGTCTCAGACTGGAACCACATCTCAGGCTGCTCCTCTGGAGGATCATGACTAATACACTATGTTTATTCTCATAATGGCTGTGTACTCCCTCATCCCCCCGCCTGCCCCAATAGTCTTTTGAAAACAATGGGAAAAGTTATGGAAGAAATTATCATCGGGTGTGGAAGGCTAGGTCCACAACTTTTTGTAGCTTATTTTTATTATGCATTTTCACTCCTGTTTTGCTGAGAATAATGACACAGCAGGCAGCGGTAAACAGTTTATATTGTCTAATATTTCTCCTTCCTCTCAGCTCTGCCACTCCTTGTGTTGGTAATCACCTTCTCATTTTTCAAACATTTTCCTACCCTTTTCTTCCAGGACACTAAGTTATCCTGGATAAGTATAACTGAGCTGTACTTCTGGGACACGTCTCCATTTACTTTGTCGGTAGAATGTCTCCCCAGTCTGTCTTTTCCTCTGCAGTCCTCTTTCTATCACTCTGGTCCAAACCTTAATCATCTTATGCCTGGCAAACCTTAATAGCCTTCTGCTTGACTCGCTGGATCCCAGCTGTTTTTTTTTTTTTCTTCTTGGCATTCTAATTATCCTGCATCTTGGCAAGTGTCTTAGTCTCTGTGGGAGGCTTTAACAAAATACTGTAGACTGGGTGGCTTCTTAACAACAGAAATGTATAGCTCACAGTTCTGGAGGCTGGCAAGTTCAGGGTCAAGGAGCTGTCAGATTTGGCATCTGCTGAGGGCTCCATTTGAGGTTTATCGAAGGTACCTTTCAGCTGGGAAGGGGTAGGACAGGTCTCTAGGGCCATCCGTCCTAGATACTTACTCTCTCTTGCTGTGCCCTCACCTGGCGGGAGGGGGAAGGCAGCTCTCTCTCTGAGGTCTCTGACAAGGGCACTACCTGCAGGCACAAGGGCTTTGCCCTCACATTCTGATCACCTCCCAAGGGTCCCCACCTCATATCATCCCATTGGGTGTATGAATGTTGGAGGGGACACAGACATTCAGAGCATGGCAGCAAGACTGTGGTTTTAGAATCTGGGGATTTAAACACACTGCAGGGACTGCTTAAAATGGGGGGGGGGTGCTTGGGAATCGGAAAGGGGGACACAACAGTCAGTCTGTCGTCAGCCTTCAGAGCAACACATCTAGACACAAGCACCAGTCCACAGGTGGGCAGGCTTGTTGAGACATTCTGGGTCGTGGGAGGAATGAGACACCCATACTCTGGTTGGGACGTGCCAAGGGCCGGAGCCAGAGGGAATGTGTACAGCAGCATGCAGGCATCCTGGAGACACCCCAGAACTGGGAGGCTCATTGTCCCCAAGGCTCGGGCCACAGTTTTTATCAAGGGTCTCCACCAAAGAGATGCCTCTGCCTATTAGAAAGCTCTCTCTGGAGAATCCGCCTACGTGGCTTGTGCTCACTTTTCCTGGGCTCACTGTTCTTGGATGGGGCAATAGTGGGATATGCAAGGATGGGGTGTGGCAAGTATTGTTTTGGGTGACTGGCACTGCCCTTCTCAAACATCCTCTGTCTCTCCCCCACCACCCCAACCACTGCCCAGCCGTCAGGTTTTTTTTTTTTTTTTCTGGACACTGATCTACATCCCAGTCCACTTACTTGGTACTGGCCCCATAGGCACCTGGCTTGGTCACTCGGATAAGTTGGTGTGTTCCTTATTGAGTTTCTGTATTTGAGATCAGAAAGCAGTTCAGTTCAGCTAGCACCCTCTGGGAAGTTGGTTGTCTTCGCATGTGATGCTCTGGAGTTATTGGTGACAGAGTGAGAGGAAATAATGAAGTCCGGATGCAGGTAGGGTTGGTGACAAGAGACAGGCAGGGGCCTGATTCCTGTGGGGTTCCAGGGAGATTCCTGGCCTTTGATTCCCTGAGACAGGCATGATGACAGCTCACATTCACATCGTGCTCCAAGCACTTTACCCACTTAGGCCTTGTAACAACCCTGTGAGGAAGATAATATCATCATGCCCATTTTAAAAAGATTTACGTATTTATTTGAAAATCAGAGAGAGCGAGAGCGAGAATGAGAGTGAGAGATCTTCCATCTGCTGGTCCCCAGATGACTGCAACAGCTAGGGCTGGGCCAGGCAAAGCCAGGAGCGTGGAGCCAGGAACTTCATCTGGGTCTTGCACCTGGGTGGCCAGGGCCCAAACCCCTCAACCATCTTCCTCTGCTTTTCCCAGGCCGTTAGCAGGAAGCTGGATCAGAAGTAGAGGAGTGAGGACACGAACCGGCAGCCATTGGGATGCTGGTGCTGCAAGTGGAGGCTTAACTCACTATATCTCAATGCTGGCTTCATCATGCCCATTTTACATATGAAGAAACTGAAGCACAGGAAGCTGAATAACCTGCTCAAGGTCGCAGAACTAGGATTTACAGTCAGGTTCAATGCTCTTAACATTATACTGCTAATCCTTGTAGCAATTCTCTAAATCCTCCTTGCCTAAGCCAGTTCAAGGGCCCTACCATGACCACTAGGCAAGAGGAAGTTTAATTCTCTCTGGTTCTTTCTCCCTTGCTGTCTCCTCCTCCTTTTCTCTCAACTTTCCATTTTTTTAAAAAAATTTATTCCTGGGGCTGGTATTCAGGCATCCCATATGGGCGCTGGTTCTAGTCCTGGCTGTTCCTCTTCCAATCCAGCTCTCTGCTGTGGCCTGGGAAAGCAGTAAAAGGTGACCCAAGTGCTTGGGCCCCTGCACCCACATGGGAGACCCGGAGGAAGCTCCTGGCTCCTGGCTTCGGATCAGCACAGCTCCAGCCATTGCAACCAATTGGGGAGTGAACCAGTGGATGGAAGACCTCTCTCTCTCTCTCTGCCTCTCCCCTCTCTGTGTAACTCTGACTTTCAAATAAATAAATAAATAAATCTAAAATTGATCCCTGTTAAATATAAGAGTGTGAATAAGAGAGGGAGGAGATGTACAGTTTGGGACATGCTCAATCGGACTTGCCCCAAATGGTAGAGTTAGAAACATGCCAGGGGATTCCAATTCAATCCTATCAAGGTGGCATGTACCAATGCCATCTCACTAGTCCAAGTGATCAGTTTTAGTTCACAATTGATCATAATGATAGGATTAAGAGTCAAAGGTATCACATAAACAAGACTAGTGTCTGCTAATACTGATAGAATAAAAAAGGGAGAGAACGATCCAAAATGGGAAGCAGGATACACAGAAGACCCATAGAATGGCAGATGTCCTAAACAGCACTCTGGCCTCAGAATCAGCCCTTAAGGCATTCGAATCTGGCTGAAGAGCCCATGAGAGTATTTCAGGCATGGAAAGCCAATACACTCTGGCACCAAAAACAAATTAAAACAAAACAAAAACCCCTAAATGAAAGATCTCTGCGAATGAGATCCCAGTAGAAAGAACGGGCCATCAAAGAAGGAGGTACCTTTCTCTGAAGGGAGGAGAGAACTTCCACTTTGACTATGACCTTGTCTAAATAAGATCGGAGTCTGTGAACTCAAAAGGCTTCCATAACCTTGGCAACTCATGACAAGAGCCTAGGGTGATTACTGATGCCATAAACAAGAGTGTCAATTGGTTAAGTCAGCAACAGGAGTCACTGTGCACTTACTCCCCATGTAGGATCTCTGTCCTTAATGTGTTGTAAAATGTGAATTAATGCTATAACTAGTGCTCAAACAGTACTTTACACTTTGTGTTTCTGGGTGAAAACTGTTGAAATCTTTACTTAGTATATACTAAATCGATCTTCTATATATAAAGATAATTGAAAATGAATCTTGATGTGAATGGAATGGGAGAAGGAGCGGGAGATGGGAGGGTTGCGGGCAGGAGGGAAGTTATGGGGGGGAAAGGCCGTTGTAATCCAAAAGCTGTACTTTGGAAATTTATATTTATTAAATAAAAGTTAAAAAAATAAAATTGATTCCTTCCTTCTTTCTAGCTTGCTCCCCCCCTTTCTAAAGTTCATTTGTTGACCTTTCTTCCTATCTTCTTGATTATTCTCAACTGCTTGCATGCAATAATATTGTCATTCTTCCGTATTACAAAATGCTGTCTTGCCTCAATTTCCCTGTTCACCTCAGCTCCATTTCTCTGCTCCTCTGCATAGAAAACTCTTCAAAAGGGTACATATAGGGTCTGGCGCTGTAGCACAGTGGGTGAGGCCGCTGTCTGCAGTGCCAGCATCCCATATGGGGGCCGGTTCAGGTCCCGGCTGCTCCACTTCCGATCCAGCTCTCTGCTGTGGCCTGGAAAGGCAGTAGAGTATGGCCCAAGTACTGCACCCTCGTGGGAGACCTGGAAGAAGCTCCTGGCTCCTGGCTTCGGATCAGCACAGTTCCGACCATTGTGGCCATCTGGGGAGTGAACCATCAGGTGGAGGATCTCACCCCCCACCCCCATTCTGCCTCTCTCTAACTCTGCCTTTCAAATAACTAAATCTTTAACAAAAGGTACATATATTTTCAATACTTCCCCTTTCACATCCTCCTAACCCCACTCATCAGGCCTGTGGCTGCCACCACTCCACTCAGAATGCAAGGTCCCAAGCAGCCTCTGCATTGCCACTTCTCAGCTCTCACAGTAACTTGCCTTTGGCTGGCCTCATTCGAGCACTTCCTTCACTTGGCTTCGAGGACGCAGCACTCTCTTGGTTTCAGGGTTCCTTGCTGGTTTTTTTTTACATCCTTGACTTGTTCATCTTGGTGCTCTTCTGGGCTCAGTCCTTGGACCTGGGTCACTCCTTCGGTGATCCCAATTAGACTTGTGACTTGAAAAATCCCCTAAAAGCTGATGACTCCCAATCATGTATTTGTAGTTCAGACCTCTGTTTTGACCTTCAATTCCTTTATCCACGTGCCCACTTGCTGTTCTCACCTGGAGGAGAGATGAGGCCCCTGAAAGTACCCCCCCCGCGCCCAGTCTGACCTTCCTTCTCAGATCTGCCCCGTCCTCTTACCCATCTTAGTAACCGCAGTCATTCATGCCAAGACGAGTCAGTACTCACCTTTCTCTTACATATTCAGTTCATTTACATCTCCAAAATGCATCTAGAATCCTAGCATTTCTCCTGACTTCCCACACTACTTCTATGGTCGGGTGTCACCTGTTTTGTCTCTCTTTTTTTTTTTTAAAGATTTATTTATTTATTTATTTATTTTGACAGGCAGAGTGGACAGTGAGACAGAGACAGAGAGAAAGGTCTTCCTTTGCTGTTGGTTCACCCTCCAATGGCCGCCGCGGCTGGTGCGCTGTGGCCAGTGCACCGCGCTGATCCGAAGGCAGGAGCCAGGTGCTTCTCCTGGTCTCCCATGGGGTGCAGGGCCCAAGCACTTGGACCATCCTCCACTGCCTTCCCAGGCCACAGCAGAGAGCTGGCCTGGAAGAGGGGCAACCGGGACAGAATCTGGCGCCCTGACCGGGACTAGAACCCGGTGTGCTGGCGCTGCAAGGCGGAGGATTAGCCTAGTGAGCCGCGGTGCCGGCCTTTTTTAAAGATTTATTTATTTATTTGAAAGTCAGAGTTACACAGAGAGAGGCGAGGCAGAGAGAGAGAGGTCTTCCATCTGCTGGTTCACTCCGCAGATGGCCACAATGGCTGGAGCTGCACCGATCCGAAGCCAGGAGCCAGGAGCTTCTTCCGGGTCTCCCATGCGGGTGCAGGGGCCCAAGGACTTGGGCCATCTTCTACTGCTTTCCCAGGCTGTAGCAGAGAGCTGGATCAGAGGTGGAGCAGCCGGGACTAGAACTGGCGCCCATATGGGATGCCGGCGCTTCAGGCCAGGGTGTTAACCCGCTGCACCACAGCGCCAGCCCCAACCTGTTTTTATTTCTTACCTGTATTACTGCAGCAGCCTCCTCTTGGAGTCCCTATTTCCTCCATTACCGCTTCAAATCTATTTCCTACCCAGCATGCGGAGTCATCTTTGTTGAATGCTTGCTATACCATCTTCCTTCTCTTAAAATCCTATATAGGCTCCAATTTGCACACAGGGTAAACCCTAAAGTCCTTATGGTGGCTTACACAGTCCTATAGGATGTAAGCTTCTGTGACTTTTCTGACCTCATCTTTTGCTACTCTTCCCAATCTACCCCTGCCCCCGTATTCCAGGCATACTGTGCCTCTGGCTGTCCTTAAATACAAAATACAGAAGGTCAGCGCCTGCCTCAGGACCTTTGCCTATGCATTTTCCTCGGCTTAGAACCCTTCCTCTCTCTCTCTCTCCCTCTAATCTATATCTATATCATCTATATCTATCTATTATATCTATCCTCTATCTCACCTCTTAAAAATCTCTCTCTCCCTCCCTCCCTCCTTTCTTCCTTCCCTTCCCATCCTGTGTGTGTATATGTGTCCCTGTCTCTCGCTGTAACTTAGCCTTTCAAATAAATAAAATAAATCTTTAAAAAATTATGTTAAATAAATAAAAAGAGGGTGACTTAACCTCTATTAAAAATAAAAAAAAGAGATCACAGAGCTCTTTCTCTCTCTACCTCTGCCATGCAAGGACACAGCGAGAAGGTGGTCATCTACAAGCCAGGGTGGGGGACTTTACCAGCTAGAAACTTGGCCTTGAATTTGTCAGCTTCCAGAACTATGAGAAATAAATAAGCTACCCTATAGATGGCATTTTGTTATGGAAGCTTAAGCTGATTCAAATAGCCCCTCTCACTGGAGCGTAAGCTCCAGGCCAGGAGTTTTGTCTGATTGTATACTGTGGCATCATCAAGGTCTAGAACAGTTGTGTGGCCTGTAGTGGGTACCCCATAGGCATTTGCTAAGTGGATGTATGAATGAATCAGTCAGACATGATCCCTGCAGAGCGTGACGGATACACGAGCCTGCTGCCATGTAGAGAAGTCCTGTGATGGGCAGAGGTACAGAGAAAGGGTGCTGGGGCTCCACGAAGGCGAGGGTCATTCCGATGGAGAGGGAGCGAGGGGAATCCGGAAAGGCTTAATGGAGGAGGTAGCATTGAGCCAGGCCTTCCAGGCAGGTAAGATCTAGGCTTGTGGCTGTATGGGAAGGCACAGAAGATCAGTCAGGTGGAAGCAGGGTACGTGAAGGACAACAGCGGGAAATAAGATCAGAGCAAAGCCTGGGGCCAAACAGGAGAGCCCCGAATGCCAGGTTAAGGAGCTTTTTCTCTGAGTGTGGTCTGAAGTGGAGCAGACATGCAGGTTGCAGGAGCGGTCATAAACAGTCGAGCCACCAGTCGGTGATTTTCTCTAACTTTTGGTTCTTTACTCAATTGTTTCTTAACTCTAAGTTCTTTAGGGGCTTGCTGATATATGGTTCCTAAGCTACCAGAGATTAAGAAGCAGACAGGCAAAAAAGGGAAGAGAGATTGAGTCTGAAAACAGATACACCCCAGGGCGCAAAGAAGTCCATGACTTACTGGCCTGCAGGGTGAAGATATGGATCCTGAGTTGTAGACTTAGGACCTCTGTTCCTGTCGCATCCACTAACTAATGTCGTTAGAGGCAACAAGGCACCGTGGGAAGATCAGGAGAGGCCCGCATTCCTCTGCTGAACACAGGAAAGGGTGTAAAACGTCTTAGAAATGTTTTCATTTAAAGTGATCAAACTAAACAAGATTGGTACTGAACACACGAAGCATGATTGTAATGCTTGCACACACACACACACACACACACAGAGGGGGGGGGCACTGTATAGATGGCCCCAGACTTAGAATGGTTTGATGGAAGATTTTTCAACTTTGAGATGATATAAAAGCCATGCACATTCAGTAGAAATTGTACTTCAGATGTTGGATTGTGATCTCTTCCTGGGCTAGCAGCTTGATTGTCTGGTGATGTTGGGCAGCGGCAGCAGCAGAGCACAGATCCGTCAGTCCCACAATCCCAAGGGGGGAACACTCACAGTCTACAATAAATTGTGCTGTTGGGATAGGCCGGTCGGTGGGTCAGGGCTATTCAACGCATTTCCCACTTATGACAGTTCCAACTTAGGATGCGTTTATTGGGACATTAGCCCAATCGTAAGTCAAGGAGCATTTGTGTTCTGTGAAACACACTGAATTCAGCTTTCCAGATTTTTTCCCTCGCAGGCAATACAGTTCTGGTTTGGGGGGGGGGGGGGGTAGAACGTATTCCATTAATGTACCAACCGTCACCCGGATCCTTGATTCTCTGAACTCTTCAAACTCCTCTGGGACAAGTAGCATGTCCAGTGCAGCCTTGCTTCCCCCATTGGCTGGCAGGTCGCCTCAGAGCAGACATCACTCAGCATGAGAACTGCTGTTTCCTGTCCTGAGGCCCAGCCACATGGACACACGCTTTTACTGGTGTGAGCACAAAATTTATTTCCTTTCGCAAAAAGGGATAAGATAATGCCTTATGTTTTGTTTCTTTTTTATTCCCCCCCGTGTTTCAAATTTGTTGCCTTTTTGATGCTTCCAACCACACACTGCACAGACACCTTCAGGGACTGCTCTCCGACAACTCCCAGACCGCGTTCCTGTGCCAGAACCGATGGCTTGAAGAGAAACAGCTTGTGGATAGCTTTCGGTTCATTTTCCTAGAGAGGCAGTGCTTTCCGCTTGCTCACGCAGAAGCTCAGCTGTCACTTTCTCACACAGGAATACAGGCTGCAGGAAACCTCCTGTCATTTATGCACTGACCCGAGAGTTTTGAAATGTGCAAAGAAGCAGTGTCTTGATCACTTATAAATTGTATCTTTTAAACATATTTTATTGAGTAAAAACTTATGTAGAGCCTCCCACCTGATGAGCTCTAGTCTAAGTAATTTATAAATTTAATGAAATGAAGCTCATCTTTTTTTTTTTTTGACAGGCAGAGTGGACAGTGAGAGAGAGAGACCGGTCTTCCTTTGCCGTTGGTTCACCCTCCAATGGCCACCACGGCCGGCGCGCTGTGGCTGGTGCACCGCGCTGATCCGATGGCAGGAGCCAGGTGCTTCTCCTGGTCTCCCATGGGATGCAGGGCCCAAGAACTTGGGCCATCCTCCACTGCACTCCCTGGCCACAGCAGAGAGCTGGCCTGGAAGAGGGGCAACCGGGACAGAATCCGGTGCCCTGACCGGGACTAGAACCCGGTGTGCCAGTGCCGCAAGGCGGAGGTTTAGCCTAGTTAGCCGCGGCGCCGGCCTTAAAAATATTTTGATAACTATATTATTTCAACATAGTTGGTTTCCTTAGTAATCCTTGGTATTTTATTTCATGCATTTCAGAACCTTATTCAGGTAAGAGGGCCATGGCACCAAAAATGTTAAGGAACCTTTCTTTATATTCTCTTTAGTCATAGTCGGCTGAGGCTGGAGATTAAATGGGACAGAGATGGGAAGGCCTCAGGAATCCTGCATCCTCACTGCAGCTCCGTTATCTACTTAGCAGTGTGCCCCAAGGTGTGGTTCTTCACCTTTTGGGATTGTTTCCCTTATCTGTAATCAGGGTGAGGGAGCTGGCTCCCCCGCTGCCCCTGCCCCTGCCGGCTCACAGACTGTTGGGAAGATCAAAAGACATAATGCCTGTGCACAGAGTTGCTTTGAAAAACACTTTACCACTTGAAAGAAGGGCGAGAGCATATAAGGTATTTAGTGCGGAATATTAATGAGTTAAGACTGCAGAGGTCTGATCCCTTAGAGGGTTACTGGTGTTGGGGTGGTCTAACATTCAACACGCGTGAATGAATGCAGCTGGGCAGAATCCGCGCTACTGTGTCCTGCATAGCATTTTCCATGCAAGAGCTGATATCATCGCCAGGAGGCTGGGTAGCCTTGAGAGCGCACACCCATGTGGGATGGATTTCTTTTCCTTCTTCCCATGGCCCCAGTAATTAATTGCTTCTGCATGCCTTTGAGATCTTCTTGCAAGATAGAAAATTCAGGCAAGCGGAGAGCTTCAAAGCTTACTGTCTAACTGAAACACTGGGAGGCTGTGATGGATCTTGGGCCGTGGGAGAGGAGATAAGGCCCCTTTGGCCTCCTGGTTAATGGGATGTGTTCTTTCCTGTGGTGGGAGGGGTGGAATTGGAAGGACACTAGACTACAATTGGGAGACAGCAGAAGGAAGGTTCCTCCCGATGGCAGGCATGGGCCAGGCATTACCTACATCTTCTGGAGCGTTGTTTCATAAAGTATCCTGACGTCCTCTGAGCCGGCAGGTCTCGTTCTTCTTTTCATTTACTGTGTGGATTTACGGAATCTCCAATATGGTAAAGGTAGCTCTGGCATAATCAAAGCTGTGTGATGCTGATTACTAGTTGAACAATGATTATAGCTTTTTATTGGGCATTTACTTTGCCAGGCATCCTACTGGGCATTTTACATCATTTCATATATATTCTAGTGTGCAGGAATCACTAATCAATGTTAGATTTTTTGAAAAAAAGATTTATTTACTTGAAAGGCAGAATGATGAGAGAGTGAGAGAGAAAAAAAGAGAGGAAGGAGGGAGGGGGGAGAGAGAGGGAGGGGGGAGACAGAGGGAGAGAGGGAGAGAGAGGGAGGGGGGAGTGAGAGGGAGAGAGGGAGGGAGAGGGAGAGGGAGGGGGGAGAGGAGGAAGAGGGAGAGAGAGAAAATCTTCTATCTGCGGTTCCACTCCTCAAATGGCTATAACAGGTGGGGCTGGATCAGGCTGCAGTCAGAAGCCAGGAACTCCATCTGAATCTCCCACGAAGGTGGCAGGGTCTTAAGCACTTGGGCCATCATCTACTGCTCTCCAGGTACATTGACAGGAAGCTGGGTGGGAAGTGGAGTGGCTGGGACTTGAATGGCAGTCCAGTATGGGATATGGGTGTCCTAGGTGACAACTTAGCCACTGCACTACAGTACTTGACCCCAGCACTGGCTTTCATCATTATTAGTATGCATAAGAATGTAGCTTATTTAGAGTGGTACACAGCGCTCAGTTAACATTTACTGAGCAACTTCATTGCACCAGGTCCTAGGCATGTGGCAGTAAGCAAGACAGATGAGGACCATACTTTCATGGACCTTACAGCTTGGCGGTAGTGGGGGCACAGACAGAAATAGTTCAGGTCTCAAGAGCAAGACATCATTACCACCTCATCCACATAATTCATGGTTGATTAACACACTGAGATTTTGTGCTTTTCACTAAAGGGTGCTGGACTTAATTCAATGGGTTAAAAGTGCCTCTTCTACCTCCTTGAAGGCAAAAGCCAACCACATTCATTTTGTATCTCACAGTGCCCGGTAGTGTCTGAAACAGAGTAAATGTTTGGAATACTTCGAACAGATGAATTTTCTTTTTTCTTAAAGATTTACCTTATTTATTTGAAAGGCAGAGCTATAGAGATAGAGATCTTCCATCCACTGGTTCACTCTCCAAATGGCTGCAATGGCTGAAGGCTGGGGCAGGCCAAAGCCAGAAGCCAGGAGCTTCATCCAGTCTCAAACGTGGGCGCAGGGACCCAAGCACTTGGGCCATCTTCCACTGATTTCCCAGGTGCATGAGCAGGGAGCTGGATCAGAAGTGGAGCAGCTGGGACTCAAACTAGGGCCCATATGGGATGCTGGCACTGCAGATGACAGCTTAACCCGTTACGCCACAGTACCGGCCCCCAGATGAACTTTCTTTTTCGAGATCCTGCAACATGATGTAGCCCCACAGTTCTCGGGTGAATAAAAAATATTTTTGCAAAACGCAGGTGAGGTCCTCAATTTTAACTGACTCCAAATCATAGTAAGTTTGATTGGAAATTCATTTTGGGCCAGGCGTTGGTTGGGAAATGCAGATGCCTTCTTGTGAATCTTTACCACCACTCTGTGACAGGTAATGTAATATTCCTCCTTAATTTTGCCTACAAGGAAATTGAAGCTTTCAGTGTGTCCATGTAATTTGCCTAAAGATACCCAGCCTGACTGCATACTAGGCGCTCAGCAGATGGTAGCAATTCTGAAAAATGAAATCAGTTTATTGCATGGACTACCCAAGACAGCTTAGAATCCCAAGGGCTCACAGCTCTGCTGGTGAGTCGAAAGTTCTTGTATGGATACACTGTCTTTTCAAATAATACAGTTTATTCTTCATTATATGAATAGCACACATTTTGTGGCTTGAACTTTTAAAAATACTCTAACTTGAACATCAATATGTGTCTAATTTTCTCTGAAAACTAACTTTTTCATTTGTATTGAAGTTTTTAAACAAGCAATATTAATTAAAAGAATTGGACCTAGAGATATCACAGGACTGGGGAACAAGATGAAACAACCATTTGTGAACGGGGCCATCAAAGAAGGAGGTACCTTTCTCTGAAGGGAGGAGAGAACTTCCACTTTGACTATGACCCTGTATGAATAAGATCGAAGTCGGCGAACTCAAAAGGCTTCCATAGCCTTGGCAACTCATGACTAGAGCCTAGGGAGATTACTGACGCCATAAACAAGAGTGTCAATTGTTAACTGTTAAGTCAACAACAGGAGTCACTGTGTACTTTTTTTTTTTTTTTACAGGCAGAGTGGACAGTGAGAGAGACATAGAGAAAGGTCTTCCTTTGCCGTTGGTTCACCCTCCAATGGCCGCGCTGATCCGAAGGCAGGAGCCAGGTGCTTCTCCTGGTCTCCCATGGGGTGCAGGGCCCAAGGACTTGGGCCATCCTCCACTGCACTCCCGGGTGGGATCTGTCCTTAATGTGTTGTCCAATGTGAAGTAATGCTATAACTAGTACTGAAACAGTATTTAACACTTTGTGTTTCTGTGTGGGTGCAAACTGATGAAATCTTTACTTAATATATACTAAATTGATCTTCTGTGTATAAAGATAATTGAAAATGAATCTTGATGTGAATGGAATGGGAGAGGGAGTGGGAGATGGGAGGGGTGCGAGTGGGAGGGAAATTATGGGGGGGGGGGAAGCTGTTGTAATCCATAAACTGTACTTTGGAAATTTATATTTACTAAATAAAAAATAAAAAAAAGAAACAACCATTTGTAGAACAACAGAAGGCTTCTACTCATTATCTGGGAAAAAATCTAACTACTGTATCATAAAAATAACAAATCTGCAATATTTCAAAATTTTGGGGGAACAACAGAATCATAAATAGCACTGAGAATTTGTAAGGTAAAATAGCATCATTAGCAGATTTCTCTGGTGAATGAGAAGGATTATGAGAGATGGTATGTGCTACAGTTTGATTATACGACACAACACAAGTGTATTCCATTTTTACACCTTATAACAACTCTGGACTCATATATTATGGTTCTCCAGAGAAGCTGAACCAGTGGCAATTTTGAGTCCAGTTTGCGGCTGTCTGGAGGCAGAATTCCTTCCTTGGGTGACCTTAGTCTTTCCAATTAAGGCCTGCAGCTGGTTGGATGAGGCACACCCACATCATGGTGGGGGATCTGCTTTACTCACTCTATGCTGGTTTTAAGTGTGAATCATATTGAAAAGACACCTCTGGGGCCAGCGCTGTGGCATAGTGGGTAAAGCCACCGCCTGCAGTGCCAGCATCCCGTATGGGTGCTGGTTTGAGACACGGCTGCTCTACTTCCGATCCAGCTCTCTGCTGTGGCCTGGGAAAGCAGTAGAAGATGGCCCAAGTCCTTGGGACCCTGCACCTGCGTGGGAGACATGGAAGAAGCTTCTGGCTCCTGGCTTCCCATCGGCACAGTTCCAGCCATTTTGGCTAATTGGAGTGAACCAGCAAATGGAAGACCTCTCTCTCTCTCTCTCTCTCTCTCTGCCTCACCTTCTCTCTCTGTGTAACTCTTTCAAATGAATAAATAAATCTCAAAAAAAAAGATACCTCTGGGGGCAGGCATTGACGCAGCTGTTAAGATGCCACTTGGGATGCCCGTATCCCCTATCAGAGTGCCTCGGTTCCACAGCCAGCTCCAGTTCCAGAGTCCAGCTTCCTCCTAATGCAAACTCTAGGAGGCAGAGGGTGATGGTCCAGGCAGGTGGCTCCCCGCCACCCACATGAGAAATCTAGGTTAAGTTTCAGGCTTCTGGCTTTGGCCAGACTCAGCCCTGGCTCTTGTGGGCATTTGGGAAGTGAACCGTGGATAGAAGACCTCTGTCTCTGTCTCTCTGCCTTTCAAGTAAAATGAACAAAATATCTTTGCACCAACACCTATATCAGTTTGATCAAGTAATCGGGCACTATAGCGTAGTCCAATCACAGTGAACCTCCCAATCAGGCTGTGTATGACACCGACAGGGGGATCAGAAAGTGAAAATACACAATGTAAGCAGATGAAGTGAAGGAGAGCAGTGTTTAGGTGTGGCAGCTGTTGTCTTAAAATCCCACTTTTATTTATTGTAATTAAATAAGAAGTAACTGATGAGCGGAACATTTCCCTTGATGGCATAGATATTGTGAAACTAAGGCTGTGCAAGAGCCCCTGAGCCTGATGAATCAGAGGCTTCCACAGCGCTGGTGACAGAGACGCTTCCGTGAGGAAGCTGTGCAGAAACAACCCTCGCTTCGTGCTGGTGCCACAGTGGGCGCTGCAGGGGGGAGCCAGCTTTCAGCACGAATGGGCTGCTCTGGACGCAATTCTAGTTGTCAAGGCAGCTTGGGCATCTTCTTCCAACAGCCTGGGAACCCCAAGGAAGAACTGGAGACGACCTACTCAGGGAATACTTAGTTATTCAAAACAGAACACCAAACTGAGGTATAAAAAGAGATATTTATCTTTTAAAAATACAACTTTGAACACTACTGACATTTCATTTACAAAGTCTGTTTGGGACGTGTTGTGCACTGGCTTTGCTAATTCAGTACATTCTCTTACCTTCAATAGAAACTTAGGGAGGGCATGTTTGTGTTATTTTAGGTGCTGCCACTACCACCATTGCCACCAGACACACACACACACACACACACACACACACAGGCCATCTCAGGATATTAGCTCCACCCTTACCCTGTCTTCTCCCTTTTCCACTGACTGAGCAGGACTTCCTGATTGGCCTGCTTGCACCCTGCCATTGCAGTCTGTGGTTGGGCACTGCAGAAGAGGAGGTACCACCAGCGATCAGCACACCACATGGAGCTGACCTGTGGGCAGGAAGCCCCACGTGCCTTGGCCCATTGTTACACATTAAGCCATTACTATTAACACTCATATCAACTCTTTGCAGACATTCGGCATGAAGCCAACATAGCACTTATAGCGGTACACGGTTTGCAAGTCAACTCACGGACAGCACAGGAAAAGGGACTGTAAGGAGGCCACAGGGGAATGGATGTTAAAATAAATCCCTTTGGCTAAGGTGTGTGGGTGTGCGCGCATTGTGTGCGAGCCCACATGCGAGTGTATTTTAATTCATAGAAAACTAAACATGCCCTCCTTTAAAAGCAGACTATTTACAAGTGATTCTGAATAGCACGAACACATGCCAGTCAAACTGGATACTTGCCTTCTGCGAATGAATACATACATCCAGGTTTTGTTTGTAAAATTCTGAAATAGAGCTTTTGTTTGCTATATTAGAGAAAATAACTTTGGAACATTTGTCAACTTTTGGTTCATAGTAATTTTGCAAAAAGCCACAAACCATGCTTTGTCATTTACAGGGTAAACTTGGTTAAGCACCTTCTAGAAGACACTGATGTGTTACTCAGTTACTGGTCTACTGGGGATGGGAAAGACAATGGCAGTTACACGGAATACTGAGGTCCCTCCCGTTCCTTTCACCAGCAGCAACACTGATGTGAAGAGAGGGTTGCAAACACAAATCACATACAAATCATCGAAAACATTTCAGTTAACAGTGTTGAAAATAAAATGCCAAGGTCTACAACAGTAGTACAGACACTGAAAACACTTCCAAACACTCTTTAGCCTCAGGACGTTTTCAATAGCACTAATAAGAAAAGACAACCAATTGCCAGAAAGGGGAGAAGTTACAGCACTGGAGGTTTGAGGCAATTTCTTCTTAGGGCCTGTAGCTCGAGGTGCTGTTCTAGGATCCTTATGTTAACTCTGCCGATATTCCAGGAATGAAATACCAAATGTAAAGCAATTTCCACTTGAAAACCATCGAAAATATAAATCGCTTTCTAATCTTGTCCAACATACATTTATTTCCAGGATCCTAAGTTGTTAGGCAAAGAGATTCAGGTCAGTTTCAAGCCCTCAAAGCCACAGAATTTCCATCTCTTCTCCAGGCTGGCTCCAACTCCAGTCATTTCCTGCTTGAAGGTATGCTGGAGTCTACGCATGAGACCTTCCACATCACTGGTGCAGATCTGCAGGACAGAGAGGACACCTCCATTGAAAGCCAGTTCCGCTCTCCCAACCTGGTGCCTTTTTCTTTTCCCTGGCATTGCCTGCTTGAGAATGCTGATATGCATGGGTGTATGTGTGTGTGTGTGTGTTGGTAGAATGACTGCCAGACAGACAGCAGTGTTCCTCTGCCTGACCACCAGATAGAGGCCACTGAGCTGACTACTGGAAAGAGCTGGTGTCAGTCATGCAGAGAGGCCTGGGTTTGTAGTCACTGCTCAGTGCCGGTGATGCTATGTGCAAGCCCACTGAAGCTGCCAAGTAATCTGGGAGGGGAGGGAGGCAGAAACGGCTGCCAGCAGAGCAGAATTCTTCCCACACACATTGGTTCACAAAGGAAAAAATAACAGGAACGAGGAATACTCTGTGTTCCTACTTCTGTGCATTGGCGCCATCCTCCCCGCCCCTTGAAAATCTCTCTCTCTCTCTCTCTCTCTCTCTCTCTCTCTCTCTCACACACACACACACACACACACACATACACACACACACCTCAATACATCAGCAAACATAAAATAATTCTGGGAAGCATTCTTGAATAGCCATGAACCTGGTTACCGGGCCTTGCCTGAAAAGCACCAGGGACTCCTTCAAGAAAACTAGAGTTGTTCCAGAGGCTGGAGGGAGGGGGCCTCCAGCTCTGTTGGCGCTACTGCAGGCTCTCCCAGTACTACTCTGTCGGGAAGCCAAGGAGGAACTGGGTCTAGGATAGGAGCGGTCAGGCCTCCTTTTCAGTGCTGACAGCAGACCTGCCCCAGTTAAGCGAAAGAAGCAGGCTGCAAGGTACCATGCGCGATAGAATGCCCACATCAGAATCACAGAGAATGTTCACAGATATGTAAATAGGCTACAGGTACGGCACACATATAGAAGAGGGTCTGGAAAGTATGCCAAATTAGTAACAGTGATTACCCCGAGGCGCGGATTGTAAGTAAGTTTCACTTTCCCTTTATTTCTATACCGCTTGCGTTGTTAAGCATGATGTATGTATTTTTTTTCTGTAAATTAAAAAACAACCAGAGACTTCTGACTGACCCAGAGTTTAATTTCATAGTATTGCCACTGGCCACGTATCTTCTCCTTCACTGCCACCTGGGCTGATTACTGCAGAGCAGAATCGTTTGCACAGGGAAGGAGGAGCAGTGCTAGCCAGAGCGGAAACAAGCGCCACGGCGAAGGATGCAGCGCCACACTGGGAGCATGGGGAAGCAGTAAGACGCCCAGCTGGGCCAGTGCCACCGTGGAGAGGGTGGGTGCTTACACGGCCCAACATTCTGGGCATCCACTAGGAGTCTGCACTCCATGGCACTTCTCAAGAGGCCCAGGCCTGGGAAATAGTGAGTATACTCCACGAACAGGTTAAACTGAATGCTGCGTCTAAAAAACCTGCCTCATGAGCCTATTCACTCTGAGGGGTCCAAGTCCCCTCCAGCCTCTAACAGACACCCTTGACTTCCTAGGGAGTTGGTACTTACCTTGCTGCAGAGTGACCCCAAGGACTAGCATCTGGGGCGGGAACTAACCTATGAGATCAGCTATGAGCAAATATTTAGTCTGTGTTATACATGATCTTAGCTCACTGTTTCATCTTTTTAATATTTTGCTTGTGGACAGTAAAGTCACCTATTCACAAGGAAGCCTGCATTCTCTTGCACCCCCATTTTGGGCCCCCACATACCTGATTATCAAGACGATGCAAGTAGGAACAGATATATTCAATGCTTGCTCCAAAAGGATGAACGTGAAGGAATGTGGAAATAATTCCTACAGAGACAAGACCATGCAGGTTACACTTGACCCCTGTATTCCTTGAGGTTCCACATGCTAGCGAATAGCCAGCAAGAGCTGTCTCACGTGTATGTGTACAATACAAATACTGGGTGCTATTCTAAGTTTACATATATTTTACTCATTTGATCTTTTTTTTTTTTGACAGGCAGAGTTAAACAGAGAGAGAGAGACAGAGAGAAAGGTCTTCCTTCCATTGGTTCACCCCCCAAATGGCCGCTATGGCTGGCGCTGTGCCGATCTGAACCCAGGAGCCAGGTGCTTCCTCCTGGTCTCCCATGCAGGTGCAGGGCCCAAGCACCTGGGCCATCCTCCACTGCACTCCCGGGCCACAGCAGAGAGCTGGACTGGAAGTGCAACTGGGACAGAACCCGGCACCCCAACTGGGACTAGAACCCGGTGTGCTGGCGCCGCAAGGCGGAGGATTAGCCAAGTGAGCCGCGGCGCCGGCCTACTCATTTGATCTTTATAATAACCCTGTGCAGGAGGTATTGCCATCCCATTTCACAGGTAAGGTGCATTTGAGACACAGAAAGTTGAAGCAGATTGTCCAAGGTCACACAGCTGATAAGTGTCAGAGCTGGTATTTGAACTCAGACATTTGCTCTCAATCGCCACACTTGCTGCTTCTCACTGTACTGTATCACATGTAGGAAGGCTGGCATTTGAAGTGGCTTCCATATTTAGTGATGGCTAGAGGCCATTTAAATTCTGGAATTTTACAATGAATTTAGATTGTGTCGGGTTTTTCCAATTCCTTTGTGCAATCTTTAAATTAAGACTTCAGCCTCGTAGGCATTAATAATGTCTTGCTGTTGTAGCAAACACACAAATCATGTACTTTGCCTGATTAACCTAGTGCCTCTCCCAAAAGAATCTGCTGATTGTATTGAGGTTTCATTTTGCGCGTGGCTCGGTAGGGAAAAGCCAAACATTTCATTCATGGCTGCCTTGAGTGGTCACTAGCATTTTGTGCTTAGAGCCCCTAATGGCTTCGCATACAGAATTCTGATAGCAATTTCCAGCCTTGAGGAACGCGCAGCATCTCTCCCCGGTCTGCCTCTGGGGTGACTGGCAGCTGCACAATGCTGCCTTGATTGCTCTGGCCACCAGGTTAATTATTTCAATACTCCATTTTCTGGCAACAGGTGGAAATTGTTCATGAGTAGACTATTTCTTTTTAAAACTTTTTGGATTCACCTCCTTTCATAAGATCTTAGGTACATCAAATAGCTCTGGACTGGAGTCTGCGGAAAACGGTCAGGGAATAAAAGTGCAATTTAATTTGGCTCATAAACCACAACTTTTCTATCCCTTTAAGAGGCTGACAAAGAATAGCATACATTTAAGTTGTACTTTGAAGTTCAATCAGTTCTTTGTGTGAAAATCTTCCAAATATTAGACGGCAAGGAGTGTGTCTGGGAGTGCCAGGAGGAACTGATGGTGGACTCAAAATCAGTTCAAAAGGGCCCTTATTACAGCACACGCTGCTTTCTTCTTAGATTACTAGGTAAACTGAATTTCTAAACACTCAGGCGAGCTGGGAAAAATTCTGGAAGACAGTCCACTTTCAAAGAAACTGCAGACATCATGGCAAGAAAAGCCATCAAATGCCAAGAAATAGCTCCATAGTTTTAGAAACACTAAACATTTTTGTTGGTCCACATCCAAAGAACCATTTTTAAAAACAGATTTCCCCCTCCCTCTGTCGGTCCAAAACTACCTTCCTTAAAAAACAAAACAAGAAACATGTACTTTAAGAATCTTTTTTTCTAGGCCTATCCACTTGCAGAGGGTTCCTTCTACTCTCAGAACTTCTCTGACAGGTCTCCCTGTTGCCATGCCAATTTGTTAAGAATTTTAAGTTGGAAAACGCTAAAAGTTGTCACTTTTCTTAAAGACTCAATGGCAAATCTCCCGGTGCATCTTTATTAACATATCAAAGAGTTAAGTCTGAGTATAATATCTATTTCCAAGGGAGGCAGATATATCTTAAAATATGCAGAAGCCAGTGGGTAAGGAGGACTTTTGTGAGTGGAGTGGCACTACCGTGTGCTTACCTTCCTTGAAGGCAGCTAGGATTATCTGCTGTGCTGTAAGGACAGCCCTTCTTAAATGACTGCATATTTTAGAACCTCAGACTGCCACTGCTCTCCAAATAGAATAAAACGCCAACAAGCGATGGTTACCTCTACATGCTGTAGGTGCAAAGTGGTTCTATTTACTGAGGGCTTACCATGTACGGGATCAGGTCTGTGCTAATGGGTTTGGTTGAATTGTTCCATTTAATACTTGCCACTGCCATTTGAGGTAGGTAACATTAGTATGTCCATTTTGCAGATGGAAGAACTGAAGCTCAGAAAAGAAATAGTGGGGCCAAGAAGGGAAGCCAGGTCTGTTTGATTCTTTTTTTTTAAAAAAAGATCTATCTATCTATCTATCTATCTATCTATCTATCTATCTATCTATGTATCTGAAAGGCAGAGCAAGCAAGAGAGAGAGAGGGAGAGTATGAGATCTTCTATCCACTGGTTTACTCCCCAGGTGGCCACCACAGTATTGCCTGGCCCAGGCTGAAGGAACTGTTCCCAGGGTCCAGGAACTCCATTTGAGTCTCCTACATGGGTGGCAGGGGCCCAAGCACTTGGGCCATTATCTGCTGCCTTTCCAGGTGCATGAGCAGAGAGCATCTGGAACTCTGATATGGAATTGCAAGAGGGGGCTTCACTTGCTGCGACACTAGGCCAGCCCTATCTGATTCTTTAACCATTTGTGCTAACTTGCCTCTGAATAAATTTTCTTACAGTGTGATCATGCATTAGCTATTTGGAACCGAGCAGTGTTCACACACAGCCTTCTGAGTCATCAACCAATGTGATATAATAATAAAAAAATCAGTTTTGCTCCTGGTTCCTGGCACACAGCTCCTAAAATCCTTGGAATTTCCAAAGCCCTAAGAGTGCCTTTGTGTGCTAATGAGATGACCGGTGGCGGGGCCACTGGATAGATAGCTTCAGTATGGGGGCTGGCTGCCAGGACCAAGGCAGGATTAGAGCACACCCCACAACAGGGAGCGGAAAGGCACTGAAGACTGACTTAACCAACAGTGGCCAACGA